>NC_087515.1:128812899-129126476 GCF_963921805.1 Phalacrocorax carbo
CTCCGTGCGTGTGCCCGTCTGCGGGGCGGCAGCGAATCAGCCGCGCTGCCCGCCCTGCCCGTCCCGCCCGGCCCCGCACACGGCCGGGGCGCAGCGGCCGCGCTGCCATGAGCGAACGCCCGGCGGGGCCGCCCCGCCGCCCCCCGGCCCCCCGCACCCCGCTCCCCGCCTGCGACCGCGGCCCCCGCCCGGCCCCGCTCCCGGCCCGGGGGATGCTGCGGGGGCGGCGCGGCTGAGCCCCCCCCCCCGCGCCCCGCCGCCGCCGCCGCCGCCGCCGCCGCCGCCGCCGCCCGGCCCCGCCCGCCGCCGCCATGGCCGGTAAGTCCCGCAGCGGCTGCGAGGCGCTGAAGGTGGTGGCCCGCTGCCGCCCCATGAGCAGGAAAGAGGAGGCGGCGGGCTACGAGCGCGTCCTGGAGCTGGACGTGAAGCTGGGGCAGGTGAGCATCCGAAACCCCCGCGCCGCCCCCGGCGAGCTGCCCAAGACCTTCACCTTCGACGCCGTCTACGACGCCAGCTCCAAGCAAGCGGATCTCTACGACGAGACGGTCCGGCCGCTGATCGACTCCGTGCTGCAGGGCTTCAACGGCACCATCTTCGCCTACGGCCAGACCGGCACCGGCAAGACCTACACCATGCAGGGGGCCTGGGCGGAGCCGGAGAAGCGGGGCATCATCCCCATCTCCTTCGAGCACATCTTCACCCACATCTCCCGCTCGCAGAACCAGCAGTACCTGGTGAGGGCCTCGTACCTGGAGATCTACCAGGAGGAGATCAGGGACCTCCTCGCCAAGGACCAGAGCAAGAAGCTGGAGCTGAAGGAGAACCCCGAGACGGGGGTGTACATCAAGGACCTCTCCTCCTTCGTGACCAAGAACGTCAAGGAGATCGAGCACGTGATGAACCTGGGGAGCCAGACGCGGTCCGTGGGCAGCACCAACATGAACGAGCACAGCTCCCGCTCCCACGCCATCTTCCTCATCACCATCGAGTGCAGCGAGACGGGGCCGGACGGCGAGGAGCACATCCGCGTGGGCAAGCTCAACCTGGTGGACCTGGCCGGCAGCGAGCGCCAGAGCAAAATGGGGGCCCATGGCGAGCGCCCCAAGGAAGCGTCCAAGATCAACCTCTCCCTCTCCGCCCTGGGCAACGTCATCTCCGCCCTTGTGGACGGCAAGAGCACGCATATCCCCTACCGGGACTCCAAGCTGACCCGCCTGCTGCAGGACTCCCTCGGGGGCAACGCCAAGACGATCATGGTGGCCACCTTGGGCCCGGCCTCCCACAGCTACGACGAGAGCCTCTCCACCCTCAGGTTCGCCAACAGGGCCAAGAACATCAAGAACAAGCCCCGGGTGAACGAGGACCCCAAGGACACCTTGCTGCGGGAGTTCCAGGAGGAGATTGTCCGGCTGAAAGCCCAGCTGGAGAAACGCGGCATGCTGGGGAAGAAGAGGAGAAGGAGCAGCCGGAGGAAGAAAGCCGTGGACGGAGAAAGTGCCACGGAGAACGAAGGGGAGGACGACAATGAGGACGGCCTGGAGAAGAACATGGAGAATTACTTGAAGGAGCAGAAGGAGAGGCTGGAAGAGGAGAAAGCTGCTATTCAGGATGACCACAGCCTGGTGAGCGAGGAGAAGCAGAAGCTGCTGCAGGAGAAGGAGAAGATGATAGAGGATCTGCGGAAGGAGCAGGAGGCCACGGAGCTGCTGGCCACCAAGTACAAGGTGCGTATTGCCACGCACCGTTGCGAGCCATGCTGGGGCACGACCCGCGTGGCAGGTCCAGCCCCTCGTGGGGTGCCCAAGCAGGGTCCCCAAGGGCAGCCCCGTCCTCCTGCGGGTGGTGGGCAGGGGTTGCCCTTGGGCACGGACCTGTGTGGGGACCTCGCGTGAGAGCTCCTGGGGCCGCGGGGCGGGAAGGGCCGCGAGGGGGCCGATCACCAGAGGCACGAGGTTGCTGCGCTCGGGTCTCGTCCACCTCGGCGCAACAAAGCATCTTGCTGCGGGCGGGGTGGGGGGGTGACGCTGCACGTTCATCCCCGGTGGCCCCAGGAACACGCCCAGGGCTGAGGCTGGGGGCACGACTCAGCCGGCCCCCCGCCTGCTCCCCCAGCCTGTCCCACCCCATGGCTCCCGCCTCAGATCCGCCAGGGCTCTGCTGGGGATGGGCAGGGCTGTGAGCCCACAGGCAGGGCCTGGCAGCTCTGCAGGGAACCCCCTCCCCACCTCAGAACCTTCCTGGCACCCCCGAGATGGAGCGGGGTGGGTGGGGGCATGTTATCAGCACCCTCCAGGCGTGGCATGCCACCGGCTCAGGGGATGCTGGGCTGAGTGTGAGAGGGGCCGCAGCAGCCCCAGCCCAGCCCCAGGCAGCCGTGCCGGGGGTCTGGGGCTGCACCACTGTTCCCCCTAGAAGCCCTGCTTCTGTTCCCGGTGAGACTGGGGGGTCCTGACCCCCTCCCACCCACCCGCGGCTGCTGCGGGGCCGGCATGAGCGCGGGGCTGGGAAAACAGGCACGGCGGCAGGGAAGGAGCCCCAGCACCCTGACCCCGCCGCGTCACGCTCCGGCACAGCCCCTCCATCACCGCGGTGGCCCGGATGCGGTGGCCGGGCTGGCGACCGAGCACGGAGCCCTCCAGGCGGGGACGCGCGGGGTGTCCGTCCCTGCCTGTGAATTCGGGGGCTGAGCAGGGGGATGCCCTCCGGCCCCCCTCCATGGCCAGAGCCGTGTTTGTTGCAGCCCCAGGGATGCACGGCCATGCCCAGGGATGCACGGCCATGCCCAGGGACGCGTGGCCATGCCTGGATGCCTGCACAGAGACCCGTGGGCTCACACTGGGACGTGCCACCGGGACAGAGCCGTGGCGGGGATGCCGGTCCCCGGCTGGCATGACGGATGTCCCGTGATGGGTGGCCCGGCAGAGCGGGATGCTTGGTGCAGGGGTGGGTGCCTCACAGCCCGTGCCCCCCGCTGCCGTGGAGTGCAGATTGTCGCTGGCAGCCGTCCCGCACGGCCTCCTCATCCGGCACGGTGCAGCAAGGCTGGCTCGGGGCCACCGTGTGTCCTGTAACTGCTGAGTAACAAGGCAGGGCCGGAGGCGAGATGACGCCGCATCCCCTTCGGTGGCCGTCAGAGCTGCTCTGCACACCGGGACCCTCTGGCCATGGGGGTACCGTACGGTCACCGCAGAGAGGTGTCACCCCAGGGGGCAAAACCCCCCGCCGTGCCAGCGATGGAGGGGCAGAGCCTGCTGCGATGCTCACCCCGCTGGGCAGAGCCGGGGGGGGACATTGCGGGGGGCACTGGGTGGCTTCCCGGCACCCGTGGGCAGCTCTGGCACGCAGCAGGGCCAGGCACGGAGGCACCGGTCTGAAAAGAGCCCTGTGTCCTGCTCATGTGTTTCAGGCCTCCGGAGTGACCGTGGCAGAGGCAGCTGCGGTGACTGGGGGGTCGGGTGCCCTGCGCACACACGGGCTGGGCACGCTGGACCCCGTCTTGCCGTCACGCTCGTGGAGGCGGGCTCTGCCTCTGACCTCTGGCACAGCCGGGGCCCGGCCCCACCATCCGGCTGCGACACGTGGGTGGCATCGAGCTCGGCGAGGCAGGGGCCAGCCTGCCCAGCAGATGTGCACCGCGGCACCCAGATGTGCACCGCGGCACCCAGATGTGCACCGCGGCACCCAGCCGACGGGCTGTGCCGCAGCAGCCGGCTGCAGCGGAGCCTCTGCCCCGGCTTGGCCAGGGCTCCGGGCCTCTCGTCTGATGCTCTGCCGGGTGCTGAGGTCGGGGTCAGTGGGTGAGAAAGTACCGGGGAAGTTATTTGGGTGCCGGAAATGAGTTCCCATGAGAGGCTTAGCGTTCAATCTGTCCCATGCGCTAAAGAAGATTGGGAGTCGTCTTCGTTAGAGGGAATAAAGGCTTTGGCAGGGAGAAAACGGCAGCGCTAAGAAACCCCGTAATCCCACGGCAAAGGTGGGAGCCGGCGGTGAGCGCCGTGGGAGGGGTGGCAGCACGCTGCCCTGGCTGAGCATCTTCCCAGCACCCACCCGGTCCCCCCCAATGCTGCTGGGGCAGGACGTGCCCTGGCAGGGCACAGGGGACACTCCCCAGCACAGGGTGCAACTGGGACCAGCCCAGAACTGGCTTTGGAGGAGGAGGTGTGAGGGGCAAGGGGCCCATAGAGCCCCAGTCCCCCCAGCCCACCTTGGCAGGGGATGGCATGGGGCTGGGCAGGGGGGGGCTGCCCTTGGGGGTCTCAGCCCCCCACCATGGCAACCCGGTGGCTTCCCGGCAAAGCACCCGGCCATCGGCACCCTAGTGAAGGCGGCAGGGCCAGGAGGAAGGAGGAATCCCCAGTGTCGGGGTCTGGGGGAGTAAAGCAGGGTTGGGGGGGCTGCATGGGGCACCTGTGGGACCAAACAGCTGTGAGGGTCTCGCGGGGCTGGGGGAAGGTGGGAACTGGTGGTACGGACGCAGGGGTTGTCCTACGGGTGCTGGGGGGGCTGCTTGCTCCTCCTAAAATCCTACGCCACGCCATGCGCCCCCATGTCTGTCCCACGTAGGGCCAGGAAGGGGAAAAAGTAGTGGAAAAATAGGGGAAATAATAGAATATCACCCCAAAGAGCTGTCGGTGTGAACAGGGGTCTGCGGTTTGCCTGAGCCCCCACCTCTGTGCCCAAGGTGGTGCTGGGGTGCGGCTGGGGGGGCACAGTACTGCTGGGGGGGCACAGCACCCCCTGGGAGAGCCCTGCCCAGGGGCAGGTGCTGGTGGCACCGATGAAGGCCACGTGTGTCCCCCCAGTGCCAGCGTCCCCCCTCGGCGTGGCGTCCCGGCCCTCCTGCCTGGCAGGGCCTTGGCTGTGGCGGCGGGGGGATCCCGGGGGTCCAGGCACGGTAAGGATCAGGGGGGGAGCTTTGCATTTGGGGCTCTCCATTCAGGGGGTGCAGAGGGACCCCGAGCAGGCGTGCCCGCGGGCGAGGGCAGGCGCGCGGTGGCGGTCGGCGTCTGGCAGGGACACCCCGGGGATGGCGGCGAGTGGCGCTGGCGCTGTCTCGGTGATTAATTTTTAAAGCCGTGTGCGGCGGCGCGGTGGCACGGGGACGTCTGGCCCCATCCCTGCTCGTGGCCCTGAGCCGCAGCCGTGGGGGGCGCAGGGTGTCCCCTCCCTCCCCGGCGCCAGCCGCGCTGTCCCACTGACACCCTGACACGGTGACACGGCTGCGGGCGTGCACGCACCCTGCGCACACGCGTCTTGCACGGGCGTGCAGACACCCGCTGCGTAGCGTGCCCACCTCATGCGTGGGTGTGCACAGGCACCCGGCGCTTGTACACACACCGACACGTGTGTGCACGCGTGTCCGCCGGGGGCGCACGCACCCGGCACGTGTGTGCACACCCCTGTGCCCGTGCACACACGTGGGCACGCGTGAGTGTACCAACCTGCGCGTGCATGGGCACGCAGGGGTGCGTGTGTGTACTCACGTGGGTGCGTGGGGGGCTGCACGCAAGCGTGTGCGTGCAGGGGGCAAAGGAGAGCGTGCGCGTGTGCGAGCGTGAACAGCTGCATGCTTGAGCACGCGTGTAGAAATGCACACGCACACGCGCGGGTGTACGAGCGTGTGTTTGTGTGCGGGGGCGTGACCGCGCGCAGGCGTGTGCGTACACGGACGCGTGCACGGACACCGATAGATGCGTGGGGGTGCAGCGGTGGGACGGGGGAGCCCCGTTCCCCGGGGAGGCAGAGAGAAGAGCAGCTGGGGTGGGGTGGGGGTGACGGGGTGGGGTTGGGGGGGTGCAATGGGGTGCATACGCGCAGTCCCAGCGCCCGGCTGAGCTGCGGGAAGTGCCGCTGCGGGTGGTTTCCCTGCGGCGTCCCCCCCCCCACAGGTCCCGGGGGCCTCGGGGCAGAGCCCCCCGCCCGGCTCGGCTCGGCTGGGGCCGGGTCCCGCTGCCGGCAGCTGCTGCACGTCCGCAGCATCCTGCAGGGTCGCAGCTGTGCGGAAGGAAGCGGGACCCGAACCAGCCCGGGCTCGTCGCCAGGGGCCCCACGCCATGTCCCTGCGGAGGGGGCACGTCCCTCGCACCCCCCGCTCCAGCCCCCGCCGCTGCCCTGAACCAGCCCCTCGCTCCTCGGTGCCCGTCAGCTGGGGACCAAGGCATGTCCTGCACTGAAGGTGGCACCTCCCTGAAACCAGGGGTGAGGACAGGGAGCCCAGGACGGTGGCCAGGGACACGGGGTGTTCAGGGACACGGGGTGTTCACGCGGCGAGGATGGCCTGGGGCAAACCCCAGGGGGCCATGCCCTGACCCCCAGCCTGCTCTGCACCCCCCAGGCGATGGAGAGCAAGCTGCTCATCGGCGGCAGGACCATCGTGGACCACACCAACGAGCAGCAGAAGATGCTGGAGCTGAAGCGGCAGGAGATAGCCGAGCAGGTACCGGCGCGGGGGCCTGACCCGGCCTAAGCGGGCGACGGGGCCGTCGCGGGGGGCCGGACCCCCCTCCCGGCTCTGAGCGTTTCCCCCTGCGCTGCAGAAACGCCGGGAGCGGGAGATGCAGCAGGAGATGTTGCTGCGGGACGAGGAGACCATGGAGCTGCGGGAGACTTACACCTCCCTGCAGCAGGAGGTGGAGATCAAAACCAAGAAGCTGAAGAAGGTGAGAGCGTGGCAGGCAGGGACGGCCGTCCCTCCGGCCGCCGGAGCCCCGGGGCTCGCCGCAGCCCCCGAGCCGTGGGGCTGAGGGGCTGCTCCTCTCCCCCAGCTGTACGCCAAGCTGCAGGCCGTGAAGGCGGAGATCCAGGACCAGCACGACGAGTACATCCGCGTGCGCCAGGACCTGGAGGAGGCGCAGAACGAGCAGACGCGGGAGCTGAAGCTCAAGTAGGTGGTTGTGCGTCCCTCGCGCCCGGGCGCAGCCCCGTCGGGCGTGTAGGGCAGAGCTGGGGTGCGCAGACAGGAGAGCTGGGGGGCCCAGAGCAGAGCTGGGGTGCCAGAGCAGAGCTGGGGTGCCCAGAGCAGAGCTGGGGTGCGCAGAGCAGAGCTGGGGTGCCAGAGCAGAGCTGGGGGGCCCAGAGCAGAGCTGGGGTGCCAGAGCAGAGCTGGGGGGCCCAGAGCAGAGCTGGGGTGCCAGAGCAGAGCTGGGGTGCCAGAGCAGAGCTGGGGTGCGCAGACAGGAGAGCTGGGGGGCCCAGAGCAGAGCTGGGGTGCCCAGAGCAGAGCCGGGGTGCGCAGAGCAGAGCTGGGGTGCCCAGAGCAGAGCTGGGGTGCCAGAGCAGAGCTGGGGTGCGCAGACAGGAGAGCTGGGGGGCCCAGAGCAGAGCTGGGGTGCCAGAGCAGAGCTGGGGTGCCCAGAGCAGAGCTGGGGTGCGCAGAGCAGAGCTGGGGTGCCCAGAGCAGAGCTGGGGTGCCAGAGCAAAGCCGGGGTGCCCAGAGCAGAGCTGGGGTGCGCAGAGCAGAGCTGGGGTGTCAGAGCAAAGCCAGGGTGCCCAGAGCAGAGCTGGGGTGCGCAGAGCAGAGCTGGGGTGCCCAGAGCAGAGCTGGGGTGCCAGAGCAAAGCCGGGGTGCCCAGAGCAGAGCTGGGGTGCGCAGAGCAGAGCTGGGGTGTCAGAGCAAAGCCAGGGTGCCCAGAGCAGAGCTGGGGTGCCAGAGCAGAGCTGGGGTGCTAGAGCAAAGTTGGGGTGCCCAGAGCAGAGCTGGGGTGCGCTGAGCAGAGCTGGGGTGTGCAGAGCAAAGCTGGGGTGCCAGAGTAGAGCTGGGGTGCGCAGAGCAAAGTTGGGGTGCCCAGAGCAGAGCTGGGGTGCCCAGAGCAGAACTGGGGTGCCCAGAGCAGAGCTGGGGTGCCAGAGCAGAGCTGGGGTGTGCAGACAGGAGAGCTGGGGTGCCCAGAGCAGAACTGGGGTGCGCAGAGCAGAGCTGGGGTGCCCAGAGCAGAACTGGGGTGCCCAGAGCAGAACTGGGGTGTGCAGAGCAAAGCTGGGGTGCCAGAGCAGAGCTGGGGTGCCCAGAGCAGAGCTGGGGTGCCAGAGCAAAGTTGGGGTGCCCAGAGCAGAGCTGGGGTGCCAGAGCAGAGCTGGGGTGCCCAGAGCAGAGCTGGGGTGCCAGAGCAAAGCCGGGGTGCCCAGAGCAGAGCTGGGGTGCCAGAGCAGAGCTGGGGTGCCCAGAGCAGAGCTGGGGTGCGCAGAGCAGAGCTGGGGTGCCCAGAGCAGAGCTGGGGTGCCAGAGCAGAGCTGGGGTGCCCAGAGCAGAGCTGGGGTGCCCAGAGCAGAGCTGGGGTGTCAGAGCAAAGCCGGGGTGCTCAGCTGGAGGCAGCGATACACCTGCTGACAGGGACAACGGAGCGCTTCCTGCCCTGTCAGCGGTGGCAGAAGGTGTAAAACATATTAAACCTCTTGAGCCGGGTGAGTTGCACACGAGAGTTATAAAAAGTTGCTGGGAAAGGTGAAAAACCAGAAAATACACGAGCAGAGAGGGCGGCGCAGCAGCAGTGCGGGCTGTGGACGGTGGGAGCCGGCGGTAAGTGTCCCCCGAGGGCGGCGGGAGACCTGCTGCAGCCCCAGCGCAGCCCTCGGAGGGAGAGAGCCTTGGGGGGACTCGGCGTGAGCCCCAGCCCCGTGGGAGCCCCCGG
Source organism: Phalacrocorax carbo (assembly GCF_963921805.1). Lineage (NCBI taxonomy): Eukaryota > Metazoa > Chordata > Aves > Suliformes > Phalacrocoracidae > Phalacrocorax > Phalacrocorax carbo. Next base: position 128,821,527 of record NC_087515.1, read on the forward strand.
CACGGCGGTGGCACCCGGTGAGGCCGGGCAGCATTTTCCCTCCAGCAACCTCCCAGCAGGAGATGCGGCTGCTGGTCCACCACCTCTGGTGGGTTTGTTTTCACTTTGAGCAACAATCTTATTCAGTATCCTTAAAAAACACACACCCCAACGTATATAAGTACTTTAGCATTTTCAAGGTATTTATACTTTTACTAGAAACAGAAATTAATCTCAGATTTTGCTACCTTTCCCTTCGAAAGTGATTCAGACCTTTTAAAAGCCGGAGACTCGATGGAGCAACTCATTGACCCGAAACAATTTCCTGCAGCCGCTCAATTTGACCCCAAAAATGTGGGAAAAAAAGATTCCCTTTGGGGTCTATTTTGCATCATTGAGCTTTCCTTTATTTTCTGGTCAGGCAGCCGGGGGAGCGGGCGGGAGCGGAGGGGAGGTGGGGGGCTCCTGCCTGGAGGAAGCTTGCGGAGCTGCCCCAGTGTCTTTGCTCCTCTCTGACCACCGTCTTCCTCTGCCCTCCCTCTCCTGCCTCTGTCGCCTCTCCACTGGCCGCATCTGTTGCTTCAACCTCGCCATCTCCATCGTGTTTCCATCTTCTGGATGTTTTCCCATTTCCTTGTGTCTCCCCCGCTTCCTGGCATCCCTTTCCTCTCCGTTTCCGACCTGTTTTCTGTCACTTGTCACATTAACTCCTTCCCCTCCTACTCCTTCCCACCCCCTTGCTCCCGCTCCGTCTCTCTCGGCCGGTCACTTGCTCAGGTACTTGATCATCGAGAACTTCATCCCACCAGAAGAGAAGAACAAGATCATGAACCGGCTGTACTTCGATGGCGAGGAGGACCAGTGGAAGTTCCAGCCGCTGGTGCCCACCGGAGGGTACGTCCCCGGCCCCGACCCACGCTCTGCCCCAGCGCTGCCGGCCCGCGGGCACGAAGCCTGTGCTTGCAGGGCAGGGATGTCCCCGGGCTGGGGGGCAGCGGGGACCCCGGGACGCTTACAGGTGCCTACAGGTGGAAATCCTCTCCAAGCCAAGCCCCAGCAGGAAGGGCCACCCTTCACGCACTGTAGACGAGCTCGACTGGTCACTCTTTGGATGCATTTTCAGTAGGAATTTATGTTCTCTAATGAACTTGCCTCTCTATTTTTAGAAACAGCAGCCAAATGAAGAAGCGGCCTACCTCTGCGGTGGGGTACAAGAGACCCATCAGCCAGTACGCCCGCGTGGCCATGGCCATGGGGTCTCATCCTCGGTACCGGGTAAGCCAGAGGGCCCTGGTGCCTGCTGGGGGGGCAAGAAGTCACTGGATAAATGGGGTGGGTGGGTGGACGGACGGACAGACGGATGGATGGAGGGATGGATGGATGGAGGGATGGAGGGAGGGATGGGTGGAAGGACAGATGGGTTGACGGGTGGATGGATGGATGGATGGATGGAGGGGGGGATGGGTGGATGGAGGGATGGATGATGGAGGGATGGACAGACAGGTGGATGGACAGACGGGTGGATGGACAGATGGATGGATGGAGGGAGGGAGGGATGGTGGATGGGCAGATGGATGGATGGATGGACAGATGGACGGATGGGTGGATGGATGGATGGATGGACGGATGGATGGATGGATGGATGGATGGATGGATGGATGGATGGATGGATGGATGGATGGATGGATGGATGGATGGATGGGTGGGTGGGTGGGTGGGTGGGTGGGTGGGTGGGTGGGTGCAGGGGTTGTTGGATGGGTGGATGGTTGAGCGGATATATGGGTGGGTGGATAACCAGTGGGAGAGAAGACGGAGCAAACAAGCTCCCGATGATTTGGGATACGCCAGTTCAGGCTCCCAGCTTTATCCTCCCACTTGGCAGGACCGGTGGCCGTGCTCCCAGCCGGTCCTTGAGCTCTGGCTCACCAGCAGCTGCGGCCGTTTGAAGGGACGGGGCCTTTCAGCCTTCCCTGCTGGGCTCAGCCCCAGGAAAGACCAGAAGATCCTGAGCAGGGCAGGGAGCCTGGGCTCCAGTTTTGAGCTTGCCTTGTGGCTGTGGCAGCCAGAGGAGGGTCCTGCTCGCTGGCATCCCCGTCAGCTTCTCTTGGTAGTGTGAACTTGCCGGAGCAGTAGCCGTGTTTTTCCACACGGTGACTCCTCGCGTTGGTTTTCCCTTTGCCCTCTCATGCTGCAGGCTGAGAACATCATGTTCTTGGAGCTGGACCTCTCCCCTCCGGCCATCTTCGAGTTTGAGCGGAGCAGGGACCTGGCAGAGCAGGACCCTCGGGCTCTGCACCTGGAGAGGCTGATGCACCTGGACAGCCTCCTGGAGAGGCCGGCAGCCTCCCGGGTGAGGAAGTCCCGCTCCTGGTAAGCGCCGGCGTGTGGGGGGGATGCATGGGGGCTGCGGTGCAGCCGGGATGCTCCGTGTGGGGCAGACGGAGGAGTCTCAGCAGAGCTGCGAGCCCCCCCCATTCCTTTTGGGGTTGAAACTGGCCTTGAGTTGTTGGGGTGTGAGCAGATTCTAAAATATGGGTGACATTGCTTTGGTAACGATTGTTGGATAAGTATTAAAAACAGGGTGATGATGTCGTAGGTCGTCATATACATCTCAGCACGGGGCAGACACGGGGCTGTTGGAGCGGGGCCAGAGGGGGCACAGAAATGCTCCGAGGGCTGGAGCCCCTCTGCTGCGAGGCCGGGCTGGGAGAGCTGGGGTTGTGCAGCCGGGGAAGGGGAGGCTGCGGGGAGACCTTATTGCGGCCTTTCGGGGCTTGAAGGGGGGCCGTAGGAAGGATGAGGATGGACCCTTTATCAGGGAGTGTAGGGATGGGATGAGGGGTGATGGTTTTAAACTGAAAGCCAGTAGGTTTAGATTAGATATTAAGAAGAAATTCTTTACTGTGAGGGCGGTGAAAGCCTGGCCCAGGCTGCCCCGAGAGGTGGTCGATGCCCCATCCCTGGGAACACCCAAGGCCAGGCTGGACGGGGCTCTGAGCAACCTGCTCTGGCTGAAGGTGTCCCTGCTCACGGCAGGGGGTTGGGCTGGGTGGCCTCTAACGGTCCCTCCCCACCCAAACCGTTCTCTGACTCTATGATACGCGTATATCCCGGATGATAAGACACAAGGTATCATCCTGCCCAACTCCGGGTGTCCCTTGGTTCTCCCTGCATTGCAAGTGACTGAGGAAGTGGCTGGATTTCGGGGACAGCGGGATGCAGGGGAAGGGGAAGGAGAAGAAACCAGTTTTTCTCAGTCCGCCTCCCCGTCCAGGTGCCAGACGCCGCGGTCGCTGCCGTCCTCCACAACGCATGTGTCCCTCACCTCCAGCTCCCCGCGCGCCGCCACGATGCCAGCTCAGGAGTGATGTCCTGGACCCCCTCGTCCCCCGCACCGCCTCGCAGCGAGGACTGTGCCCTGCCGACGGCCGAGGAAGGAGCCCCAGCCGGCAGCACCTCCACTGGTCCCAGTTCGTCTTTGTCTTCAGCTACTTTGTGTGCGCGTGTTTGTGTGGGACGCTCACGAACAGCCCCCGGGGCGAGGGGAGCTGCCCCCTCCTTCCTTCTGTCCCCCCTCCCCATCTGGATCTGTCACTTTATTTATTTAACGTATTTATTTATGGAGTGGTTGACGCACGGAGTCAGGAGGCGCGTTCGGACTGGAGGACACCCAAGGCTGGCAGTGGGCACCACGCCGACCGCTGCTGGGGTACGCTGAGCTCCCACCCCTCCCCACGCCGCCGCCGCAGCCCCCGCGCAGGGCTGGGGCAGGGGGGCACCGCCGGGGCGGGCATCACCGGCGTCCTGCTCCCCTCCCTGCTCCACGGAGCAGGCGGGAGAGGGCACGTGCCCCACTCTGGTGGCATCGGCAGAAGGTGAGGCAGCCCCGGACTCTGGTGCTGGGTTTGCTTTGCTGGATCCCAGGGAATTTGGTGATTTCTACAAGGATTTGGAGACTTCGTGGTGGCAGCACCTCGCACTGGGCTTGTCAGAGGCCCGGAGGGACTCTCCAGCCTGCATCAACACTGGTGGCAGCAAGGACATCTCATTGACTTCTGGGCATGGCTGTCACTTCAGGAACGCCAGCTCCAGCCACAGACAGGGCTTGCAGATTAACCAAACCAAGTCAGTCCCGGTGGTGCCGGGACTTTGTCCTCCTGTGCCACGCTCTGCGACGGCTGGCCCTGTCCTCTTCGGTTGCCTGACACCCAGCTTGCTCCCATCCCTGCGCAAGTGGGCGACCAACTCCTTACAGCAAGAACAGGAGATGGAAATCTCCATCCCCCTCCAAAGACACAGGCTGGGGGGAAGTGCTGCCTGGGTGGCACCAGAGCACCCACCGTCCTGGCAACTAAAGGCAGTGAAGAAATGCAGGACGAGATGGTGATGCCTGGAGGAGCGATGCCAACATCGCTCTCCTCCGGGCTGGGTGACACCGTGTGGACGTCACCTCGCACATGGGAGAAATTTCCTGGGGGTTGTGTGGGTCATGGAGGGGTGGACGTGAAACGGGTAATGGATACGAGGGGGCGAGCCTTGAGGCCACTCTGGCGATCTGGAACCCGTCCCAGGCAGCAGCACACGTAGGTGCCGGGACATCGCTCGGTGTTCCTGAGCGACTTGGCTTTCAGCAAGTCAGTCAAGGGGAGGTGGGTCCTTGCTGAGGATCCTCCTGGCAGAGCCAGGCCAGCGGCTGTGGTCTCCCTGGGGTGGCTTCCAGATGCGCGGAGGTGGGGGAGATCCGGTTGTTTGACGAGATCCTAACGAACGAGGGAGCGACCCCTGGTTCACGTGGGAGGATTCGGGTCTTCAAATGGGCGTGCGCCGAGGCCAGGCCCTGGGAAGGCAGGACTGAGAAGGCTGCAGGTAGGGACTGACTTCTGGCGATGAAGAGAGTTTCTTCTGCTGGAGGACTGCTCACCTCGATGACTCCTGCACCCAGGACCGGGGTGAGGGAGGGAGAGGGAACGAGGCGCAGACATGGAGCAGAAACATCAGCAAACTTCAGAGCAGAGCACGTCCCACCAACACGCTGCTTGTGGCCAGGCTGGGGCATCCACAGAGCTTCCCACCCACCTCCTGACACATCCCCTGCTCGGGGTGGCTTCTCCCCATCCCCTGTAACATTGTCTTGCCTCGTGTTCTTGATCGTTGCCCTCTGCCACCATCTTCTCTTCCCCACCTGTGCCCCATAACACCTTCTGCCTCTCTGAAATCGTTGCCCCCTTCTCCCCCACCCCAGCGGCTGGCTCGTAGGCGGTTTTGGAAGCTGTAGGTCGCTCCCAGGACTGAGCTCGCCCCCTTCGAGCAGCAGCCGGGTCTGGTCTGTGCTCAGCCTGGGGAGGAGGGTGCAGGAGGAAGGGCATTTCAGGAGTGAGAGCTGGCTTGGGGTGAGGGCCGAGTGCCCGCGGGTCCCACCAGCAGCCAGGAGCTGGTCCGTGTGCATCCCCCAGAGCAAGCTGGCCCTGGCCCCGTGGAACAGGGCGGATGAGAGACCCGGTTCTTTATTTAGTTTTCCAGATGGCATCTGGGAGTCAGGGTCAGGCAGCACAGGCCTCAGAAAGGGGAGAAGCTGTCTGCAGGGCGGCCTGCAGGAATATGTTTTCCTCCCTTCCTTGTTTTCTAATTGCCCCAAGTTCCTCTTCAGCCGGATCAGCAGCTCGTGGAGCCCTGAGGCGGTGAACCAGCCTTTCCCCTCCCTTCACTACCCAGCTCAAGAGCTGATGGTGCCCCCTCATTCCCCCCAGCTTGCCCCCGGCCACGGAGCATCACGTTGAAGGGCGGATTTGTGCCTCACCGGTCTCCCATGGCACACGCTGAACCTCATCCGTGTCACGGCGAAGGACAGGTCCAGGTCCGGCGGGATCCGCGTGGAAGCCCCTCCAGCAAAGCACAGCACAGGCGTACCAGCACCCGGTGCTGGGGACGGGTGGAGCCGCTTTCGACATCCAAGTGCCGCTCGTATCGCATCTGTCGTGCGCGTGGGCCCGGGGCAGTCTCCCGAGGACTCGCCCCGTCTCTCTCCACCGCTGCCGACGACCTCCCAACCTCCTTAGCACAAACCCCGAGGAAGGTTGTAAGCAGATGCTGGTGATTTGAGCTGGGGCCGGGCGAGCTTGCGGCGGCTTTTTCCCCTCTGCCTCGGGTGCCTCCGCAGCCTCTCTGCATCGCTGCAGCAACCTCGGATGTATATTTGTAATGTTCTTTGGTCTTTGTATGTTGGTGCGTGTGTATTTACATATGAGCGTGTGTAGGTGTGCGTGGGCGCGCGCGCGCGTGTAGCCAAGGGATCTATTTACCGTCAATGTGAGTGACTGTACAGGGGGCACCTCCCAGAGGGGGTACGGGGCTGGGCTGGGGCGCTTTTTCTGTTGTTTAATTGTTTAGTTATTTTGGGTTTCAGGTTTGGACATGGTTTTTTTTTTTGCGAGGGGGTGGGTTTGGGTCTGTTTCGGATCGATTAACAAGGTGAGGGCCTTGATTAGGACCAAATTTTTGTGCCTGTTGCTCTGGTGATTTATTTAGAAATCAAAAGTTTACTGTATGGTGGCCCATCCTTGTCACTCTATACATATGAATATACAGGACATATTATAAATATATATATATTATACATACTGTATGGAGAGAGGTCATTAATCTCACACCCCCTCTGGCTTTGGATGGACGCCTCTTCGATACGCTGTAATGTAGCTTTGACCCAGTGCTGGGAACGACCAGAAAGCGCCAGCACCCTTCAGAAAACTGGCAGTGACACCAATAAAGGAATGAGCATCATTGCAAAGGGCGTCTGCAGCCTCGTTCATCCGCAGCTCCCGCCGGCCGGAACCCGCCGGCACCACGGCGCCTTAACCCGAGCTAAGCGCAGCTCCACATCGCGCACCCAGCTCGGGGGGAGCCTCACGGGCCGTGTGGTTTGAGACAAGGATCTGGGATTTGGGCTCCTGCTGCGGCGCGAGCGGGGGCATCGCTGTCTGCCCGCCTGGATTTCTCCGTGTATTCCTCCTGCTTCGTATCAGATGGAGCATTTGTACTAAAACAGCTGTAATCTGCAGGAATTTCACTAGGACAAGGTCTAAGCGGCAAAAGCTAAGTTGATTTTGAGGCTCGCCTAGTTCCTGCCAGCTTAGTGGCGCTGATGCCAGGGACGGGTCCCAGCACAGTCTGGGTTGTCGGCATCGATCCAGTGAGGCCCGCAGCCTGCATTAGGCGCGGCACGAAGGCAAAGGGGGAGGCTGGAGCCGGGCGGGAGGGCTGGCCGGGAGCACCCGCAGGGCGCGCACCCGGTGAGGGTGGCTCTTGCAAAGGAGTGAAGAGCCTGTGGGTAAAGGCAAAATAAGGGAAACGAGGTTAAACGGGGACAGTTAGAGCCCACGGGGAGGGCAAGGAAGGATCTGCGGACATTCAAGGGAATCAGAACCACAGATGTAAATGGGTTTTTTTGGTAGCTGAAACAGTGAGGAGGGAGCAGCAACAGTGAGCAGGGAAGAGGCTGGTCACCTCTCCTCCCACATGCCACTGCATTTTTCCCATGCCATTGGGAAATGGGGAAAATTCCCACGCCTTACGTATTAACGAAGCTCTTACTAAGAAAACACTGCAAAGGCACCGAACTCCCATGCTTCAGGATTGTCCTCGGCAGTCTGACCGGTGCTGGCACCCAGAAGGCACTCCAGAAGCGCAGGCAGCTCATGCCGGGTGTCGCTCGCGGCCCCGTCGCGGCTCCCTCTGCTCCCCAGCTTGTTTTAACACCGGCCTTCCCTTGTGCGCTGCCTCCTACGCTCGTCCCACGGGTAGCCTGGGTGCCCGCGGGCACAGGGGCGAGGACGTGGGCACAGGGAGGGACAAGGCGCACAACGGGGAGGAGGAGGAAGGGGAACAAGAAGGCAATCCGTAGGTGCATTAGCAGTAAAAGTAAAACGAAAGAAGGACCTTCACTACGTGCTGGGGAGTGAGTGATAATATTGGAGGAAAGAACTAAGCATGCAATCATTTTTTTTTTTTACTTCAGTCTTCATTTAAAAGGTCAGCTGCAATCAGATGGCTGGCAATAAATGTCAGCGAAAAAGGGTTGAGGACTCAGGCTAAAATAAGAGTACAATAGGTTACAGATTTCTTACACATGCTGGTTGTTTCCAAATTGGCTGCGTCTGATTTAATTTGTACTGATGTACGCGGGGAGGTTGGTAAAGCAGCCTCGGAGCTGCGAGCGAGGGGGTTTGAGGACTCATAAAGAACAAGCAAAGTGTCCAAACAGGAACAGAACAAACATAAAGAATGGGTTTAAAATGGGGGAAAAGAGGACTCGGGGAATTATATAGTCAACCTAACTTCAGCTCCTGAAAAGACATTGAATGGGTCAACAAAATCCGTCTGTATCGACAGGGGAACAAGGTGAGAAGTAACAGCCAGCGTGGTTTGGTCCAAAGCGAATCACATCAAACCAAGCTAATCTTCTGCTAAGAGGCCTTGCCGCTACGGAGGAGGCACGAACTGTGACAAACTGAGAGGTTTTGGTGAAACTCTGACACGCTCACTGATGGGAGGCTGAAGCGGAGTTACCGGCAGCAGATTTTTCCAGAAGAAACAGGCTGTAGGGAGGCAGAGACAGAACTGTGCTTTGCTCTCCTTCAGGCCAGCCCTTCCAAGGGGGAGCCACGCCGGGCACCGCTGATCAGCCAAGAACGGGACCATTTGCAAAGACTTTGCAAGAAATCAAGGGGAATGATGTGAAAACATGAAAGATTGAAAGAAACAGGGCTGTTTCCACCCAGGGCTAGAAGGCTGAGGAGAGAGGTAATCATCATCTTCAAATACTGGAAAAGACTGCTGCAAAAGGAGGAGGTGGTCCTGTTTCAGCTACCGAAAGGAGGCAGGACAGGAATTTCTGGTCTTAAAACACAGCAAGAAAGATTTAGGTTAGAATTTAGGAAACCCTTTGTAAGCCCCCAAGGATAATAACGCACTAGAATAGTTCACGCACGTGTGATACAGAATCGCTTCCACTGGAGACTTTTAAAAGCAGATTAGACTGGCAGCTGTCAAGAACTGTTTAAGAGGCACTTAATCACGCTGGAGGGCAAAGGGTGATGGGGTAACCCCTGACCACCTCCGCCAATCCTAGTTTCTATGATTCCGTGGTTTGAAATTACTGCAAGGCTGCAGTCTGCGTGTCGGGGAGGACAGCCGAACCCTGGACAGAGCTGGAAGAACTGGGATGAGGCAAGGAAGGGAGGAAGTCGGGTTTATCTCTCTGCTGCCACCCAAGGCAGCCTGCGAGCAGACCAGGGAGCGAGGTCCCTAGGTAGCGCAGAGAGACTAAAAGGAGGGAAACGTCAAGTTGTAAGCATTGCCATGCGATCAGGAGCGCCACTTACTCCAGAGGAGTTCAGAAATCACACATGAAAGGTGCACAGAAGGGCAAAGGATTTTTCCGCGCCAAGTATAACTGCCAAAACCATTCTGAGACGTCAGCTTTGGCGATGCACGTGGTAGATCCCCCAGGACAGGGTGACTTCGGGCAGGAGCGCTCGACTCACCAAAAATACTCTGTCCTTGCAAAGTCTGCAGCGGGTGGTTTGCGGCGTTGCAGTCTCGGGGCTGTTCGGTGTTCCCCACGGCAGCGGCGGAGCGGCAGCCAGGAGAGCAGCTGCAGGTGCGGCTTCACGAACGCGAACGTTCCCTCCGCCTTTGCGCCCGCGCGCAGGCAGCGGCAGGAGGGCGCGAGCACCTGCAGGGCGTGCGCAGGCTTTGCGCGGCGCTTGGGTGCCCTCAGCTGCTGCATTTCATGAATATTGATCACCCGAGTTCATCACATTGGCAATGCAGAAAATACCCGGGAGCGCCTACGTTTCCCAGCTGAGCCTGGTTTGGTTTGGTGATTTGGTTCGCTCGGTCGTCGGCGTTGGTTTGCCTTTTTACAAACGGCCGCAATTTCTTTGATGACGACATTGAGCGGCTTTAGCAGCGAGGGGGAGTCTTTTCCCAGGTTCAAGATCCCTCTGCTTCCCTGGAGCAACCGTCCCTTGCAGTCCTACAGGATTGCACAGAACCCTGCAGCTTTTGCGGGAATACTGAACCAGGTTGTAGAAACTCGACTTTAAAGAGCTATGTCCCACCTACTGCCAGTTCAAACCAGGTTATAATTTTTAATTGAAATGTATAAAATTTAGGGTGAGTTCACTATAACAATTTTGGTTTCTTTCCTACTACAATTCACAGGACTTTTTCTGCTATGAATCTAAGACGTATTCCCAAGATCTGTGTGGTTCTATATGCCAATATTTACATTTTCAATGACGAACTGAAGCGGACATTTTAAAGGGGCCAAACACCTACACCCCACCTCTGAAGAAAAATGCCCACGGAGGCTTCTTGCCCCTCCGCGGCTGCCGTGTCCAGGTACAACGCAGGAAGGTACAAGTGTGAGGGGCCCAGGAGCCACAAGCGTGACACAAACTGGAGGATGAAGAGAGGCAGAAGCTGAACTAGCAAAGACACAACATACGCCATATACACTTGGGTGGCCAGTTCATTGTGAAGATCAGGGACCCACAGAAGTAGAGTAGCCTCCTATAACTTAAATCCTGGCATAACCCCCAGCATTCAGATTGTCTTGGAGGTGGAAATCCCTTTGAAGACACGGGTTGAAAGAGCTGCAGAAGAACCAGCAAGAAGCTTGTGTGTCTCAAACAGAGGGTGGGTGTGATGGGAGGAAGGCAGATGGCTACCAAGGCAAGGTCCACAGCCTACAGGTAATTACATCTCCCTGAAGAACATCCAGCTCCGCGTTCAAATTGTTAGAAGGTGGTTTTATGAGGGCCAGACCCACCGGGCAGGGGTAATTGGTTGCAGAGCCATAGCTGCTCCCAGCGGAGTACGACGTGGTGGGAGGTTTGGAGCGGAGAACTCTGCAAGAAACGCGTTGGGTCGCTCCTGGGCCGTGACTGCTGTAACTGGATGGCTGCGGAGCCGCTAATAGACGTGTCAGTCTCTGGACCAGATTCACTCTCAGAGCAACGACGTCCATGTGGTCAGTGATGTGAATTCAGGACTCTGTGGCTGAAGTGGAACTGGGTGCTAGAGCCAGAGTCATCACAACAGCGTCTGTGCTGGGAAAGGTGGCGGGAGTCACAGGGCCACCCCTCAGTCTCCCACACCACAGACAGAAGAATGTGTTCGGGGAAATTTATACAGCCTTTGGTTCTTCTTCTTCTTGCTCTCCTCTTGTGTGTGAAGAATGAGCCACCCAGACAGCAACTTGTCTCTGAAACCTCATGAGGAGGTGCGGTGAAGATACACTAGGGTAGCTCAAAGCAAGGTTTACCAAGTGCTTCCTATCTGTCTCGTTCCAGAAAACTGGAATCATTTGCTGGCACTGAGCCCTGCTTCTCTTCCAGTCCTACCCTGCCGCTCCTGATGGTGGTGGTGGAGGTTCCGCTGCTCTCGCACGCCTGCCCCAGGAGCACGGACAGAGGGGAGACAGAGACCATCAGGACTCCCGGCTGTCAGGAGAGCTCGTCTCTCCTCCTGGCCCTGCTCCTGGGCCGCGATGAGCAAGCTGCTCCGAATCCCGACTGTCCCATTGCTACAGCAGTGTTAAAGCTTATTATCATCTTCGTAAGGTACTTTGAGATTTACTTGTTATAAAAAGCTGCAAATGAGCTAAATGTGTTTACAACTGAGTATATTTTGAAGTATTTCAGCATGAAGGTGACTACAGCCACTATAAATGCATTGCATGGACTTCCCAGGACAGGAGCTGTGCAGGAAGCCTTTATCCAGAGAGGTTTTGGGGTTTGGTGTTTTTTTTTGCTATTCCTTGACGCTCTGATGACACCCTGTGGACTTTTCTCTGTACTGCTGTAGCTGTGCGAAGACCCGAGAATTTCATTCATTTTCTCCCCAGTGACTCTTCTACTCCATTTCCCTACATTTTTCTCCAGTGACTTTTTTCCTTCAGGCTGTTAACTGAGCCTTTAATGGCTTTTAGCAAGGGAGCCATGTCACCCATGGTATTTGGCACACACCGGTCCTGCGCATTGCTGCCTTGCTAACATTTGTTGTTTTGCGATGCGATGGTGGAGTGACGTAGACCTCTCCGTGACCAAGCGTGCTCCACAGCACATCTCGCCGTGCTGCAGCAGGTCTCAGATGTTCCAAGTGATCTGTCCGCCGGGACTATGGTGATTTGAGACATCCTCCACCGTGAATTGCCCCAGATTTAGACTCTGTCTGGAAAATATACTTGTCCTTTGTCTCCTCGGTCCCAACTTATATGCCAGCAGAAGGATATATTAATTATTTCATGTTCTGCCTTAAAATATGTTGCCTATATGCTTATTTATGTTGTGGGTGTACTCACAGTCAAGCACTGATCCTTGAAGAGCAATGTTGGAGGGGGCACACAGCAGCCACTGGCTTTCCATGCCATTCCACACTTGTCTGTACTCGGGAAGTACTTTCCCTCTTAGTTTCCCTCATTCTCAGAAGAACTATTAAAGGAAGAGAAGAAGCAGGAGTTAAACTTTCTTTCTCCTATGAGCGCTCACCTCCATTTGAATTCGCACTGTGAATGCAAGCAGAACCTCCCAAAAACCACCAAAGAGCTGGCAGAGAGCAGCAGAGTTTTCAGCGGCAAAATATTAGGATGAGAGCATCAGAGGTGTCAGAGGACCAGCCTTCCAACAACAGCAACGTACCCAGAGACCTCATGAATGAGATTAGGTGCCGTTAACATGTGGCCAGAGCTTGAGGTGGCCCCGCTACAGAACAGAGACTCCTGCGTAACACATGGGGAAAACATCAGACCTGGGTGTACACAGTTTAGGGGGAAAGAATAGTCGATATTCTGACACGGTGAGATTCAGACTAAACCTTGGATGAAAAGCGAGGTTGAATTCTATCATTACTATTGTCCCAAATGAAAGCAATGGAGGAAGAGTCAATCTTACAGATTTTGGTCATCCTCTTCAGCTTGTCCGTGGTGATAGCCACCAGAAAGCCTGTCTTTATTGAAAGATGATGTGGATGGCTGAAGGCTTGCATGACAGCACTGCTGAGGAAACGAGCCGAGGCTCAAAGACCGCCAAGGAATTTAGTGTGTAATGAGGGGCAACCTTTGAAGGAATATCAAACTTGTAAGCATGGAAAAAAGAGAGAAGTGTTCCTCCTGGGCGTGGGGGCAGATGCAGCCACCAAACATATTACAAGAGGCTAGTGAAGATCTCAGAGTACTTCAGCCCCAGCAGTAGTTTAAAACGTTAGGTGGAATAAATTGAATGGAGGCCACTGGTGTGGCTGTTCATCGGGAAATAATTCCAGCCCCTCTGGTTAGATGTCCGCTGGCATGTTTTCTGCTCAAAAAAGCATGTGGCACCCTGCTGCGAGCTGTCAGAAGATGTAGCCGAACCAAGAGTGATGAGATGAGATGAGATGAGATGAGATGAGATGAGATGAGATGAGATGAGATGAGATGAGAGATGAGCAGAGCAGCCAGTTAGTGGAGTTCCTGGTACAGTGACGATGTCAGGCCATCAGAGACCAAAACGATTAGTCACATTTCTCCCTGCCTTATCCTTTGGCTAAATTTGGAACAGAAGAGAAAAGCAGTACATCAACTTCCCCTACAAAGGGAGAAACAACACCCCTGGGAGGCCTGTGGAGCCTGGCTCTGGCGACTGCCCTTCCTCTTTCTGCTCGTGGTGAAGGTGGACAGGAAAACTCCGGCTGCAGAAGACAGGCCCCGCGATCCAGCTGCGCGAAACGACCCATCCGCTAACATGCTCCAGACTCCAGGCTGCGGAAGGCTGCACCTGGTGCTTAGTGCATCACTTCCCAAGGAAAGGGAAATGAAGCTTGCATCCTTTTTGTGGCAATAGAACAAAGTGATCTTATTGTTCGTTATCGTGTATGACAATCCTGCGTGCATGAGCGAAACGCCAGGCCTGCTGTCATCGCTCCCTGATTTCGAGGATGCTCATGCATCTTGTTTGACAGGTGAGATCACCAACTCTGGGCTTTTACGCTCTTGGAAATGAACTCATGCCCAAGTGTGAAGGCACATTTCACTGTCATTTCGGATTGTGGGAGCGCACTGAAAGTCATTCTGTTGCATATCTAGTTCTAGACTTGTGCTCAGCAAAGGCAGTTGTGATTGCCTGAAGGGGCATGTGGTTGCTAAATGATGTTTAGACAATTATACTGAACAGTGACACTTGTGGTGATCAGGTAAAGTCTATCCTGAGGAATCATACGGATCCAGGCAGTTCAGTGCCTCAGGACTCCCATGTTTTTCACCTATAGCCTGTCAGAGCCCCATACTCTCTGAGGAGGATCTTACAGATATTCCACACACGGAGGGTTTAATGTTTAATACCAAATTTACTTATTTGAAGATATCTGATATTACATGTGATTTTGACTAAGCAGAGTGGTACAGCAATGAACCGAAACCACAATACAAGTACAAATGACAGGTAGCAGGAAACAGCGATTGCAGTACACCTTGAATGCCAGCACAAGCACGATTCCCATTACCAGTCTCCGTAACACGCTCACCATCGTGACCCTGAGCATCCCTGCTCCCTGCAAAGGAATACATAGGTTGAGACCAGCTCAGGCCCGTTGCTCTCTCCAGAGCTCTTGTTGCCTGTCGTCCAGGTTTTACACTCTCTGTGGGGCTGAGCCATGGATATGCTCCCCCGTTGCTGGTCTGGCTAACTCAGGAAGGCATTCAAACCCTTTTGATTAACTTCAGGGACAAACATTTACACAACCGCTTGGTCCGCTCAGCTGATCTAGCCAGCTGATGAAAACAAAGGCTACTCTCCAGTTTCCTTTGTGTTGAGATCAGTTCGGGTTTATTTGCAACAGGTGTGCTCAGTCACTCCTCCCTCCCCTGGGCTTCATGAGCCCTCACCCTTCTCCCCTGAGCCTTCTTCCATTGTAGGAGTTTATTGATCAGTCCCATCGCTAGGTGCACGTCTGACTGAGCCATGATTCCAAACAAACATGGAACAACTTCTGCAGTAGCAAAACCCTGTCCAAGGATGAATCCAGGAGAGCAGCTACAGAGACGTAGCTGGGGGAAGAAATTGGCATTTCTGCATACTCACCAAGATGTCACCACGTTCAGGAGATCTCGGGTGAGTCCCAAAGCACCTGGCGGTCGGTCTAGGGAGGGTGTTTTGTTAATCTATTGTCTTGCCCGATGGGAATCATCGATCCCCCTTTCTCAGGTCGTGGTCAGTTCCATGAGTTTTGGAATCTTTGACACCGCGAATAGACAAAATTGCAGGATGTTGTATCAGCCACACACTGAAGGGAAGATAAATCCCGACAGAGGGAGCAAACATCTTGCACGTCAATTTGTTGTCATCGGCAAAACGGTCTCAACTCAGGGAATTTCACTTTGTTTAATATATTGTCAACTAACATAAATTTTTCATTGCTGGTTTAGGCATTGGGAAAAACTAGGAAACAAGCAATTCCACAAACACTTAAGGAAATTCTTTTTCTGCCCTGCCGCAGGCTGAACTTCAGCCCAACAGCTTTTCTCCCTGCTAATCTCAGCTCCCCACCTTTTCGCTGCACACCGCACCCACTCTCTTTGGTGAGGCAATGGGCAGCGCAGGAGGTTGGGGTCAGTGCTTACTGGTTTCTGCCTACCGCTCCTTGCTTCTTACTCTTTTCTGCTGCTGCTTCTTGCTTCTCACACCTCCTCTGCTCTGGTGTGGAGCTGCAGTCCCTTTGGGGGTGCCCTTGCTCCGGGTGGCTTATCCACACGACACAGACCTGTCAGAGGTCCTCCTCTGGCACAAAGTGCCACTTTCCAAGAGTGCGTCTCCAGCTGTGTCCCCAGTAATGCTGCCTTCCATGTGTCTTCTTTGCTTCATCCTTTTGCATTTCTTCTCATATGTCTCCTCCTGTGCCCCAAGTTGTGTCACCGCTCTGCCCTTGACTTTCTAAACAAAGAAGCTCAGCGTCCCTAAGGCCAGAATCCACCTCCAACTGCTGTTCGCTGCTATATAAGGAAATGGCCTGTAGCAAGACTCTTTTCTCCTGAAATAAAGAGATAATAATTCTGTAACTTCTTGGAATAAATTACTTTCACCTGAAAGCAACAGTTTACACCCTTGGCGTAACTTCATTGTTGCTTCAGAGGAGCTGAGGTACCGAAGGAATGGGCCCATTTGCCACTACACCACTTGTCGACGGTGCGATGCCTTCGGGAGCTCCTGGCGCATGCTGAGAGGCAGGGAAAGGTATAGGGGGTTTTGTGAACAATGGAGATAGATAGGCTGAGAAGTCTGCAAGGTAAAGGGAGGAGCCCAGAGGATCATAAGATAGCCTGCAAGTTCAAAGCTGAGCTAGCAAACTCTCCTGCAGTAGCACTAAAGAAAGTGTTCCCTTCAAAGGGAACACTCCTTTTCTTTCTATGTATCTCCAGGCAAGCGGGAGGACTGAAGCCAAGGAAAGCCTCTAACTGCGTTACAAGGCTGCGTATGGTCCGAAGATACCTTCCACAGGCACCCGTTGGGAGACAGAAGGTGCCTCTCTGTGTGTCTGCCGAGGTAGAACTGGTGGAAAATGCAAGGCCGCTGATCCTGGTTTTGTGGTTCTTTTTCCTGATGACTCTGCCGGTAGCGCAGGTTTCAGGAGCGACGATGCACTGAGGACACCAGCACCACCCCTCACAGCGAGGAGGGGAACCTTTTGGAAAGAAGTGGCAAAGGAGCCTTAAGGGATGCCGCCAGGCGACAGTGACCTACAAAAGCCTCACTGGGCTGAGCGTGGGCCTAAAGGGGGATGCTCTGTGGGCAGCACCAGGGCCGGTCATACATATCAGCACAGTAGTCTGGGATTCACTGAGCAGACCAAATGTGGGGAGGAAGGTCCAGGCTTCAGGAGCTTGTCTTTTGCCCTGCCTTGGCACAACTCAAAGCAGTATTTTGGAGCTCTGATGAGCCTCTCTCAAAGTGGCTAGGGCCACTGGAAAGACTAAGGACTTAATCTCCCCACCACCTGCAGGCTGCAGTTCCTGACACAGGAACATTTGCTTTCTCAAGCAAGAAGTACGGTTTTGCTGATACAGTTGTGTCTGGGGTGGGAGTTCTGCAGACATACCTCGTGTCAGCAAGAAGTCAGCCGCACTCTTATCCCGGACCAACAGGGAAACGCTGCCAGAGCTCTTCCAGTGAGCCTAGGAAGAAAAATCAGTTCTTCACCACCAAAAGTAATGGAAGGTGAGGAAACAAATAGTGACAAATGCAAAGTAGAATTATAGAACCAGAGATTCGTTTAGGTTGGAAAAGACCTTTAAGATCATTGAGTCCAACCAGCACTGCCAACTCCACCACTGAACCATGTCCCTAAGTGCCACAAGTGTAAGGTCTTGCACCTGGGAAAACATAATCCGGGAGTGCAGCACAGACTGGGCTCCACCTGGCTGGAGGGCAGCTCTGTGGAAAGGGACCTGGGGGTCCTGGTGAGGGGAAGCTCAACATGAGCGAACAGTGGCTGCTGTGGCCAAGAAGGCCAACAGGCTGCTGGGTTGCATCAAAAAGGGCATCGCCAGCAGAGAGAAAGAAGTCACCATCCCGCTCTACTCAGCGCTGGCCAGGCCACACCTGGAGTGCTGTGTCCAGTTCTGGTCCCCACTGTACAAGAAGGATGTGGCCAGGCTGGAAGGGGCCCAGAGAAGGGCCACCAAGATGATCAGAGGACTGGGAAGCTGCCATACGAGGGTAGGCTGGGAGAGCTGGGTTTGTTCAGCCTTGAGAAAAGGAGGCTCAGACGGGATCTCGTCACCGTGTACCAGTACTTAAGGGGCAGCTACAAAGGAGATGGAGACTCCCTTTTTACACGGAGTCCCATGGAGAGGACAAGGGGGGATGGACACAAGTTGCCCTTGGGGACATTCCGATTGGACACCAGAGGGAAATTTTTCACAGTGAGGCCAGTCACCACTGGAATAATCTCCCCAGGGAAGGGGTTGGCTCGGCCACATCGGGCACCTTCAGGAGTCGGCTGGACAGGGAGCTGGGCCGTCTTGCCTAGGCTGTGCTCTTCCTAGAGAGGTTGGACTAGATGGTTCCTGAGTCCCTTCCAACCTTGGATTCTGGGATTCTATGATCTACATATGTAATTACAGGTATTTCTTCTGCAGCAAAACTGGCTCCTAAATATTTAGCTTGATTGCCGCTGCACCATACTCCCTCCTATTTCATTCTTCCAGAAAATACAAAGTGCCAGCTCAAGCCCAGAAGCAGCACGTGGATTGAAGCAATGTGGTTCATCCAATCACACGTACATCAGATTTCATAACACAACTGTTGAGCAGCGTGCAGAGATTTCTGAGCTGATTCTGCAACAGGCCTGCTTGGATTTCATGGGGCTAATGCTTTGCCTGGCCAAAGAAGTCCTGCAGGACCCGAGTTGGCTCTGTATAACCCTGGGTCTGGTATCACATTCCCAGCAGCCCAGACATCCTGCCAATGGATAACAAGAGTCAAGAAGACAATCCACCGCTCTCTCGTGAAGTGTCCGTGTGCTGTTTTTTGTTTTCATTCAAGGTTGAAATCATGGATTTGCACAAAGATTTGGGTTCCTGGTTTTCGTATCATTTTCAGAACTTAAAATAATTATTGTAAAGCTGTAGCCCCATAACCCTCCCCCACCAGAAAGGCCATCTGCTCGTTGTTTTAGCTCAGCAATCTGACATTTGCATATTCTTTTTCCTGGCTGGAAGTATCAGCCTCCAACCAGCTCACTGCCTGTTTTGAATCTGAGTTTAGAAATAGGATTTAAATTGACCAAAAATTCTGCTTTAGCATTAACTCCTGTTTAATAAATATGAATTATTTAAGCTTAAATCTAAGGGATAGAGCTGGGTTCATATATAATAAGGTCAGTCCTTCCTTTTACTGTCAGGGATGAACCGATCCCCTTGCAACAAACTATGCTTCACTTCCCCCTATACAGCTTCAAGAGATAAAATTAGATCTGAGCAGACTGACCCCTGAAAGCAGCTGGCCGGCCGAGCCACTTGCTCCGAAACATCTCTAATAAGCTGTAATTTGTACCAGCCATTATAATTTTTGCTACGCTGGGAGCTAGGTACATGATGAATTGAAAGGATTGAGGGATATTATTTTGAAATAAATGCCAGCAGTTCAGTTCTGTGGCTTGCGCAGCTGCTTTTGCAAGACCCTGGGCATGGGTCCCTGGAGGTGCTGGTGTGCAGGGTAGCATGTCCTCTCTAGAAGCATCCAGTCAAGTGCAGCTCCTGCTTGGCTTCTAGAGCTTTGCCCCGTTTCCTGACATGCCAGGACTAGAGAACAGCCCTCGCACGCGGCAGACAAACCCCCTGGCTGGGCGTTCAGCATATCTGCCACGTAGGGACTTCTCCGCGTGGGGCTCTCCAGGTGCAGGAAGAAGAATACTGGGTGATAATACTGGAAACAGCACAAAGAAACCTGCTTTTCTCTGGTAAAGGCCTCCTCAGGTCTCTGAGAGGCTGTCAGGTATGTCTATGGCGCACAGAGGCGTGATGCGGCATTGCCTGAGCTCACAATTGCCCTGGTAGGTTTGGAACCGGGTAGCCTTGTCAGCACAGGGCGGTACCGGGGCTACCAGCGCTGCTGGTGCAGCCCTGTCGTGGTCGGGTCTAACTTCTGCTGACCACGCAGCCCCTGGGGGACGGGGGAGAGCAGGGCTGTCCTTTGCAGGACAGCTTTAGTGTCAAACTCATTTTGTCCCTACAGGGAGCAAGTACCTTCGAGAGCACACTCAACGTCTTCTGAACTTCGGATCACCACCACCTTACTGTTGCATTATCGCACGGCAGGGAAGCAAGGCTAGCGAGTCAGCCTCTCTGGAGGCTCTCCAACAAGTAAGAGGAAGCAACAAAAAATGGATAAGGAGCAAAAAAGATTCTCGATTTCTACTGCCTTTTGCTAGTACTTGTGAAAAAGTGACATCTAAAAATTAATCTGCTAATCACGAACTGATTCTAAGTCTTGCAACATTGAGATACCCTGCTAAAAGCCATGGTCATGAAGAATAAGGCTGGATAATAATTTGAGCTTCAATATTTTATCTTACATGGAAATAATTTTATACCCCTTGAAATAACAGAAACGGAGTTGAAAAATGCCCAAAGCACATCTTAAAACTTCACAAACAATAAATTGTAGCCTTGTTTCATTTTTAGCAGGCTGCTGGGGTTTTTGTCTGTCTGTTGTTAGCTTTTTCCCGGCGCCCCTGCTGGTACACCATTCGCCTCTAGAAAGGCAAACTCTTGATTTGGTGGTGTTTTACGCTCAGCTTGGCACAGGTGCAAATCCAGGGCAAGCCACGCTTTCAGATGAGCGCATTGTATGCAAAGATCTTAACGACTGTCATCGGAACAGGCTTTTTTAGCTAACGTCGTCCGCATGCGTGTCATTAAAAGCAGGTGGGAGTCAAACAATGTATTAGAAGGAAAGCAAGGTGGGTGAAGAGCGTCCTGCTCCTGGAAGAGTCTGCAGGTACGGCCATACCGCACCAAGGCACACTAGCAAACCGGCAGAGTGCAGGCGTTCAGGTAAAAGAAGCCAAAACAACTGGTATCAGTCCTCTGACCTTCGAGCAGTATCAAACCGGGCTCCTGTCAGCCTGTAGGCGTTGCCTAGCGCTATGATAAACTGTCAGGGAAACGTGATACTGATCTTTGGGTAGGAGCAAAGAAACAAAATTCTTTGGAAGAGCTTTTGTTCGACTGGCAGATTTGGGGTTTCTGAGCATGTTTGGAGCATTACGCTAAAGCAATAGAATAAAGCAAAGGCAGTTTTCAGCTGGCTGAAACTGATGATCTCATCGCGGCTGCAGCTGTGGCTCCCAGTGCCCAGCTCCTGTCAATCTTTTACCCGGCTGGACACAGTCATGCCCTAAGCAGATTTTTCTTGGAAGAGCTAAAAATGGTGGGTTTCACCACACCCATACAGCAAACCGTTACCCGGGTACAAAAGAGTGTGAATGGTGAATGCTAGAACATGTTATCCTGTTGACTGAAGCCGTAAGGAGATGGTAAATATCAAGATACTTTGAGGGGCAGAATTTTATCTAACAGGCTCCGAGTCGAATCAATGACCCTCTTGGGGTTTTTTTTTTAACACATAAATCCTTGTGGTAATCTCTTTTGAGTGGGAAGAGTGAGAGGGGAGTCTTCACAGTTAAGAAAGCTGGTGGAGCAAATTATTTTCCCCAGGAAAGTCTTGGGTAGTTTTATTCAAGCCTCAGCGGAAGCATTTGAAGGGCAGACTCATTTTGCTCCCGACAGCACTCGGTATCAGCTGTGAGCGGGCACTTCTGCGCAGGCGGCGGAGCAGGAGTTCCTCTGTGCAGCTGTAGATGCTCCCTGGGGAGCACAGAGAGCTCTTCTGTCCTGGTGATGTGCTGAGACTTCCTGGGCAGCAAGTTCCCCTCTTTACTTGCTGACCAGGGGTTGGTCTGGGGTTTTTCATTCTGGGTTGTTGGGGTTTTTTTTAACTTTATCTCCTCATAACAGCTACCGGCTTTACTTCTAAAACCAGCTTTATGTGCCTTGGCTTTATCACAGAATCACAGGATCACAGAACAGTAGGGGCTGGAAGGGCCCTCTGGAGCTCACCCCGTCCCACCCCCTGCTGGAGCAGGCACCCCCAGAGCAGGGGCACAGGGCCGCGTCCAGGCGGGGGGTGAATGTCTCCAGGGAAGGGACCCCACAGCCTCTCTGGGCAGCCTGTGCCCCTGCTCTGGCACCCGCACAGGGAAGGGGTTTGTCCTCATGTTCAGGGGGAACTTCCCGTGTTCCAGCTTGTGCCCGTGGCCCCTTGGCCTGGCGTTGGGCACCACTGAAAAGAGCCCGACCCCATCCCCCTGACACCCGCCCTTCAGATATTTATAGGCACTGATGAGATCCCCCCTCAGCCTTCTCTTCTCCAGGCTGAACAGACCCAGGTCTCCCAGCCTTTCCTCACGAGGGAGATGCTCCAGCCCCTGATCCCCTTGGCAGCTCTGCGCTGGCCTTGCTCCAGCAGTTCCCTGCCCTTCTTGCACTGGGGGGCCCAGAACTGGCCGCAGCCCCCCAGATGTGGCCTCACTGGGGCAGAGCAGAGGGGGAGGAGAACCTCCCTCGCCCTGCTGCCCACACGCCTTTCCATGCCCCCCAGGGCACCGCTGGCCCCCTTGGCCCCAAGGGCCCGGTGCTGGCTCAGGGTCACCTCGCTGCCCCCCAGCACCCCCAGGGCCTCTCAGCAGAGCCGCTCTCCAGCAGGTCCCCTCCAGCCTGTACCAGTGCAGTGTGTGTGTGCTTTACATGCTCCTCTGAACAAGGAAACTGTGGTACAGTAGATGTAGTAGTAATAATAATAATGATAATAATAAAAGATATGCCTTGGTGAGTCGTGCCTGTTTATACTTATTTTTACTTCGGGAGGTGAGCTTTCAGGCTCCAGGGTGCAGCACAGGCCATGGCCACTGAGTTATACAGTATATTCTCTTCCTGGAGGTACATTCCCACCTCAGATACAAGGCTAAAGAATCATGTTAAAGCCTAGCTTTGCTTCAACTCGTATGTATCACGAGGCGCCAATGGGGGGGATGTAAACAGGGCAACATGCAAACTTAGCCTTGATTTTATACTTTAAGGGGAATAATGTGGGGAATGTGGTAGACCACAGCTGTAGGAGTTGTGCTTTTATGACTTACAAGAAGAAACAGAGTCTTCTGAAAGGAGTTTTGATGCCTGATCCCATTTGTCCTGGTGTTTGAAAAATGTAGATTTGTTCCATCACAGGAACTGATCAGGATGAGAGGAGGATCATATGAACTTTACAGACCCTGCACTGGGACTAGTGCAGGAGAAAATTGATGAAGTCTTGGCTCAGCAATGTCCAGCTTTCAGCTGACTGAAAAGCAGGACATGAATTTGCTGGATATGGCAACTCTGTGCTGTAAGAAACATGAACTGAGGGCTGGCTTTCTAATGCTCCATCTCAAACAATAAGTATTTGCTACTCACGCCATAGAACTCGGACCTCTTGTTTGTAGAGCAGAGTTGCCCTGTGACCTCGGAAATACAGCACGCGTTCAGGGGGCAACGACTATCTAAGCCTAAAAGGAAAGAAAACAGATAGCCGTAGGAGACAGAGGCAGCCTTTTAAGGAGCAGAAATATGCTGGTTTGAAAATCAGTCAAGTGGACAGTGGAGGCTGGCATTAGAAGTCGAGTGGATTTGGGAATATATGTGAATGTTAGGGTTATAAGTAGGGTAGGATGTGAAAGCTTTTGAAAATGAAGAGAGGGATCTTATTTCTGATGTGAGAAGAGCCAGTGAAGAGCTACACAGGGAAGAGTAATTCTGGACTAGAAAAGGATGAAACGAAAATGGATGGATATAATCAGGGCATGACTGCATTGGGGAAGGATGCTGAGGTACAGTATGTGACAGCCTGGATGAGATTTCTGTTTGCTCGAGAGGAAAGCTGCTATATTAGATATTTTACACACCCACTACCGACCTTCCTGATGCAGGTGCTATATCCCATGGTATAGTTCTGCTGTGCTGAGAATCTGCTGACATAAAGTCTCTGCATCGGTGTGTTCTGACAGCAAAGGTGCAAAACAGACTCTGTCCTGCTCAGAAGCCATCTTTGAACTTGTAAATGGTCACCACAAGTAGGGTTCAAATGAGGAGGGGAGAACTGGGGCCAGGGCTCTGTGTCCCAGCGTGACGTATAGATTCAACCCATTCAGAGGACGGCCGTACTGGCTGACGTACTTTACTTGAAGAACTTGATAGTGTAGGGGGATCGGTCCCCCAGAAATACTGAATTCAATGACCTGGTAAGTTGCAAAGGACACTTTGTCACTAGAACTAATTTCTCAAGCATTTTTAGCCAGATACAGGATTCTTGCCCAAGGCTCTTGAGTAGTGTTCCAAATGGCTGCAGCTGAACGGGGTTTAGTAGACTGGAAACGTCAGGGGTACTCTCAAAAGACAAGAGTTAGAACTAATGGTGTGTTGAGCTTTTGAAGCATGTGCAGGTTGTGGTTTTCTTTTTATTTAATTATTTGGTTGTTTAGGTTAAATAAAAGCAATTCATAAAAACAGTGATGTGTGCCAGCCATAGCTAAGTAAATGAAGTACCATGTACCTGATTTGTTTGTAACGAGTGACTATTTATGACAGTATGATCTCAGTATTTGTTTCTGTGCTCTGGCCGCATATCTCATCTCGTATCTTTGGTCTGGTTTCAGGAGGTGGGAGGATAGGAGGGGATGACAGGAGCCTGACTTGGACCAGGTTGCCCTACACTTGAAGATGTTGTCTATAGTCAAGGCAACGTGGAGACGAGGCTGGAGTTAACTTACTTTTTACCTAAGTTTTTAGTCTAATTCTAACTAGAGTTAATTGAATCTGGCCTCTTTGTCAGAGCAGAGAAAGCCCTAAATGGGCCTGTGAAATCATTCTGGTTTTTAAAGACATTTTGGTACCCAAACCTCACTTGTATGCTCTAACGGCCAGGTGATTTGCTAAGAATTAAAGGACTTGCAATAATTTTTGTTGTTAATCCACAGCAAGAGGGCAGAACATCTAAAACTGACAGAGATGGTTCCTGCTGACAGCCCCCAGCTACTGATTTGCAGAAGGAGTAAAACGGTCATAACCTAAAACCTCTTAAATAAAGATTTTAAAGTTGTGTTTACATAATTGGGGTAAGTGCCCCCCTCACCTATCCTCTTAAAAACTTTGCATTTTCTGTATAATTTTGCAGAAAATGTTTATATTCCTACTCTGCCCTTTCCTGCGGTCAGTTGCTATCAGATAGGGCTGCTTGGGGCTGTGGCCACGTCATTTGTCAATCAAAAAGCCACCAATTAATATCTTCCAGCTTGTCTGACTTCCAGTTTGGAAATTAACTGACCTTCAGATGGAAACTGAAGGTTCCGAACTCCAGGCTTAATGTAAATCCTGAGCGGAATAACAAGGCGGCTCGCATACTTAAGATGAATCAATTAATAGGTGATTATCTTACTCCGCAAATGTTTCCTTAGCTCACTGGATGAACGTCTGTTCTTACTTTATCCAAAATGTGCACTTTTTCTCTCTTAAAACCCTGGAAGTTAGAGTGAATTACAGATAGACAGCTGAATCGATGTTAGCACAGTCCCCCTCCTAACTCATCTCCCCGGCAAGTTCACAGTTACGGACTTGAGGAGCCCAGAGAAGAAGGTCAGATAGTTGGGCATGAGCCAATGGTGCGACCTCACCACAAATCAGACAAGTCACATGCTGGCTACGGGAGGAGAAGCATCACTGGTAGACAGAGGGAAATTACTGTTTCTCCTGTATTTGGCACTGTTGGGGCCTTGCTTTGAATAAAGTTTCAATATGTGATCCCCCCAGTTCAAGAGGGATGGGGACAAACTGGAGACAGCCAGCGCAGGGCTACCGAGATGCTCGAGGTCCTGGGGCACGCGACGCACGAGGAGAGGCTGGGGCTTGTTTGGCCAGGTGAGAAGCGGGGCCCGTAGGAGCAGCCCGTTACTGCGTGAAGGACGGCCGTGAAGCCAAACTGCTCTCGGTGCGGGGGTGTGATGAGGGGCAGCGGCTCAAACCGCAGTTCAGAGGTTCAGGTTGGGCAGCAGGAAAAACCCCTTGAGAAGGTGTAGGTGGGCATGTATTACCCAGGCAGGCGGGGGAATCTCCAGGCTTGGATGATTTCTGGACATGGCTTTATCCAACCAATGCTGCTGGCAGCGCTGCTTCAGGTGAGGTTGATCTAGAGACCTCCTAATGTCTCTTCCAGCCAACACCTCTACGAATTTATGGCTCACAACGTACGTCCTGAGGGCCACTCTGCCATCACGGGGTGGAGCATGCACCGTATCGCATTTTAGTAAAATAAGCAAGCTATAATTCTGCGAGTCAGTTTGAGATTCACTTAGGAGGTGGAGAAGTGGTCTTTAATTCCAGATCCTGGACTGGCTTACCTCTTCCACAGCCTCGGTAACTGTTTTTTTTTTCTCCAGAGACATAACAAGAACTCGCTCCTTTCCATCGATGCTCAGTTCAATGTCATCTATACGACCATTTATGCTGTACATTTATGCCCATGACTCTTGGCTTGGCTGTAGAGCCGTCATAGACAACCTTGCAACCTGCTGAAGGTGCTGCGAGAATTAAGGTGTACAAACACCTTTAAGGACACCAGCCTTAACTTTCTTTTATCCCTGGCACAGTACTCACTGATGGTGGCTTTCCCAGACAGGCGCATACTGCGATTTTCCACATTCTCATCCCATAGAAACAGAAACATACGATGCTGCACACTGTGAGAAACTGCTCATTTTTCTATGAAACTGTGATATGGAAAGAGCAGCTATTTGAGATGCTGCATGGACGTACATCCTTTGGGGTTTTTCTATCCAGTCAGTGACATCCCTCCTTTAACAGGAGAGAAGATGGAAATAAAATCACAAGTCTGGGTGGGGTGGGACCGTCCCCTGGGGCTTCCAAGGGCTGAAGTGGCTTTTGGTTGAGAGAAGATGGGAGTAGATTATAACTCTGGAGGACGAGGTTTATGACCCCCAATGGTTTACGGTTGGACTTGATGATCCTAGAGGTTTTTTCCAACCTTAATGATTCTATGATTCAATGAGGTGGGATGGGAGGACAGCTGTGCTGAAAAGGGGACTGGGAGCATCCGGAGCAGCATTGCGGGAGAACGGCTGTCAGCTGGGACAGCCAGAAGTGCAGCTGAGACCTGGTAAGTGTGTTGGTGAAGGAGAAGGTTAGTTGGTGGGCAGCAGGCTGGGTGATGAGGGAGCAAGGGGAGCCGCGGCTCAGGGTAGCAGCCGTGCAAGTGGAGGCGTGCAGAGTGGATGTGCTGATGGAGGAAGATCGCACCTGCGATGCTGGTTAACCGTGAGCAGAGGGAGCTTGATGCCAGAGGATGGGGACAGTGGCTCTGACTGCAGGTGCCGGTGTTGGGGAGAGGAATGGGGATGGCAATTAGGTGGCAGCTGGCTGCGAGGTGTGTGGTTAGTTGAGATGTACTTGGTAGCACCAGAATGGTGCATGGTTGGCGGTTGGACTTGATCATCTTAGAGGTCTTTTCCAACCTTAATGACTCTATGAGTCTATGGCTGGGTGGTGGTGAGCAGCAAGGGAAGGGACACGGGTAGGTGGATGCCGCAGCTGTGAAGCAGTGGTTGGTGAGGGACTGAGCTTGGGAGTCCGGGGGGCAAGCTGGGGCAGGCGTGGGGGTCCTGTGGGGGTCCAGTGGCTCTTAGTGGCTGTTGGGACAGGGAGGTGGGGGACAGTGTGGGCTGGTGGTCACCCCATGGCAACTGAATCGGCAAGTGTGGCCAGCAGGAGCCGGGCAGGGATGGGGCCCCTGTGCTCGGCCCTGGGGAGGCCCCACCTCGAGTGCTGGGCTCAGGTTTGGGCCCCTCGGGACAAGCAGGGCCTGGAGGGGCTGGAGCGTGTCCAGAGAAGGGCAGCGGGGCTGGGGCAGGGTCTGGAGCACAAGTGTGCTGGGGGGCGGCTGGGGGGGCTGGGGGGGTTTAGCCTGGAGAAGGGGGGGCTGAGGGGAGCCCTTCTCGCTCTCTGCAGCTGCCTGAGAGGGGCTGGAGTGAGGGGGGGGCTGGTCTCTGCTCCCAAGGCACCAGGGACAGGACGAGAGGAACCGGCCCCAGGCTGAGTCAGGGGAGGTTTGGGTTGGGTGTGAGGGAAAATGCCTTCCCTGCCAGAGGGGTCAGGCCCTGGCACAGGCTGCCCCGAGAGGTGGGGGAGTCACCGTCCCTGGGGGGGTTCAAACACCGTGCAGCCGTGGCACCTGGGGCCATGGTTTGGGAGGCCTGGGGGTGTTGGGTTGGGGTTGGACTTGGTGATCCTGGAAGCCCTTTCGAACCCCGGCGATTCCATGATCGCATGACTGACTGCAGGCACTGCCGTGCCTCCGGGCGAGCGGCGGGACGCGACCGCCATGACGAAACCCCGCCGCCGCCTCAGGCAGTGCGCAGAGGCGCGCTGGGCGGGGCAGCGCGCACGCGCGGCTCAGGGGGGCGTGGCTCTGCCGAGAAGCTCCTCCCCCGTCCCGGCGTCCCGTACAGTAGGTGGAGTCACGCGGGCGAGGTCACATGACCGGGGCCCTTTACAGTAGGAGCCCAATATGGCAGCCGCGGCGGCGGGCGCAGGGGCCGCCGCGCTCGGGGCCGCCCGCACGTAGGGCCGCTGCCGCTCCTCTTCCTCCCCGCCTGGGAGGAGTCCCCAGGGTGTCTCGGAGTCAGCTGCTCCCCGCCGCGTCCGACATGAGGGAGAAGGGTCGCAGGAAGAAGGGCAGGACCTGGGCAGAGGCCGCCCGGACGGTACGCGGGGCCCTGCGGCGGGGGGGAGCTGGAGGCCGCGGCGGCGGGTCGGAGGCCTCGCGGCCGCTCCGGGCCCTGCGGGTTCCCTCCTGCGGGGTGGCGGGGGCTGCCGGCGCGGGGGGCGGCCCCGATGGCGGCGGGGGTGGCGGGGGGGTGAGGCCCCGGGGGGCGGGGGGGTGAGGCCCCGGGGGGCGGGGGGGTGAGGCCCCGGGGGGCGGGGGGGGCCCGGTGCGGAGCGGAGGGGCGAAGCGCCGCACGGTCTGTGCAGCTGCTGCCCTGTCTCTCCCCGCAACTTTGTCCCAGCGCCGCCCACTTGCGTAGGCAGGGTTTTTTTATTATTATATTTTTTAAAATCTTGACCTGTTCTCCAGTTTCTTAATGTTTCTAGGCACAACTGTACAGGGGAAGCTTTGTGGGGGAGGGATTACCTCTTATTTGCGAAATGCTCGGATTAACGAAGGTGTAAATTAGCAAACAAGTGGCACGCACAGAGGGGGCTTTCTTCGCCGTTCTCGGTGTATCGGTGTCTCTCACGCAGCAGAACTTGTTGCGGTAGGAGCTGCTGCATCGCCTCGGCTCGGGCAGCGAGCTGCGAACCCTAAAAGGAGAATTTTTATCTTCTGGTTTCCCAGTCTGACTGTTAGTCCTCTGTTTTGAAGTCGGACTGGCTAGTGTTTATCTGACATTTATTGACTGATAGTTTCTCTGTGGGGCAGGCCTGTTAGAGAGTGGATAAAAGAAAAGGGAAGTTGAGCAGTGGGACAAACGTGGGAGAGGGGAAGCCAGCCAAATGCAACCTGCAGGAGCTGAAGAGGAGGGTTGAGCTGTGAGAGTACAGCACGTGCTTCCGAGAGATCCGTGTTTGCAGTGCAGATTCAAATCCACCTCATGGGGAGGGGGAGGAGTTCGAGTTCTATCATAAGCATTTTGAAAGAGGTATCTGTTAAAACAAGACTTGAAAAGTCTGACTGAAATGCATATGTAAATAGGGATTTGCGGCTGAGACTTGCAGGAACTGTTTTAATAAATAGTAATTTATTTGGACCGTGTATTTACAGTTTGAAAGGCATCAAAATAGCTGCCTCTCTTCCAAGAGATATGATGCAGTTAACCATTTTAAGAATATAAGATCCTATCCCACAGGAGAACACAGTAGTACTTGTCTATATGTTTTTGTGTATCCTTTTAAAAAATAATTTCCTTTGAAGAAAGAGTGGAGGAATCTCCAGTGTAGCGTATAAATGTGGCCAGGCCTTTTCCAGCCTAAGCGTGCTGCTGTTCATCCATTGATCTCTTCCAAAATCTACTTAAAGGCTAAAAGACATATTTAGAAAAGCTGCACTGAAAACTATCAGAACCGAAGGTTACACGTTCCCCTGGGTTGCACACCTAGATTCATGAAGAGGCAGCCAAAACTAGGAAAAGATGAGTAAATGCTTGCCAAAACGTCGCTTTTGGCAATTTTTTCTATTTGTGTATTCAGTGGGAGTGTTAAAATATTCTGGCCAAACTCCAGTCTTCAGAAAGTTTCCCTGCGTTTTTGGTTTGAAATAATGTCTTTTGATTCTTGTCCTAGCTTGTGTGCTCGTATTGGCTTCTCAGCTGCCGGTGGTTGAAGTTTGTAGGGTATATTATAAAACCGCATTAAGAAACGTGGCAGCTCTCGGGTACCATGTTCTTCTGCTCCCAAAAGGTAACATAAAACTTTCCTCAGGCTTGAGAAACCTTCCATTTTGTCTTCAGCGCAGCGTTGCGTCTCCGTGCTCTTTTGCAGAGCTAGTTTGCTCGCTGAGCGGTGGAGCGAGCCCCGAGAGTTGCAGGTCAGCACAGAGCTGCAGGGGAAGGGGATCAGGGTTGCAGGTTTTGACGGCAGCTGGCCGTAGACCTGCTTGTCCTGGCAAACCGCGCTGCGGCGGTCCCCAAACAGTGGCGTAACGTCATCGCAGCTGATGGTTCTGTGGCAATTTTGTCACCCATCCCCCCTCCCCCTGCCCCGCTGCCTCCTCACTCTCTCTGTCCCATGACCGCTCGCAGGTCATTCAAGGAGCTAAACCAGTGAAAAACCATCGTTGTTATTATGGTGCTGATCTGGCTTCATGCCAGTTTCGTCTTCCTACCCAGGTATTTGGGATTAGGTGTCCTCCAGTGCAAGGGAGGTGATGGGAATGTGGGGAGGGGAGAGCACCAAAGTAATATCTACTTGAGTTAGCTTAATCTTTTGCAGCAGTTCTGCCTTAGCTGGAAGCAGGGTGATAAGCAGCAGAAGCATGGCCTTCCTGTTTGATAGGAGGACCATGGTAGGTATATGGATAAGGTGGATTTGCTGGGACTCAAGCAAATGGACTGCTAATTGGAGCAGAATTGCAGTGTGAAGTAAGGAAAGGGTGCCCCATGCGGGCAGCGCGTTGAGGGAGGAAGTTACTGTTGATAAACAACCTTTTTCTTATTTCCTGGCTCATTCAGTAAATTTGCAGCTGCAGATGACTGTTAACTTGTGACTTTTCTTGGGACAGTAGCTGGGTGTCCCTGCAGTTAAAGTAAAAAGCTTCATTAAGGTGAGAAGCTGATACTATATAGTACAGGAATTTAAGATAATAGTACAGAACTTTAAGATAAATACACAGTATTTGTCCCTAACGTGGTGTATACCCTTCAGATGCAGTGGTGGGGCAACGAAACTGCAGAGACACACCAATGGGACAGTGTCTAAAGAAAAGCCGTGATTTGCCTAGTCTGCTGAAGACTAGACCAGGCAGATTACATGTGTACTGGTAAACTTGAGTTTTAGGGCTTGTTTTCTGGCCCCAAGGGCATCTCAGAGAGTCTGTGTGTGTCCCTGCTGCTCAACCTCTCTCCTCCAAGCCGGATGACTGTGTTCAGGCTGCCTTTGTCAGGCCGGCCTGAGCTAACTCTTGAACTGCATGGTAAACTGGCATCCGGGCTCAACTCGTAATCTTGCTTACAGATCTGTGCCAGGAACCTCACGCTAACTGAATGGCGTGGGCAGCGGGGCTGGTGCCTGCAATGCCCTGAGTGGGCCAAGCTTAAATGCATGGCTGTGGCGGTCCGGTGGTTATCAGAAAACTGTTGCTGATGGCTGTTAAGCTGGCACAGGCAGATGAGAGCAAATGTTTGGTAGCACTTGCTTTAGTCTGATTTGGGTGAGCGTTACCCTTGTAGTACAGAATTGATGCTGCGGTTGACGGGGGCAGGCGCTGCCGTGCATGCGGCAACGGGGCTTTGGTTGTGCAGCGGGGAGGTTCTGCGCCTTGTTTTGACTGCTGAGGTCTCAGTTGTTGCTATTCTTCTTGCTTATGTTTAACACGCTCCTTGTGATGCAGCTTTCTAGAACGGGGGGGGAACCAGAGAACAGCCCAATGCTCTGCACGCCTTCCTGCTGCCGTCCTGCGCTCTGCTGCGCGATGGAGTGCTGTGGCAAACAGGCTGTCGCGGTGCGTTAGTGGCCTGTTTAGATCCGGACCAGAAGTCCTGTTGCTGGATAGGAGCCACAAACGGGCTGTCTTTGTGCTTTGTTTATGTATGCTGTCATGTGCCAAGTTTGAAGAAATTTGGTGTTTGTTTTTCATGGGAAATCCCCGTGTGTGACCTGACAAAACAGTCTTCTGCCATAGAGCCTCTGCGTACCGAGGCATGGGGGCCGTGTGAGCGTGGGCTGAGTGCTGCTGCTGGAGGTGATCTCTGTAAATGCTCCTTTGCCCCGTCATCTAGGATCACAAAATGCAATCTTTTATGCTGCCTGTTCGTGTGAGGGAGCTGCAGCAGCCGCGGTTTTTCCTGTGTGCTGATTTCCTGTTGGGCCAAACCGACTTTGTTGACTTTGGAGGGTGGAAATCCAGTGCGAGAACGCCCTTGGGAAAGCTGACGGACGCTAAGCGTGTTGTGGTAGGCGTCTCGGAAGGCGTAGATGTCCAAGTATGAGTCTTGTCATGGTGCTGGCAGTTACTGTGCAGCTCTTGTGATGTGAACCCCGGTTTCTCTCTTGCTG
This sequence comes from Phalacrocorax carbo, assembly GCF_963921805.1. Taxonomy (NCBI): domain Eukaryota; kingdom Metazoa; phylum Chordata; class Aves; order Suliformes; family Phalacrocoracidae; genus Phalacrocorax; species Phalacrocorax carbo. Next base: position 128,853,910 of record NC_087515.1, read on the forward strand.
CAGGGGTTTGTTTCCATCGCTGTTGTCGACTGAAGAATTAAAATGAAAAGACGTTCTGCCTCTGAAACTGATAGCGCAGAACATGCGATGCGATCTGGCGTTTGCAGGCCCCTCTGCTGTGTCAGAAGACAATGTAGTCGGGTCAAAAGGCGAAATCAAATAGAAAGGTTGTTAGGGAAACAAACGGCATGCGTTTGCAAGCTGGCTTTATTAAGACTGTGCTTTTTATTAAGGTGCTGTTTTCTGGGGGAGATGAAGTAGGAATCTGAGGGATGCTGTGTTCCCTGCTTTCTGTTTAAGATGGATGCAGAAAAGAGGATGGGAAGATCCAAACTGTAGAAGTAGCGTGCTTGCCTACAAGTCCCTGAGTCCCTTTGCTCAGCCGTATACCCAAAGGTATACGCAAGCTTTCCAAGACTGCTGCAAAAATATGCAGAAATTTAGAGGATTCAGTGAAATATCAGTTTGAGGGACTGATCAGCCCAGCAGACGCGGCTCTGACTGTTTGCTACGACGTATTTCAAGTGCCCCCTCGCAGGCGGAGCTGAACTGCGTGCGCTCGCAGAGTGTTCTTCGAGAGAAGAGCGGTGCTTGGTTTGACTGCGCACAAAAAACCGCACGTGATGTCTGAGATAGATTTCTTCATTTCGCCAGTCCTTCAGAGGTCTGAGCGCTCAGTTGGAAAAATTGTGGAGGATGATTTGGAGCACAGCAGGCCTTTCCTGGGGAATCTGAGAACTGGCTTTTTTTCAGCAAGGTAGTGCTGTAGAAGGTTAAATGATTAATCAAGTCTTGTGAAATGAACTGGTAGCTGAAGCTGGGAGGTTTCTTGTTTTTTGGTTTTTTTTGAGGGGGTGGTTTGTGGCTGTGTGTTAGGCTTTTTTGGTGGTGGTTTTCTTGTTTTTTAATCCCTGGAGTATCATCACAGCTTCCTTCCCCGTTCTCAGCCTGTGTCCAGGTACCAGACCTGCTCCCACTGAGGACAAGAAGCCGTGGCTAAGGTCAGTCTGTTGAATGCTTTCACAGAGCCTCCTGCGGGACAGGCGTAGTGCGGTGGGGAGCCACCGCTCTGGTGACCAAGCTGTTGCACGGCGTCCTTCTGCCACGTGACGTCTCTACGTGCCTGCTAGCCAGGAAAATACCTTAGCAGTGTTTCTAGAGAAACAGACTCGTGGCTGCACAAGACTGAACAAAAGTTGGCACAAACGTTGTCGTGTGTTAACAGAGAGCTGCAGTTTTCTTTGCTACTTATACACATCTCTTACTGACCACAGCACTTGGATGTATTTTTCCTGCATTTTTTCAAGTTTGTTTTTTTTTTAATAAGGACTTTACTGTAAAGTCAGCAATTGCTCTGCAACCGTGAACTCAGTTTTGGCCCAGCGTTGGTTGTATCCTCTTGGTATCTACCCTTCTGGATGCTAGAACTTCTAGTGAACTGAAAGTTGCCTTAAACTCCTCTTGGGAATCTGTAAGAGGCAAACGGAGGCTTAAAAAATTTCTTCTGATATGGCAATAGAATTTGGAAAGGATGAGGTGGCAGAGTAATCCACTGTAATAGCTGTAGCAAACCAGCAGACTACAGGATCTGCCCTTCTTCCAGTCACGGTAATCCAATTATTTGCCTGCCATTTTAAAAACTAATTTCCAAGCCTGTGTTCCTGCCAGGAACTTTAACCTCTTAAAGGCATCAAAATCCCTGCGAGTTATTGCACATAGACTGACCTGCTGCTTTGGATGTGCAGTTGTGCTCGCCGTGGCTGGAGTTCAGCGAGCTCGTAGCTGGGCCACAGGGCTGACGATGCAATGCTGTGCTAAGGCGTGGCTAATTTTACTGGTATTAGTACAACTTTTTTTTTTAAAAGATACCTGAGGGAGCTGGCTCTTGGCTTGAGGGCAGCGGAGTCCGTCTGTCCCAAACCATCTTTGGTAAACCCTTGGTAAAATCTTGGAGTGTTGTTTCCCCCCCGCAAAGCAGGGCGCTGGCAGATGCGTGAGCACCCAGCGCAGCCGTGCGACCCAGAAGAGGAAACGGAGAGCGGCGGTGCCAGGCGGGGAACCCCCGCCAGCTGCAGAGCATCGCGGCCCCGCCGCGAGTGCCGCTCAGCGCCGGCGGTTCGGGCAACTGTTCACCTTGTTCTCTGTTCCAGTAGAAAAACTCAGTGCTACTGAAGGCTCTCAGATGTGTTTTATTTCTGTTCTTATTTAAAACAATAACTGCAGTTTAGGTATTGATACTCCTGCACAGCTTAGATATGCTTTTGCTTGGTCTCTTGTTAACATTACTTTAGCATGGAGGGATTTAAAGGTATTGTGCAGGCTTCCTTGACTGAGCTCAACTCTAAAGCTGCAAGAGCACTGAAATGGCTTTTCTGCAAAAGTTGTGGTCTGCTTTCAAATCAGCTGAGACACATAGATGTGCAAGCACGACTTGAGCATTTCTTGTACAAGGCTTTTCCAAATGAGACTGTTAAAGAACAAAAGCCAGTTTTGTTTCCCGGATATGGTCTTTGCAGCATCTGCAGAAGATGGTGAAAATGAACCTAACCACTGTGTAGTTACCAGCACACTGTCAAGCGTCCTAAAGAAATGGAAGAATAATCCTTTACGAAAATGTAGTTGGATTCTGGATATCCTGTAAGCTTTTTCTACAAAAAAGGGGAGATTCAAATACTTTGTGTTCAAAACCCGTGATGCACAGTCTGTCTTTTCGTGCACCAAGCGCTCTTCGCATTAGCAAGAAGCGTGGAGTGATAAAATCACCCTGCGGAGGGAAATCGGTGGTGAGGAGGGGTTGATACCGGTGCTGTGCGTGCTGCAGCATCGGGGCGGCTCGGGTTTGATCCTCAGGGCTGAACTTTAGCTACTGCCTGTTGCGTACTTGGATGTGCTCTGAACTAAAAGGTGCTCCTCTGGCCTCGTCCAAAGAGAATCTGTTGCCTTTTCCACTAGCTGCTCTGGAGGGTGAGCACAGCAAGCGGAGGCACCCGAGAGCCAGCACCGCGAGCGCTCTCCTGAGCAGAGTTCAAACTATGATAACGTGGGTGCGAGAGGTGGGTGTTACCGCCCAAATATGCCAGTGCTGAATGAAGCTCGTCCTGTGGCTTTTGGGTTCAGTTCTGTGTGTGCATCCATTGCCAACAATGGGTGTTAAAACACACCCAAAGCAGATGCTTGATATATCTGGGTTGATTTTTTTTTTTTTAATATGGTTGTGAGGTTTTCTGCTTATGTGGCTAGCTTAAACTGTTTGTTTGGAGGAGTAAAAATAGAGGGCCAAGAAAAGCCAAAACATTAGGTCTAATTCTTGCTGTGCCTCTAAAACATCTCTGCTGTAACCAGCTGTGGGATCTTCTCAGAGGTCTGATCTGAATTCATGTGCCAAATGAGGCAGCTTCAGTAGGATGTACCAAAAATACTCTCACTGTTACTGAATAGCTGTTCAAATAAAACGTGTGAAATTGGATAGTCGTGCCTACCGCTTGTGTCCTGCAGACGCTATGAAACTCTGCTTTAGAGAGAAGTAGAGCAGTACTGCTGTTGTGGGTTGACTAGAGATGCAGATTTGGAGGACTAAGCATGTAAGCTTATCACTTGATAGCTATGGCAGTAAGATTATACCTGTTTTTTTAAAGAAAACCCTCCAGTGGTGCGATGTTCGCTCCGTTTCAGTGCAGAAGCCAAGGGGTGGCAAGTGCCATGTGCCAGCCTCGTGTTCGGAGAGCGTGGCGGGAGCTGTAAGCTGTGGAACTTGCTTTTGCAGGATGTTGTGGATGCTGAAGGCTTGCAGAAATCTGTTGTGGGTTACTAAATACGTGGAAACTCCTCTTATTTTGGAAGTGCCAAGCAGCATGGAGAATGGGAGAGCTGCCTCCTGGGATGTTGGGATGCTAGCTACTCGCACAGAAGGCCCACCAAGACCCAATACGGCCTGGTGTGGATTGGTGTTAAGTATTTACTTCAACTTCAGGCCGCTAGAAGAGTTTCCTGCTTTTCTGTGTAAACAAAAGAATTTCCTGGTGTGCTGAAGGAACGGGCCAACGTGATTGCAAGTTGATTCTTTATTGTCTATGAAGGGCTGTGGTGACTGGGGAAAGCTTGTGAGTGGAAGAGGGACAACATAAGGCTTATATTCAAAAGGGTGAGAAGGAGGATGTGGGCAAATAGGCCTGGTCATCCTTATTTGGGTCCTTGGGAAGGTATGGAACAAATGCTCCTGGAAGCTGCCTCCTTTTGCATGTAGGAGAGGAATATTTTGTTTGGGACATCCAGTGTGGGCTTTCCAAAGGTAAGGTGGTGAGGTGGCTGGCTCTGGTGGAGGACAGAGCAGGGGATGGTGTTTGTCTTGCCTTTAACATGGCTTTTGGTGTGATTTTTCCCCTCATATCCTTGTGACCAAGCTGGTGAGACACAGGCTGGATAAGCAGGTGACGAGGTCAATGCTAAACTGACGGGATGGCCGAGCACCAAGGTCTGAATAGTCTTGCAGAGGTCCGCGGGCTGCCGCGTATCGGTGGTGGTGCCGAGGCTGATACTGAGCCAATGCCTCGTGTCGGCGGTCGGATGTGTACCAAAGGTCCCTGTTGTAATGGCTGGAACCCAAATCCAGTCATCGGGGCTCGGTGACTTAGATAACTGTCTGTGGGTGGTCGTGTTTATTGTCCTTCCTCCGCATTTTAGAACAAACCAGGAAAGTCGTATGTCCAGTGTTGCAAAGTGTGGTTTGGGTTGCTCTTCTCCCGCAGAAGTATTTCTGTGTTGCCTGTTGCAGCCGTAGTGTAACATGTTTAAATGCTTACAAAGTGGCTGTGACTCTATCATATTCCCTTAGAGGGGAAATGGCAGCCCTGCTAAGGCAGTTGTTTTAGAGCTGGGTATCTTTTAGACACTGAAATGTGATCTAATTTTGTAAGAGTTTAGTGTTGGCTCTTCTAAAGAAGTGTACGGTGTGATTATAAATGTGCACAATAAACTTCCTGATTCTTCTCAACTTAGCGTGGATTTATTTGCCTGGTTAAAGCCAAGTATGTACCTATAGACTCTGCAGCTTCAGGAAGTGTGCGTGGAATTATTCAGCCAGATGGGTGATGTACTTACATGAACTTTGTTTAAAATAAAAGAATTTGCCTTTTTTCCCCCCCGCTGCAGTATATTAAAAAAAATCAGTAGCAACAGGCTTAGGGTCTGTTTGTCAGCTCTCCCATGGGTTCAGTATGCTTTTTTATCTTCAGGAAAGTTTAACTGTAAGAACCTGAGAGCATAAGAGAGCTCGGTCAAGCTAAGGGCCACAGCTGTACCTTTGCGAGCATAAACATTGCCTCGCATAAGGACAATAATTTGATTGCACGTGGTTCTGCAGTAGTTCCAGGTAAGAACATCGAAAGGAATCCTTGCTTACATGCATTTTTGTTCACTCTAGGCCAAACTGATGTGACCACTGGTCACTTCCAACCAGGAAACCCTACTGATGTCATTGCAATGATGCAACTTTGGGGCAGGAACTGAGCTTCTGAACTTCTCTCTTTGGGCAGATTAAAACTATTTTCAAGAGCACAAAGTGCTGCAATGGCATGGCTGGGAGCTCAGTGTTCTTCTAAAACTTTTCAGTGGCTGTATGGATATTAGGCACTGTCTTTCCTTCTAATCACTGTGCTGGCTCTGCTGGAGTCTGAGTGCACTGACTTGTGTTTTACTGGATTCAGGATTCAGAATTGATTTGATAAGATCACTATGTAAAAATGTCCATATTCTTCTTCTGGCGAGTCATGCAATTAGTGTTCTGCTGGGAAGAGTTCTTTCTTCCCTGCTTCTCATGTGGGGAAACTTGAATTTGCTCTTAAACCTCTTATAAGATGCAGCAATAAACATTATCTCTTATGACTTGCAGTTTTGCCATTCAGAAGCTTTTTCTGAGCTCGGTCTGCCTCTGTCCCAACAGAGCATCCCCCGAGATCAACAAAACTCCTTTACTCCTCTTTTCCCCTGCACTTTCTGGCACGAGATGCACAAGCGGCTCGTGTTGGGCGATTTGTGGCCGCTGAAAAGCTGCGGTAGGCTGGTGTTCCTGGCAGCGGTGGCTTGTGCAATCAAAAAAGACTTTAGCAAGTAAATGGCCAGTAATACTCGCAGAGCACCGACTACGCTGATCCTGTTCACCTCTGGCAGGTGGTGGGCGCTTCAGCTGAGCCATGTTGGAAAATGACAGTCACTTCTTCATTAAAGAAGCATTTCAAACATGAAGCTTTTAGCAGAGCTGGCAGATGATGCGTCAGATGGATGGAGTCTCCCTGCTGGAGCTGGGAGCACGAGCTGGGCTCGTGCACTGTCCATCCAGTGGAATACGGTGTCCCCATACACCTCTGAGGACTTTGCTCCGCTGTCACCCGGGGCATCAGCTCTAGAGCCTGTGATTCTCGAGCTGCCCTTGGAACAGGCCTGCCTGGATTTGGGCATTGCCACAACCCTGTCTTACCGCTGCTTCCAGTGACTTCTGCAGAAATAATCCACAGAGCAAGGGGAAGGGTTGAAAATGGCTCATCGCTGTCGTCTTGGGAGTCCACAGGCTTCTAAGCAGGGTTCCTCCGGAGTCGGCTCCAGCCAAGGACTCGGTGCACGGTGCAAACACTTTGAAAGGCTTGGATTTGGATTACGTCCGCTTCAGTTGCCAGGGTTTACCTCATGTCTGTCTTCAGCATTTCTTTCTTGTTAGCAGCCCACCATCGGACCGAGTGAGTGTCGAGGGGCTCCTGCAGCAGTCCTTCTTTAAAGTATGTGCCGTATAAATGTAGTTCCACTTTCTCCTATACAGTCATACTAAATGTCAGTGTACTTCTGGAAATGCTGCATCTGAAGCCTACTTAGCCTTTATGCGATGTGGGCATAGCTCCTCTGGTGGCAGAGGGTCAGCAAATGACTTCTGATGTGCTTTGTCATGGAAATTAAATGGCACAGTCTTTGCCCTCACCCAAGCGTGGATATCAGCCAGAATTAATTCAGCTCTCCTTAACCCGCATTGAAGGTTTGATCCCATCCTTACTGCCATGAAAAAGTCGTCATACTGTCATAACATCACTTAATTTAACTTTCAGGAGCTAGTGGGAAGGAAAACATGAAACGCTTTGGGTGCAGGTTGTATGAATGACTTGTCTGCCATTAGAATAGTAAGGTTTAAAGGTTTCACCCAAGATTAAAGTCTCGCTGAGCTAGATCATCTCTGTTTTAAAGTATTAACGCACACCGTCACTTGAAGTCTCCTTCTGTCTCGTGAAATCTTTAATAGGCAGCTAAGGTCTTCAGGGTCTTTGCTCGCCTCCTTGCAGCCATTTCCATCTGACCTTCTTGTTCAACCTTCCAACACCAGAGCTGTTCAGAAAATGGCAAAGAAAATTGTCTCATCAGCAGTGTTGTTGCAGTAATGGGCTTACCCTTAGTCGGCAAGATTTTCATTCATGCCTGAACTTGGATGGTTTTTCTTTCGCTAAGTAAACATCTGTTTTGGAAGGGCAGCTGAAGTAAAACACCCACATCTTTGCATTTGGCCTCCTTGCTTTGGGACGTACGGTGAATTACCAACCCAAAAACCACGTGGCAAAGTGCACGTAGAGCCCTGGCTGTTATCAGTGGCTGTCTTAAATCTTGGAGTGCCACCTGAAACACGCTCAAAATGTTGTTTTTTCTTAATTTCCATATGCTGAAAGTGTTTGCAGGGGGTTACCTTACCTTATCTTACTTCTGCTGGGGATTTTCACCTCCTTGCTCTGCAAATATGAATTCTGCAAAAAAAGCTATTTTTTTCTGACAAAGCTCGAGTTGTAGATGAGCACTTAACTCCAGTAACAAACTTTTTATTTACACAGTTCTCTAAATACTGTACTTCCCTTCACCAAGCAGCTAATCTACTTCAAATGCCTTTTACTTTGATGTTTTGGGCCGCTGAGACTTCCTGCCCATCTTTGACCATACGTCTCTTCTAGAGCTGTATACAGCTGAATGTTCTCTAGTCTTAAAAGGAAGGAAGGAGCGTTAAGGTTTCCCCTCTGCTCTAGGGAAAGGAATGTGGAGAAACAATATCCTCCAAACAAGCCGCCCTGGTTCAAGTTATCTACCTGTATCTCCTGTGGTTACTTGAACGTGGAAATCCAGTGGCCCCAGTTAGCCCTGCCTTTCAGGGTCATCTTTCATCTTTTTAGTGTCTTGTTTTGTGGGTATTTCAAAAGCTGGAGCTGCAGCGACCTTACTGTTTTCCACTACATCTGCGTGGAAGTGAGTGATGGCTCCTTGTCTTCTGCCTTCTGTCCCTGTGGGCTTCCCACCCCTTGGCCTTTTTGGCGAAGGCTTTTGAGAGATCGGTGTCTGGTGTGAAACCTGCTTATCCCTCCGTTTCCTTCACCAGGAAACCTCTTGTACACCTTATCTTGAGTTTTCTCTGTACTTCTGCCACACTTTTTGCTGTGTAACCGAAGGAACGTCGTGGAGCTGTGCAGTCTGAATAATGCCTTGTAGCTGTCTGGGTTTTGTGCTGATGCTGCCCTAAAACACGTGTGAATAGGACACATGGGGTCCTGGGTGGTCTGCTCGTTCTGCACCGGGTGCTGGGGAGGGGTTAAAAATGTGAAAGACTTGTGCCAACACACGTGGAGAGCATGGGTGTCTATGTGCTACTCGTACAGGAATACAGAAGAATGGAAAGGTGGGAGAGATCAATTTCTTGGTATAAAACATCGCTTCGTTTGGAAGCTTGGAGTAGCGACTTACAAAACCACTATGTTCATGGCTTGTTGGAACTGGGAGTTATTGGATGGGAAGAAGCTGCCTCCTGTGCTGACAGATTCAGAAGTTTGCTGCTACCTGCTATGCATCTCCCTTTTTTTTTAAAGCTGTATTTAAACCTCCGCTCTGTTTCAGAGCGCTCCCCACTCTGTGTCACCAGTGCTGTCACGCAGGATTTGGCGAGAAGCATTTCTGCCGCCTGCCTTCTCTACCAGCGGCAACATGGATGAAATGAAACGCAAAGCCTTGGTTGCAGTGTTTAAAACAAACCAAAAACCCCCGGCGTAGCTCAGCAACTTTACCTCTCGCGTTGCTGGCTCTGGCAGCCGGTGGGAAGGTACGCAGCAGCGGTTTTGGGGTAAGCTAGACATGCCTGAGCACTGACTTCAGAGCAGCCACTGGGGTTTGCTGCCAGGCAGCGTGAATATCTTGCCAGCACTCAACAACTCTCTCTTAGGGGAACAAGAGAGACTTCTGCATTTCAAGGTCTGCCAAACTGCATTAGACTGAGATTGTGAGCAGCTGTGGGAGCCTTGGTTCTGAGGGATTTCTCTTCAGAAGAGACGATGAGCTAGATGAATAGCTTCATCAACTCCACATTCGAGTGAAGGTCCTTAACGTTAGTTCTCACGTCAGGTCAGTAGGCGACTAATTTCCCAGAGTGTCTCTGCTTCAGCTTCCTGACTGATGTGAAAGCCAAAATGAGAGAACCCTTCTTCCAGCAAAGGTAAAGGAACATAAAAAATGGTAACTGCTTTACTGCAGGAAGAAAGGTTGATAATCCTATCCTGGCTTTAATTATTGGAGGACAAATTTTAGAAGTTGAATTAGCTTTGATATTCTTCTGGTAATCGGATTTGTTTTATTTAAACACTCTTAATAATTAGAAGAAGGTGGAGTTCTTAAATGATATTTTAAATAAGGTTTTTCTCATCATTGGTAATAAATGTTGCTCAATTGGTGACTTCAGTTTTGGTGACTTCAGTTAAGCTGGTGCTTTTAAACCACCCTAAGTATTGTCAGTGCAATAATGATCATGGCTCTTTTCGGCTGGACGTTTTGTAAATGCCTGCCCAGCAGGAGCGATCTGTGGCGGCTGTCGTCAGTGGTGTGGCTAAAAGGCTTGCTGTCTCACCTCTGGCGACCAGGAGCACGGGTCAGGTTGATCTTTCCAGATCATCCTTAATGTGAACTTGTTGACTCCGTCCATCATAGCACAAGCACCCGAGGCCTAACGCAGGGGGTAAAAATAGCTGCAGTGGCTTTGGCTCGCAGCGTGCTCCTCGCGTTTGAAAACCAGCCTGCAAACGTCTGCGTGAGGCGTTGCATAGTGATCTTGTGCTCAAAGGTTATTGCATCAAATGGTAAAACCTACAGAGAAGTAGCGTTCGAAGTAAAGGTTAACAAAGGCATAAAAGTGCACCAGGAACCTTGACGATTTTGTCTGTGCCATGTCCCATCGTGAATGTTTGTTTCCTATTTTCCTCTTTGGACTCTCCTTACCTTAGTAGCAGGATGAACCTGGGCAGGATCCCAGGCTGGCGCCCACAGGAGATGCACTTACCTGCTTCCTGCGGGGCCCATGTGATATTTGCAAGTCCAAGGCTGGGTTATAAACTGTTTGAGCTGCCGCCACTGCCAGGTGGGAGGTGTGTGCCAGCTCTGCCCTTGCACTGGCCTCTTTTTCTAGTGTCCCATGAGTGTGTGAAGCTGCTGGGCAAATCGAATCGTAAAACTAGTCTGGGTGGGTTTGTTTTTTTTAAAGGTAAAATTATTTTTAGCTCGGATTAGATCCCTGATCTTGTTTACCGCCTTGCCAGCACGCGTGGTTGTGCAGCCTGGAGGAAGGGAGACGTGCCAAAGGTGCAGGCCCATCTTTCAGCATCAGTGTGGACACTTCAGCTCGCAGAAGTTTGGGGTTTTAATAGGACATTCAGTCATTTGAGACAAATGAGGTTTCTTGGCAGTAAGTTAAGTGAAATAACTTGTCTAAGTTTAGTAGCTGGTTGTGTTGGCTATAACATGCCCATGCTTTCATGTACAAATACTGAAAACTCCTCCTCGTAGCCCTGGTATTCAAGCAAGAGCTGGCTTCGGTTTAGCTCTTTGCCCCGCGCAGGGTGGCTGTCTGAGGACTGTTTGTTTTTGAGACTTCCTTGTTGGGCTGCCACGCCACGGGCTCTGGGACTCTGACCTCTTCAGTGTTTGCTCTCCAGTTGCGTTGCCATTTATTTTCATGTTGGGAACTGGTGACCTGCACCACCTTGCTGCCTGTCCCATGCTCTCCTCGCATAGCTAAATGCAGGCACAACTACAGGGCTTAAACTTGTTAATTTTGTTTCCACAAATACTGATTGGGAGCTTAAGACCACTTACGCTTGAAAAAAGCATATATGTGCAAAGATGACAACGCTGTAGTATTTTGCAGCCGAATTCTGAGCTCTTGCGCTGAATGGGGGAGCCAAAATGCCCATCCAGGAGCAGTTCGGCAAGTTTTGCTTAATAATAGCCTCTTGCTAATTGTGACCACCTCATATCGCTTTCAGATTACTACTGTATAACTCCTCAGCCTTCCCAAACCTTGAGAGATAATGCAGAGGGGCTTGGGGTTGGGTTTTTTTCTTTTTGGAAAAGGGTCCCCACTGAGGGACTTCTGCCCCTCTCCCGTCTCGTACGCTCGTTACTGCCGACAGCACCGCAGAGGTGCGATTCCACTTTGTGGTTTTCTAAATCCAGCAATGCAAGCTCTAAGTCCAGAATGTTTTGTAGGGATGGTCGCTTCTGGGTTTTGCCCATTCTAGACATCAAACTTCTACCAGGAGTTGAGGTTGATACAATCCTGTTGAGCTTCCTTCAAACTGTTCTTTCTCCACTTAAATCTGAGCTTATCAAGCATCTGGGTGGGAGTTTAGGAGTCTGGTGGGAGCACAGGGTATCTGCAGAATGGCCACGTCTTTCCTTAGACAAGTTTTTCACACATCCAGAAATGGTTTATTTGAAGCAGCACTTCAGCTTTCCCTTGGCTGTATCCTCAGAACGAAATGTTCAAAAATACGGGCAGTTTTGGAGCCAGGTTCCTGTCTCTGCTGAGAAGTGGTGTACAACTTCTTAGACCTGTGTCCCTATTCCGCCTCGCCTCTCCAGTTGCGTATCTTAGCAGAAACAAGCAGTGAGCTTCCATGGAGCTGCTGCGGCAGCGTAGCCTAGTGTCCCCCCGTGCCCTCCCCAAAGTTCCTGTTGAGCTCAGAGTTGTGCGCTTGCCTCACCGTGTCCTCGAGGCGAAACGTGGCTCGTAGATCTCAACTCTTCACGCTGCTGTTCGGGCACATTGAGAAATGGAGTGGCACACAACAGTCTCCGATGCGGCATAAAATGATAACATGTGCTGGCATTTAATGGCACTTGGTTTCCAGTAACATGGAATTGTCCCTTCCTTCTTGACCTCATTTCTGGTTAAAACCTTGAATAGCATTTGGCTAATTGGATGAGTAGAAAAGACACTGCAATCTAGGTCAAGTCCTTCAGCCCCCATCGCCGCTCCTCTCGCCACTGCCAGAGCAGAAGGGTGCTTTGGTTGCTGCCTCTGCCCAGCCCTCAGTCCTGTAGTGACTGGCTGAAAAGGAATTCCATGTACACTCTGGGATGTTTTTTATAGCTGACCCACTTCTCTGTAAAAGGTTTGCATTGCATAAAAATTATTTCTTGCTGAAGGAGCGTATAAGGAAATTTGCAGATACTGCTGGCTTCGGTAGCTGCAGCTGGAATTCACCTCCTGGCCATTCCTTTCTAGGAGGAGAGAGGTCCCTGTTAGATATCAGGCTGAGATGTAACCGAATGAGCAGGCATCGCTGCCTGGCCCTCCAGAGCATGCAGGGGATGGAGCTAATAACGCTTCAGGTTGCTGTGGATTCGTGGCTTTTATGAAGTTTAAATTCTATTTCCAGGAAGAAGCCCAAGTGTAAGTGATGATTACGTTTACAGCATTAGGTTGCACAATTTTAGTTCCTCCTTTACATAAGGGAATAGTAAGAATGCCAAAGTGTATTTTTACCAAAGCTTGCTGAAAACATTAATGGACTACGGTGCTCTTTCGTATCCAGTATCGGAGAATCTCTTGCTTAAACCTTGATGGACATATCGCAGTAAAAAACCCAAAACATAAACAAGCAAACAAAAAAACCAACGCAAACAAAAACGCACAACAAAAAACAAACAGAAAAGCCCAACCACTTCAAACATGAGTTTCCATGAGGCTTTTATCCTAGGTGATTCTGAATCCTGGCGTGATACGCTGCCAGAGTTACGTGGGCAGAACTTACTCTGATCACTTGGAGCTTTCTTAAATTGAGAAGTACGGCCAGCTCTGACTTCTGCCAAAGGCTGAGCTATAAAGGAAAACCAAGCAGTATCACCCAGTGAGAGTCATTTTGTGCTGGACAGGTCTGGGGGAGGGGACGTCTTTTTTTTTAATTCCTATAACAAGGGTTTCAGGGCCGGTATTCATGAATGATTCATTGCAGCCTTCTAAGGAGCCTGTGGTGTAACTGCATTTCAGTGAGGTGCATGCTAATTTGGTGCCCTGAGAATGCTCCGAAGCTATTAACTAGCCTGGAACCTGGGTATGTATGAATGGAGGTGTTGATTCATTTCATGTGATAAAGGAGTGGGTGTCCTGTCATGGTGTTCATCCTTCTCTGCCTAGTAATCAGGGCTGAGTCGGTTTTGTTCAGCGGTTGCTAAATTTCCTGAAGACCTGGAGTTGAAACTGGAAAGATCTCGTTCCTGATGTAATCTGCTGGGAAAGACACAGCAGTGGAAGTGTTCACAGCCTTGCTTCCAGCTTGTACTTCCGAACAGTAGCATTTTAGTTTTCTGTCTAGCTTTTTTTCATTTGCGTATTTGGAGATGGAAGGATAGCGATGTATGTAATGGAGACAGGCGGATAACTTGGTGGTGTGACACTTCTGGGGTGGGGGCAATGGCCGTGTGCTGCTTCGACAAAACTGAATATGGGTGCTGTTAGTACTTCTGAAACGTCATGTTTCTGTTTTGTCAGTAAAATTCCAAACCATAATGAGAACGGGAGAAATTCTTCATACGGAAGAGTGTTGAAAGCTGAGCTGAATTGAGAAGATCCTATTCTTCCAACTTTCGGGAGCCACAAATAGCTAGGCAAGGCGGCAAAGATATTAAAAGGCAAGGGGGAAGACTTGCTGACAGATGGGATTGAAGTGGCTTTGCCAGAACTGCTTTTTTTTGCTCTGCTGTTCCTGCTTAGTAGATGGTCAGATTCCCACATGCTACAGTTTAATTCTCAGTAAAATTCTAGGTCTTGCGATGTGAAACAGATAATTAGGAATCGTAGATTGCTTCTGCATCAGGTTTAGCCTAATTCCAATCCAGCGGCTTTAGGGAGGAGTGAATGGGCAGTCGGCATCAGGAAAGCTTGGTCCGGGCAAGTTGCCTGTGCCGTGACAGGGGAGCAGCGGTGCTGTGGCACTTTGCTGGAGCACAGACCTTTTAGGTGGAGTTGAGTGATACAGATACCTTTTCTTCAGGAAGCTTCACTTAACTGTTGGAAATACTAATAACGAAAGCCCTCCTCCCACGTCAATACTCTGCTTGGCAGAACTTTCTGCAAATGATGCACCACAGGCCTAAGAATTGGCTAATGCATAAGGTGAGCGACTCCCCCCACGGGCGTCCCTAAGGTACCCTCTGATTTTGTTGAGCTTTCCCTTACGCAAAGAAGAGGTGATGTGAACATAGGTGGGGTGTTCCTAGAAAGTGCATTTTCTGCCCTTCGATTCCCGTCAGGCACGCTGGTAGGACGAAAGCCAGCCGGTATTGCGTTGTCTGCATCCGCGTTCGTGCTACGGAGTGAGCCACAAAACGTCGTGCGTGCCAGGCGAGGGAACAGTAGAAGCTCCTTGTGCTGTGAAGGCGCTGAGGTCTTCGCTTGGGTGTTTGGCAAGCTTGTCAAGCACAGGCCGATGCGGCAGTAACACCGCCTTTCTGACCAGCGCCCAGGTGGTAAAGCCGCTCGCTTTATCACAGTTGAGTTTTTCTTAAATTCAATCAGAACGATTTCTCTTAATTCTTAAAAGTTAAACTACTACTTCTGTCCTTCCCTCCCCACTAATCTTGCTTCAGGAAAAGGCAGGCCATACTCCGTGGATTTGCTCCGAGTCGCCCGGGCTCGCTTGCACTTGGAAACATAAAATCATTAAGGCTGGAAAAGACCTCCAGGATCATCAAGATGCTGACGCCAGCCCTCAGCGAGCGGGGTTCAGCTGAGCGAGGGGCAGCGGCGGGCGGGAGCTCCCGGGGCGTTTCGCTTGTCAGGCTTCCCGTGGCGAGTTCGCATAAAGCTTCTTTCTGCAAATGTGGTGTGTTCCGCAAGGAGTGCCTGCAGAAGGGTGCTTAGCTGCTCTCGTAAGCAGGTGCGTCTTTGGTGGTGGGCTTTCTTTTGATAGTCAGGCTGGGGATAAATGTTTGAGAAGCACCTTTGGCAGTAATGCTAAAGTCAGGTGACGTATTCCAGTATTTCACTGGGAAGAAGTGTCTGATTCCCAACAACTTGGTCCTATTCGGGTTATTGTGGTGTATTGAAACATCAGGAGAGCAGAGTGTTAGTAGCTATGTGATGGTCCAGCTTTCTGGGTGGAAATCCCCGCTAATCAGAGCTTTGTTCGTGTCGAGCAGTTAGAGCTGGCAGCGGGTGGAACTGGGCAGGGGAAGACCAGGGTGGGCTTAGTTAATTCTCATCTGTTGTTAGCACAAGGGGCTTCAATGCAATGTCTTTATGAGCTCTAAAGGAAGAGTAATTTTACTTTTCCTAGTAAGAAGCTATAGAAGAATGACTAATGTAAGGAACCGTAAACCTAGTCTGCATCTCTTTAGAAAGGATCTCAATGAAATTGTAGATGTGGAAATCCCTCCAAAGCTAAGATTGGGTCTTCAGCTTCAAACTACAGCTCCAGGTTAGCAACTTTGGTTTTGGCAACTGCAGACTAAACACAAAGTTGTAAGAGCTGGGGTTCTCACTGCTTTTTTCCTAAGCTGTTTTCAGTTAATCATCAGTTGATCAATATAATCCTGGCCCTTTGTCTTGTTCTTGTGCTTTAAGATTATCTTCCTGTGGTTTCCCTCCTCTTCTGTCAAAGGGTTGAAGAAAGGCATGAAATCCAAAATGAGATTATTTGGTTGGTCTAGTGTTGTATGAGAAGATACTGTAACAGTTTTAACTGTGTAACCAAGGGTTTCTACTCAGCAGAGGGACTTGAGGTGCAGTTCAGAGGCGGCACACATCCTGCTTTTTGCAGACGTAGTGGCTCAGGACACTTCGATTTCTCTTTACTGTGGTGATTTAAATAGCATTGGTAACACTGCTCAGTTTGTCTGTGACGTGCGGGTCAGTGTGTGGTGTATTTTCCGAGCAAAACCTTGGCTTTAGCAATGTCCGGTACCAAAAATTTAATGGTGTGGACAGTCACCCCTCTTGCTCAGCCTGTGTGTCGGTCAGAGGTGTCTGTTACCTTGCAGCTCGGGCAGTGCAGCGCCGGGGAATCGCCGCGGCTTTGGGGCGTTCCCGCAGAGACCAGGCTGCTGTTACATGGGGCTTAGGGCGAGAAGGGTTGTTGATTTCCTTTAAAAAGATTTCTAAAAATGAGGTGAAAGCTTTGATGTAGAGATGAGATTCTTTTGGTTTTGGGGTTAACAATGCTAGAAAACACATGCCAAGCTACTCCCAAAGCAGCCAACCCTTGAATAATCATGTTTAGAGGCTGCTTGGTTTGTGTTTAACTTTTAAACCCCTCCTATTTGCACTTAAAGCTGATGCATTGGCACACGGATTCTTGTAAACTTTTATTACGTGAGCCTTTTGATTTTGATAGTTTCTGTCCTGCAGCTCTGTGCCTTGCGCTGGGGATGCCAGCCTTACCGAAGGCATCGCTGCTGCTCACCGCAGGCCCTCTCTGAGGTCTGGCATCCGAGGTGGGGCCTGCTCTCAACCGTGGGCTGGGCCACCTGCGAGAAGATGCATGTTGGCTCAGGGCATTGGGTTGTTTAGTCTGGAGAAGAGGAGGCTGAGGGGAGACCTTATCGCTCTCTGCAACTGCCTGAAAGAAGGAAAGGGGTCGGTCTGTTCACCCTAGTAACAAGCGAAAGGATGAGAGGAAACGGCCTCAAGCTGCGCCAGGGGAAGTTTAGGTTGGATATTAGGAAAAACTTCTTCACTGAAAGGGTTGTCAGGCTTTGGAACAGGCTGCCCGGGGAGGTGGTGGAGTCTCCATCCGTGGAGGTGTTTAAAAGAAGGGTAGATGTGGTGCTTGGGTATGGTTTAGTGGTGGGCTTGGCAGTGACAGGTTAGCGGTTGGACTCGATCTTAAGGGTCTTTTCCAACCTTAACGATTCTGATTCTAAGCCCCCCTTCATCTGTGCTTCCAACCCCATCCTCCTCCTCACCCCCATCCTTCTTCCTCCTCTGTCCTGTTGGGTGGGACCTGGATGTTCTCACCACTGACTCGAGCAGCAAGTTCAGATTCATAGTAGAAATATTTTTCCTTTAAGGTTAAGAGGACCCTGGCTTATGGGTGAATCCTTGTTGTCCAGAGAGATGCTGGAAATGCAGCTTTCCGTGCTGGGAATCCTTGAGTCTTTGCTTTTTGTTCTCGAAGTCAGGACCGCTGGTAGGCAGCACGGGCGGAGCGGAGGGTTCCTCTGGGTCATGTTGCAATAGCTCAACCTGGAACCAGAATGTGGACTTTGAGCCTGAGTTCAGCAAAACCATAATAAGAGATACAAGCCTTGAGGTTACTGTACTGTCAGATCTGCGTTTCTTTTATAGTATCTCTTGCCTTGAACCATCTTCCACTCGGGTGTTTCCCTGTTTTTATCACATGTTCCAGAATTGCCCCTCTATTTTAAAGGGATACTGTAATGACAAGGATTTCGTGCAGCGAGAGCCCCAACTCTTATGATTCTCTTACGTTGTTTGGTGTGTGTCACACCTAAACCGCCCTGCAGTTCTCTCCCCTTAGCTAAAGAAACACGTCGGATATCTGCTTCCACAGCTTGGCTGCAATTGCCTCTTGTTTCCTTGTTCTGTAAACAACTCGGGTAAAACGTGGTTTTGCTTATTCTGCAGTGGATTTGAGATGCGACATGACCTTCCCCTCTTGCCAATGCCTGTAAATCAGTGGTATCTGGGAAACCTGGAAAAAGTGAGCTGCTTCGAAGAGCAGAGGATTTTGATACGTGTTGTTGGAGGCTTTGTTCCGGTGTGGTAGGCTGGTGTTTGCAGAGGACCCGCTTTTCTGGGTCTGCTCGATGTAGCTGCCTGCCTCGCTTCTGAAATGTAATGCTTTAAATTTAATTGCCGGTGGTGTGAATAAATTTCTCACACTGTAAATACTGTAAGAGTAAGAAAGCTGCCTTTCTTCCAAGATGTGAAATTAGTAAGTACCTTTTCTTCTGACGATCCTCTTTTATAAGAAAACTTTGCAGAAAGCAGGACAGCTTCAGGGCACAAAGCAACGCGTTCTAGAAAATAGATAACTCTCTTAATGGCTTTTGTGAACAACGAGCCAACTGGAGTATTTCAACAGTTAAGGCAGCATAGTTTGAGCATCAGCGACACCATCTCAGGTAGATGGCTCAGCTATATCGAACACTGACGCTGTTCGGTATTAATAGCTAGGCTCGAGTAGTGAGGCTTTTTCAGCATCCAGGTTTGGCACTTGCTGGTTTGTTCTTTGGATCCGTCTTGGCTAATGCTGAGCATAGTACGAAGGCAGCTTATAAATCCGGACTCCTAATTTTAAAATGCCCCTCAAATCCAGCTCTATTGCAGACAGTAGTGTTTGTTTATTTACACACAGTAACTAAAAAAGGACTCAACTGAAAGATCTGATATGGGATTAAAAGGGCAGAAGAGAGGAGAGGGTACTTAAGGTGTATTTATTTTTTTTTAATCTTGTACCTGGTTCTTCTGGCTCAGCTTGTAGAGCAGCACAGAGTTATTACTGCATCTGAAGGTGTGAGCTGCTTTGCTTATCTAAGTAGGCTGAGAGTTGGTAGTAAACAAGGTTCTTAAAAAGCTTGAGATGACACCTGTGATCAGGATAGTGCAAATTAATCCTGGTCCTGTGTAGCCAAAGCTAGTAGTTTTATCGGTTTTACCTGTGGCGGTGGTTGCCCAACACAAGAAACTTTGATCCTGCAGTGCAGGATTAGCCACCGTGAGCCAAAATGGCCGTGGATCGAACGCTCTGGGTTAACGCCGCTGGGCTGTTGGCGTCTGCACGCCTGCCTGAAAGGCGGTCACGGGTAAAAGCGTGCCAGCCGTGTTTCGGTATGTGCAGCAGTCCTGCGGTGCTGTGGCTCGTGCGGATTGAAATGTCCCTTGCCCCTCTCTGGGATACTTGCGGAGCCTGGTGTGCTGCTTGAAGGTATCTGACGGGGGGCTGCATGCCTTCGGAAAAGACGGGACTGGTGACTCAGAGTCCCCTGACCGCTCTCGGGGTGGGTTGTCCAACCTCTTCTGGTTTGTCCTTAGATGTGGTCGGGATCGCGCTGTGCAGGAGGATGTGTCTGCTTTGAGGTTTCAGGGAAGCATCTGACCACTGTAAACAAGTCTCTCAATTCTTGTGCAAACTTTCTGCTGTTAGAAGCAGCCATGGCTGCTCAGCCAGAAGAGTTGTTTTTCCAGATGAGCTTGTCTAGACTGAGTTTAAGTATTGTGCGTGTTTCCCAAATCTTGGACCTTTCCCATGATTTTGTTCTATTTAAACCATTCCTAATTGCTCAGTATTCACCAGATAAAATGTTTTCAGTGACCCAGAAGCCTTTAGACAATGACCTGTTCATGCTCCTGCAGTAATGGCAGTGTTTATTTTTACTTGTTAGATGCCTTCTTGAACTTGCAGATGATGAAAGGGTTTTCAATGCCCATTTTATGGGATAGGAATAGTCCACCTGAGGAGCTTTTCCTGCAGTTACGCCTCACATGTCGAAGTTACAGGTAGCCATTCAGACTAAAAACCATGAATCTTCGAATCTCTACTTCTCTTCCTGACCGTAACTTACTTTATTTTGTTAGACTTGGAACTTCATGTGCTAGTTTTTCCAGTCTTTTGAGTTGAAGAATGAGAATGCTAAGCTTTTGGCATATTTTTCCCCCTTTTGCATCCTCCTTCCCATGTTTCTAGTTATTGTGAGAGTCTGAGATCCCTTCTTGCTGTGTAGCTGGCCAGATTACATGGATCACTACTTCCATAGATACTTTCTGAAAGCTGTTTGTATCATTTTAAGACTGGCTGTATTGTCTTGTCAAGACTATTGTGGTGAGTTTGATTATAGATAATAACAGATAGCCAAGGAAAATTCTCTTAAAAAAAAAAAAAGGCAAGTGGATTGATTCATGGTTTTGGTTTGTTTTTTTTTCCCCTCAAAATACTCTCGCAGCTGTCTTTGGGTGAAGTTCCTAAACCAAAGGTGTTGACTTTGTATTAACGTCCTCTGTGAGGTTCCCGTAGCTTGCCGTGCATTGTTCAGCGCTCACGTAGCCCGTGGAAAGCAGTTCGCAGCTTGGCTTGTGAAATGCCTCCTGTGGGCTTACCCTGGTCAGCTAGAAAGCATGGGGAATGTGGAATTATGTGGTGGTACTCAACCTCAGTCCTTTAGTGAGTAAATCAGCTTCTTTTGATCACTTGAGGAAGGTCTATATCATAGAATCACAGGATAATTGCGGTTGAAAGGGAGCTCTGGAGATTGTCTAGTCCAAACTCTCTGCTGAAAGCGAGGTTCCTAGGACATTGTCCAGTCCAAGGGTGGAGACTCCACTGCTACCATATGCACCTTTTTCCAGTGTTTGACCACTGTCAGAATATTAATTAAAAGAAAAAAACACCAACAGGAAAAGCCCCAAGCATCCCCAAACTCATCTCTCAGCCCCCGCCCCCCCCCCCCCACCCCAAAGATGCTCCAGTCCCTTAAAATGGTCTTTGTTGCTATTTGCTGGAGTTCCTGAGTCTGTCCGAGTCTGTCTTGAGCTGAGGAGCCCAGGAGTGGACACAGCACTTCAGGTAGTGCCTTACCAGTGCTGAGTGGAGGGGAAGGGTCACCTCCGTGGACCTGCCGTCAGCGCTCTGCCTCACACAGCCCAGGGTGCTGGCGGCCTTCCTCGCCTCGAGGGTACACTGCAGGCTCATGGTCAGCAAGGGGTTGTTCCTCCCCGGGTGCAGGACTGGGCATTTCCCTGTGGACTTGAGGTGAGGTTCTGTCTGCCTGTTTGTCCGTCCCGTCAAGGTCCCTCTGAACAGCTGCACAGCCACCTTGTGCATCAGCCATTCCTCCTGCTGTTGTACTGTTCGTGGACTTGTTGAGGGTGCTCTCTGTCCTGGGCAAACAGTCTTGGACCCAACACCAACCCTAATGGTTTTTTAACTACTAATTGCCAAGTAGCATATAATCTGATAGCAGGCGATCATGCCTTTGAAGGCTATTTAAACGTCTTTCCTCAGTAGAGGTGGCCAAAGTTGTGTGTTTGGTTTTTTGTAAGCAAAGCAACACCTTAGAAGTCTCAAACTGCATTGTTAGCAGCATCAATTTCATGCGGTTTGTCTTTATTGGTGTATTGTGGGGTGGGGAGAGCGGCAAAGTAAAGTTTCTCCTCCTTCTGTTGACTGCCTGGGGTCAAGGGTCAATGAAGGGTCTAGCTGTTGGGAGCTGAGGTCACTTGGCTTGTTCAGCCTGGAGAAGAGAAGGCTGAGGGGTGACCTCATGGCTGAGGGGTGACCTCATGGCTGAGGGGTGACCTCATGGCTGAGGGGTGACCTCATGGCGGGAGGGGGTGACCTCATGGCGGGAGGGGGTGACCTCATGGCGGGAGGGGGTGACCTCATGGCGGGAGGGGGTGACCTCATGGCGGGAGGGGGTGACCTCATGGCGGGAGGGGGTGACCTCATGGCGGGAGGGGGTGACCTCATGGCGGGAGGGGGTGACCTCATGGCGGGAGGGGGTGACCTCATGGCGGGAGGGGGTGACCTCATGGCGGGAGGGGGTGACCTCATGGCGGGAGGGGGTGACCTCATGGCGGGAGGGGGTGACCTCATGGCGGGAGGGGGCGACCTCATGGCGGGAGGGGGCGACCTCATGGCGGGAGGGGGCGACCTCATGGCGGGAGGTGCTGATCTCCTGGTGACCAGCGATAGGACAGGAGGAAATGGAGTGAAGCTGTGTGAGGGGAAGGTCAGATTGGACATTAGGAAAAGGTTCTTCACTGGGAGGGTGGTCCGTCCCTGGAACAGGGTCCCCAGGGAAGTGATCATGGCACCAAGCCTGTCAGAGTTGAAGGAGCTGCTGGATGATGCTCTTAGTCATATGGTTTAGTTTTAGGTAGTCCTGCGAGGAGCAGGGAGTTGGACTTGTGCTCCTCATGGGACCATTCCAACTTGAGATACTCTGTGATTCTGTGATTCACCAGTGGAGTGTGGGCTCTGCTTGAGCTCCTGAGTGACCCACTTGTAGGAAGAGGTGAGCAGACTGTGCAGCACTAGGGGGCACAAATGGGAGATTAACTGGTTATTTGCAGATGTAGCTTTCATTTGAGAGATACTGCAGTGTGACGGTCCAGGCTCTACTCAGGAGATGATAAAGTTGCATTACCTTGTCAGGGGCAGTGTTGAAAATGGAAGTTTTTATTACTTTCAGCAGCAAAAAGCCTTCCTCTACATGCAGATGTTTGGATGGAGAACAAATACAAGGTTCTGGCAACACAAGAGGAGCAGTCAGTTCTGACAGACTGGCACATTTTGGGCTGGTTGTGCCTGGTCTGTGGGTATGACTCGGTGCCACCGAGAGGAAGCAGCTGGTGATAATGGCTGGAGACTTCCTTCAATGAAGGGTTGAGGTGCCCATCCACTGAGCAGATTTGCTGTCTCAGGAAGTTTTTTGCTTGCCAGGAGACTGGATCCAGGATGTTGTGGAGAAGTTCTTCTGGTTCATGTTCTTCTGGTCCGTGGACTGCTGCTGCCCCTTGTCACTCATGCATGTGGGCACTGGTAGGATCATAGGATAATCTGGTTGGAAGAGGCCTCAGGAGCTCTCTAGTCCTTTGTTTTCCAGGGGAAGTGGTCTAGTCCCCTGAGCATCTTGGGGCCTGCTGCTAATATCCTTCCTTTCGCCCCGATTCATCAGCATCATCCCTATATTGGAAACGGAATAAGATCTCCCAAGGGAGACCTTGAGCAGATAAAAGGTCAATGCCAGGCCTTGGGAGCAAGTTTCAGAGGCCTGGGCATTCAGGTGGTGGTCTAGGTGCTGCTGGTGAATGGGAAAGGCGTGGAGGGGAGGCAGATGATGTATGAGCATCAGCTTCTGCCTGCACAGTGGGTATAGACGGGGTGGGTTTTTTGTGACCATGGGACTCATTAAAGAATGAGGACTCATGGCAAGAGGTGGGATCCATCTGATAAAGTTGGGCAAAAGCATCTTTGCCAACACAGTTGCTAACAGCGTGGAGGGCTTTAAACTAGGCTTGTTGTGGGATGGAGACTGAAAACCAGAAGAGAAGTATAGGCTGAAGAGAGGCACTTGGGTGTCTGTGACAAGGGAGCCTCTTCTGCTTCTCCAGAGAATCTCTTGCACCTCCCCAGCACACCCTTGGGCCAGCCCAAGGTGCTGGTATGTAAATGTGCTCAGCACAGGCTGTAAGGAGTTAAAGGCCTGTGTGCAGTTTTGATACCAGTAGCTTAGTTCCCTCTTGATGAGCTCTCATCGCGTGCAGAGCCTGGGTATTGGTGAGATTAAACTCGTGGAGGGGTGGATGGATGACTGGAGTGCTTTAGGTGGAGGGAGAGACATGGAAAATGAAGATGGGTTTGCCTGCTGTGCTAAGGAACGGCTTTAGAAATGTGCAGAGCCGTGCTGTGGAACCGGTGATGACGCAGTTGGGAGCTTATCTTAGTTGAGTTCAGAGGGGAGGGTGACACAGGGACATCACGGTGGGTGATTGCTGCAGACCAGCTGACCGAGAAGATGATGAACCCTCTTGACCACTGGAATAAGCTTTACGAATGGAGAGTTGGTTCTGACTCTGACCTGGCATCTGCTGGAAGCACAAGGTGATACAGGGCACAACCTGCCAAGGAGACTTCTGGAATTGCTTGAGGACAACTTCTTGAGCCAGGTGCTGGACAAACTGGATAGAGGAGATCTAGCAGAGTGAAGAAAGCTGACAGGAATACAGTGGTGCACAGGGGCACCTTTGGTTTCAGTGACTGGGAAATGAGAGTTTAAGATCCTGTGGGAAATGAAGAAAGTAAGTAGAAGGATAAAAATACCAGCTTGTTCAGAGAACTGGTACATGGGATCCTACAGGAATGTCTCCTGTAGAGCAGAGAAGCCCAGGAGAGCTGGTTGATCCTCAAGAACAAGCTTCTCGGAGCACAAGAGTGGTCCATCACGATTTGCAGGAAGCCGAGCAGGTGTGGCAGGAGGCCAGACTGATCATCTTGCTGAGCGCAACTACAGGAAAAAGCCCTATGGAAGGAAGACGTGGGGACAGGTTACCTTGGAGAAATGCGTAGAAGCATCCCGTGGGCACGCAAGGATATAATTAGAAAAGCTTTTCTTCCTTTCTGCTCTTAATGTTGAGATATTCTGGTCAAAGACAGTGTTAGCTTGCGTTGCGGCTGTGCCTAGTGAAATATTAATGAAAAGTGGTGTTGCCTCTCTCCGTGTGAGCGAGAGGGGACTTGCCAAGAGCACACCCGTGTAGCGAAAGTCAAGGGGGAAATACAGTGCCCAAGAGGAGAAATGCACCTTTAATTTTTGTGTGTGAGGGATGGCAAATGCCCTGAAGTTCCTTGGTAACGCAATCATAGCACTACTGTATTTTTCTCCTAATCTGTTTTGCTAGCTGCAGTGAAAAAGTTGATACCACAGATGGAAATTGAGATAACCTTAACTCTTCTTGCCCTCCGCGGGCTTTTAGCACGCTGTGCAGAGCAAGCTTTCAGATTTTGTTCCAAGTTGATGGTATAGAAGTATACCGACTCCTTGGCGATGCTGAGAAAACACGAGCTGGGAGCTGATAGAAATCTATAAGCTGCAGTGCTCTGACTTAAATCACTTTTCAACGACCTTAATTTCGTATACTTTTGCTGTGGGCATCCTTAGTTATAACGCAGCTAGAAGTGAAATGGAATGAGTCAGAGGCTGATACGAGAGTGAGTGTAAACAAATCCCACTTAAATGTGGTTTAAACTCGGGTTTTTTTTATATATATATGTGCCACTCTGCTGTTCAGGGAGTCACTAACGCCGAAATGCTGTGCTGGTGTTCGGAGCTGTGCTTCGGAGTAGGCATCGCCGCAGCCGCCAGCCCCGGCAAAAGTCTCGCACCGGCTTTGGAAATGGCTGAACTTGCTGTGAAAGTCAGGCTTTAACATAACTTAACAAGAGACTTGAACACGGTGAGGGCATCAGCTAGGGCTTCCAACGCTAAAGGGGGTGCTGAACGTCGGTCTTTGTTTCCCTAAGGCGGGGGATGCTGCAGTTCGGGGAGGTCTTTTCAAAGTCCTTTCCAAAGAGAGCTAAGGAGCCGCCAGGAGAACTTCAGTGGCCCTGGAGGGAATCGGGTGCGGGGCTTTAGGTGAAGCCATGTATTCGGCACAGCTGTTGAGCAGAGAAATGTAATTAAAACTGGTGATTTCCTTCTGCAGGGTCACTTGTAGGTTCTTATACTTCACATACTGCTGGTTTATTTTCTGGTTGAAGACGGACTGATAGCTTGATGTGCCGGGCATGGGTCAAAAGCAGATGACTAAGAAGGAAACGAGGCATTTCCTGCCCATCCCCCCAGCACAAATGTTGCTTAAAATATCCAAATGACTTGCAGTAACAGGCATCTCCCTTCAGAAGTCTTCAGCATCTCTGTCGCTGTTTTGAATTAGTCTTTTGCATCTTAGCCCCCCTGAAAGGGAGGTGAGCGGCCGTAGGCGCTGGAGCGTGCGCGGGGAGGGCAGCGAGGGTGTTGGGCAGCCTCGCGCAGGAAGGGTTTTCCTAGACCGTACGCAGAGATTTTCAAAGAACCCTAAGAGTGTTAAACCCCAAATTTCCTTTTGCTACTTTAACACTTACCAAACTGACCAGTAGTTGTTTCAGCTTAGAAAGCATTAAGGATTTGGGTTTTGGAAGTTTTATACCTGAGGGACCTCGACAGTTCCTGAAGTGCTCCCAAGTGAAGCTGATGGCTGTGAAGCCACCCTGTTACTGTGGAGCATTTAATTCTCCAAGGAGAGTTATCTGCGGGCACCGCGTTTGAAATAAAATTTGGGAATTGCACTAAAATAACTCCTCCACCCACTCTTCTGGAGCCTCTTTGCTTCTTATCTTCTTCTGACGGAATGGGTGGTAATGAGATGCGAGCAGGCCAGCAGTTCTTCCTCGGTTGTATCTTTGGGGATGTTGAAACCATTAAATGTGGTTTTCTGTGCAGTTAAAGTGAAAATGCAAATGAGTAACTTCCTCTCCATCTACTTTTGCTTGCCAGGTCCTGGAGAAATATCCTAATACCCCTATGAGCCATAAAGAGATCCTTCAAGTTATCCAGAAAGAAGGACTTAAAGAAATCAGGTGAGTTAAGTACCCGTAACAGTAAAACACATTCATACTTGGGTTCCAGTTTAGCTTAGTTTACTATTAACCCCTATCTGATAAGTATTTTGGGGACTGAAATGTTAAATGCCTGCACAATTGGAGTCTAGGTCCCATTGGCAAACGAGCTCTCAAGTCACTGGCACTTTTCACCGAGAAGCAAGGGTTGTCCTTAATTTCCAGGTATGCATGACTCTGGTCTGCAGCTGCTGTATGAGGTAGGCTGGACCTGACCTGGTAGTTCAGACTCCAGGTACTGAAGTGAACTTAACTATTTTTTGTTCAATCTTAAAAAAAAAAAAAAGCTTAATTGAAATGACCTGAAACAAAAGTTAAAGCTCTCCAGGAAGTAAAAAAGCAGCCTCACTTACAAATCCTTATTTAGAAAACTTTATGCCTCATGCTATTTTCTTTATTATCTGGGGTGGTGTGTGGTTCTGCTTTAGGGATCTTCCCTTCCCCCCCAGGGAGCAGGCGGAGTGTTCAGTGTGCTGGGTGAAGGAGGGCACCAGCTCAGGTGATACGGATCTGCTGTAGAAAAACAAAGCAGGTGTCGGCTCCTGAGCTGCTGTTAGCATAGGCAAATTCTCAGCCATTTCCCAGAGATGGGCAGCTTTAGTTGCCGAGATAGGGAACAACTGTCCACATGAAGTAAAAGTATTTATACTTCTGTTTTCTAAGAGCAAAGAAAAAGGCGGGGGAGATGATGGGATGTGCCAGTTCCTCTATCTTGGAATGAAATAGCCATCCTAAATTTGACTTAACTCTGTTCCCCACTCCGCTTTGCCAGCTGAGTACAGCAATCCATCTGCTTTGCCAGAAATACATTCAAGGGCCTGAGTGCAGAAATTCTGTTGATAACAAGATCTTCCACTGCAGTTGTGGATGGCACAAAGGTGGTTTGCTTTTTGGAAATGTCTGTTTATCTAAAAGTAAGGAAACCAAATATACTCATTTAGGGAGGTGTCAAGAGTGGGGCTTAGTTCCTGCCCTGACCCCAGGCTTTGCTTTGGGGCAGTATGTTCAGTCAGATCAAAGGTGTACCAGCCTTAGGGCAGCTTCAGGATTGTGTTAAATACTGTTAATCCCTCAGCTGCATGTCTGCAAACAGCAACAGCGCTCGTCAGCCCCTTGGGCGCTCCCGAGGGCAGGAATGCAGATGTCTGTACTGGTGGGCTCGCTGATGGCAAAGCACAAGTCCAGCAAACATCCAGGCACTTGGACAGTGAACCTTTTTAGCAATTCAGAGTGCTCTTTTTGGGGCAGAGCCTTAGGCAGGGCCTCAGCTGTGGCATGCAAGATGCAGTCTCTGGCTGGCCAGGCCAATCTTTGGACCAAACAGGCAAAAAAAAAGCAGGACAGAAATGCCATGGAGCCATATAATCCTCAACCTCACGTCCTTCTTTTAGAGCTGATTTGGGGATTTAGCCTGAGCTGATGAGTACGTTGTTTTCCTCTTAGAAGGAGCTGCTGCTGAGCTTCAGGACAGCACAAACTCCTTGGTATCTTAAATCCCAGCAGATGTCTGTAGGAGCAGTCAGATGTGAAACTCAGTATCTCCGGTTCAACTGTCCACCTTCCTGACTTAGGCACCCTTGGATGCTGCGTGGTGGTCTTTCCCCTTAAATGTTAGGTTGATGTAATAAAGCTTTATTTAGGTTGAGACCTAGAACGCGGTCAGTTCTTCAGGAATTCAATTCTGGTTAGCGCCAGTCACGTGTTGCGGCTGGGTTGGGTTCTGATCAGTCATAGCCTGTGACAAGATGGGTTTAACACAAACCAACATTTATTATAGGAAAAATCATGTTAGAGAAGGTATAAAAGCTGTCGGATGAGCACGTTGAGCTCACCACATTCTGAGTCCTCTTATGTGGAGGTTTTGGCAGGAAACCACGGCGAAGCCTTTGACAGCAGATTACAGCAGTTTCCCTGTACTGGGTTGCCTTGAGGCAGCCGGCGGCTGCGAGACTCCCGGCTTGGTAAAACGTGCCTGCGTCTGCAGGCAGGACACGGGCTCTCCTGTTAGCGTGTGCATCAGGGCATGCGTTTGGAGTTGTTTCTCCGTAGGATTTGCTTTTAATAAACAAAAATGCAAATCTCTTTGGTAGTAAACAAAACCACAGAATCTTTAAACTCTGTCAGTTTTGACTGCAGTGTTTGGTTTTTTTCTTTCAATTCAGCACCTATTGCCTCAAACCCTTAGATACATCTGTAACTCTTTAAAAATACCTGATTCTAGAAAGAAAATAGTTTTAGAAGTGACAAACGACTTTCCTACAGATGTGCTGAAATGAGGCAGAGGCTGGGGAGGCCAGCTAGCCTCCAGCGGTCGCTTCTCTGGCCGCACAGCCAGTCCGTCTCCCTCTTGCTCTCGTGAGCCCTGGCTCGTGCTGCCGCTTGGCCAGCTGCTTGCGGGAAGCTTGAGGGTGCGATGAAAGAGTTGAGGGCTGGAAGGCCTGGCACTGCTGTAGAGCATTTGGAGTTGCAGGGAAGCAGGGTGGCAGTCGAGCGGTGATTTCCGCAATGTGCGGGACAAGCTATTTTTTTGGACAAGGCTGCTTCTTTCATAAGACAGGCATTTTTTTGTAGCAACACAGAAACCTTGGGTGATATTGGCTGATTATCTTATCTGTGTTTATAATTTTATCCTAGTACTCAAATAAGCAATTTCAATCATGAGATTTTTAAAGGTCAACCTGGGACCAGTACTCTGAGGTGTCAGTTTTGGAGACCTAAGGCATCCTGAAGCCAGAACCATACTTCTTGAGTGATCTGTCATCCTAATTTTCTTGATTTGCCTGTTTTGACAGGCTGCACTAATCCTATGCGATCCTTTCCTACCTACAGGTAGGAAACTGCAAAATGAAAATACGCGTGGGTAAAAATTTGGCGCATTGGCAGCGTAAACGTGTCTGGCTCTAAGATTTGTCCGGTGTCCTGTATTGCCTAATCTCTGGCAGCGCAGCCTGGCGAAGTCTGAGCGTGTTGTAACACTTACGCTTTCAGACAAGGCTTTGGAGATGCCCGGGATAATGGTGTTAACCCAAGAACACCAGGCGTGAAAGTTCCCTAAACCGGAACGTGTGGGATAGACGGGCACCAAGAGTTAGCCACAGAGGATCCCATTTGTTTGATGACACGTAGCTTTTAAAACCAAAACTGTTAACCTGTCATTTGAGTTCACTAATCTCCTTGGGTATGCTAAAATCGGTATCTGAAGAGCTAGCATCTTTGAAAGATACCTTTCATAGCCACGAATGTTATCTTTCTTGGATTTTTGTAGGGGACACTGTGTAAAATCCGAGCTTGTGAACCTCTGTCCAAACACCGTGACTTTTTTGCCCAAATACTAATTAAGAAAGAAAATACATCTAAGCAGTAGCTCAATCTCAATCAAAATGAAAACAGACACGATGCTCTGGCTACTTTTGTTTCAGGTATTCATGGAATTTCTATCATAAACCAAAACAAACTCTTAAACCACTTTGGGGGTGTGTGTGAGTATAGAAGCCAAAGTCCCCTTTTCACTAGCCATATTTGGGCTAGAGATGATGGTTTCAAGTTTTAGCTGCCCCCCAGGCAGCAGTGAATTTCTGCTTCTCACTGGCAAGTTGGTCCTTCCGAATTCCTTGCAAGATGCTCTGCAAATCGAGCTCGGAGCTTCCTCGAGGAGGTGACTTGCTTCCAGGCAAGGAGATGGTTATGTGATCAGGGCTGGAGCTGCTCGCTCTGATGCTCATATAAATGAGCTGCCAGCACAGCAACTTCAGGCTCCCATAAGGATTCTTAACTGGTTTCCTATATTTCTTCTCACTTTGCTGGCTGAAAATGAGAAGCCTGCTGTATTTCTGTGCTTAGCTTGTCCTCTGTGAGCCTGGTAATGTGAACAGCCTGTCTTCCTGAGCGATGAGGAACTACAGCGATACTGATGGCCCTCATCTGGAAAGAAAACCCAGGGCTTTTAGCTTCTGTGTGGTTCAGAGCAGCGCTGCATGTATATTACTCTGCAGTAGCTCGTGTGCTGTGGAAGGAGGAATTTGCCTGAGCCGGGGAAAAGCTCTGTACTTGGTCACTCCCTTGCAAGAGGAGAGAGGATGAACGTAAAAGGCAAACAGGTCTCTAGTTGACTTGCCTCAGAAATACAAGCAAAGGACAGGCTTAGGTGCAAACTGTAGGAAGAGGGAAGCTGCTTGCTGCTGGAGGGTGTTCTTGCATCTCAGTCTGAGTTACGGAGCAACAAAGTGATCTCTCCTCACTCCTGGCAGAAGGCTTTTCCTTTAAAATACCTCCCAGCTGTTCTTCAGTACTTCGATTTCCTTATCTTCTGCTGCAGAGCAAGGTAATAAGACAGGGTCGGGGGAGCTAAGTTGCATGCTCCTCTGTGCCTTGATCCTCAGGGCGGTTGTTTCTTCAAATTGATATAGGAAATTCTTCCTCCAGCATAACTCCCCTCCAAAAGCAGAATGAACCCAACACCCTCCACAGGGCAGGGGTGGAAGGGGGGGCTTTCAAAAGGGTGCAGGGATCTTATTATTTTGAAGAGGATGGTGTTCCTGATGGATGCCACTGACGCTGGGCGTGGAGATAGATGATCTCTTAAAAAAGTTTCCCCTCCCTTTGAAAAGCTGCCTGTATCAAAACTGTTAGACTCTCTGTAAAAGCCGCTCTTTAAAGCCATGGTGAGCTTACAATAAAAGGCTCTTCCGGGGGGGGGAAAGATTTCTCATTTCTCTGTCTTAAAAAATATTAGGAAAATGGGAAAACTGACACCCTCCAACAATGGAAGAGACATGCACCCTGTGTCGGGCAGGTAGCAGGCAAGCCTCTTGCTGCTGGCTGGCTGTGTTGCACGTGGAGTCCGAGCCGTGCTCTTCCCCCTGCCTGGAAAGGCAGCCGTACAAAACACAGCCTGAAGATTTGCTGGTCTGAGTCTACTGTGAGGCTGCAAATCTTGGATTTGAGTCTGCTAGCGTAGTTTTACCTCCCCAAAAGTAGATCTTCTAACTTACTTCCTCTGTCAATGCTCCAGCTCTTTGGTGTTTTCACAAGTCCAGAGGCTACTGAGTGTAGGCTGAACCCTTCAGCAAATGCCATAATGGCTCTGGACACTGTTATTTGCTTTTGAGAAATGGAGGAATTTTCATCAGCTCGATCTGATCCTGGTTATGACGTTATACTTGAGGGGCACACATAGGCCACTGCCTACCTTTTAGGTGTACTTGACTAATACACAGAATTATCCTGATAGAATATTTGATGGTCCACTTGACAATTTCTTGTGGCGTAAGCGTGTCCAGACTTTTGCCTTAACCCGTGATGCTGGCAGTCAAAATGCTGAGGAAACAACTTCTTGCTGTGCAGCCTGCTTGCCGTCTCCTTTTAGCGAGTATTTGTGCATTGGCAGCTTGAAATTGTCTATATATTGAACAAGATGTATTTTTACTGCTGAGCTAAGTGTTACTGAGAGCCCAAATTTTGACGGAGGCGGCTGGCACAGGTCAGAGCAACCTTTATGGTACTGCTCTTAAAGTGCTTTCAGGCCACCTGACATGCTGATGAGCTCATCTTTAGTGTTTCCTCAGTGTCCTCTGATCATCTCAGCTTGTGGCTGAAAAATCCCGAGTCAGGCAGGACCTGATTCCTCGTGACAGCATGGGGCTGGGAAATAATGTGCTGAAGAAAGAAAGCTCATTTGAAGCTGCTTTTGCTGGCACTGCTGTGTTGGGACCCTGGCAGGAGTGGGGTGGAGGAGGTGGGAACAGCTAGAAGGACCTGCTAGAGGTGCTTCAGCATGGCCCTACAGCAAAGCATCCTCGAGAGGACGCTTGGGATCCTGTAGTGTTCTCTGACCTTGGCTAACCACGTAGCTTCTTGAATACCAGTCCAGCAGGACACTAACTCTCTTCTAGCGGCAAAGACTGATACGTAGCATCCTTGTGTCAATAAGCAGGCTTTTCTGCGCACGCGTTCTGTACAGGAGGTGTTTGGAGGTGTGGGCAGCGAGCGCTCTATGCTGTGGGGCTTGTCCTCAAGGGAACTGCAGGGAAAACTCTGCCAGGGACTCCTTTCAGCTTGTCCCATGTACCCGTACAGTCTTCCCTAAAGGCCTCTGTCTTCACTGAGGGCAAGATGAATTATTTTGGTGACAGCAGCTGACGCCTAGGCATTGCGGTCCCTGCCCTGTGCTGCAGGACCCTGGCAGGAGGGGATGCTGGAAGGAGTTGTCCTTGCAGCCGTCGAGGGCTGGCAGGCAGCACAGTTGACAGTCTTGGTTTGTTTACAGTGTTAATTTATTCAAATAAAGCTTCTCAGAACTTCTGAAGATATGTATGATCAAATATGCCTGGTGCTAGCTGTGACGTCCCACAGTGAGGAGGTCAGGTAACACAATTTTTGCCAAAAAAAATCTTTCAGTGTAGACTGGTCTAGAGTCCTTGAAACTACTCATTGCTCTGGCTGTCCTTAGTTAACTGTTCTAGGAAACTTAAAAACATAGAATCATTAAGGTGGGAAAAGACCTCTGGGATCATCAACTCCAACTGCCAACCCAGCACCCCCAGGCCTCCCAAACCATAGCCCCCAAGTGCCACGGCTGCACGGTGTTTGAACCCCCCCAGGGACGGTGACTCCCCCACCTCTCTGGGCAGCCTGTGCCAGGGCCTGACCCCTCTGGCAGGGAAGGCATTTTCCCTCATCTCCAACCTAAACCTCCCCTGACGCAGCCTGGGGCCGGTTCCTCTCGCCCTGTCACTGGTGACTTGGGAGCAGAGACCAGCCCCCCCCTCACTCCAGCCCCTCTCAGGCAGCTGCAGAAATCACCCCAGTGATTGATCCCGTTAATTCTTTATCTTGCCCAGTAGGGCCCTCCTGCTCAAGCTCTTTGTACAACAGTACGTCTAAAAGCTGCTGTATCCAAAACTGCTTCTCATAGCCTGGTGGCTGGCGTTCCTGGTGAGCATTCACTTCTATGAATAGCTTCTATAGAACAGCCAGGCTTCTGGTGGTGGTACACAGTGGTAGACTGAGAGGCAATGAAAGCAGACTGCAAGGTGGGAAATCCTGATGAGGTATGAGGGGAGAATTTTTTTCGCCATAAGGGCGATAACAGATATTCAGAGTTGGCCTGGACAAAGCCTTGAGATACCTGGTGTAGTTGCTCCTGCCTTGAGCTGGAGGTTGGACTGGTGACCTTCTGGGGTTCATCCCCACCTAAATGACTCAGAGCCATGGATCCCAGCCTCATGTTCCTTGGCGAAGTGGCCTTTTGGCTGCAGTGCCTTTTGTAAGATTGCGAGTCACTGCAGTACCTTGAAGCCTTAATAGGCTTATCCGTGGGCAAGGGCGTACAGTGAAAGGGCTGCTTCTAGTGCGTGCAGCTGGGGTACAGTATGTCACACGGGTCATGCTCTGTTAGTACAAACCGGCTTTGGTTTTCTCCCCTCTCAGGGTGTGAAGTTGCGAATTATGAGCTGGCTTGGAAGGCGCCGTTGCTCGCTGAAGCCGTCAGCTGACAAACATTTAAATAACTTCACGCATTCTTTAATCCGCAGCTTCTTTAAAGGTAGTCTTCAAATGAGCTGGAACACCTTGAGGTCAAGTCTGTTGGATCTGATATTGATCGGGTTGAGCATGTGTGTGGTAGGACAGGGGCACCCGCACCTCTTATTTAAGAACCACCAGGGTCGGGTTACCTCAAATCGTTCTATCTAGTTAGATTTTTTTTTTCATTCTGCTGGAAGATGAGTATTGATGGGTGTTATATGGGCATCTTCCATATAAGTATTACAGACCTCTTGAGGTTGTCACGTGCAGGACTTGTTCCTCACAGCTGGGATTCTGGGGCTTTTTCCTGATGTTCTACTGCTGGGAAAGGGGAATTTGTTGGGAGCAGGTGCCTTAGGGCCAGCCTTCCAGGCATGCACACTTTAATTGCAAGACTCTACAGCTTCGCTTTGATCACTGGAAGCCTTCAGGAGAAGGGGCCGGCAACAGCAAAGGCCGATAAAGGCTGCAGCAGCAAGTTCTTGCAATTTTTTCCCCTTAGGCAGCTAAAAGTTGGATTTGGCATTTTCTGGAGAAGATAAAGAGTTATCAACTTACATTTCTAACTGAAGACCTCGAGGACACAGTGTTCTCTTTGAGACCTTCAGGATGTCTTTATATCTAAGTGGAATTTGTGTGTAAAGTACAGGTTAAAGCTATTTTTGGTCAAACGGCTGTGGAGTATTAGTCATAGTTATGTGACAGTTACATAGTGGCAGTTACAGATTAATATTTAATGAGTTTAGTGGTATGTTCGGTGAGTGCCTCTGCTGGGCGCTCACGACTATCCCGTTGTTCAGGATTTTCTGCTGTGAACCAGGCAGAGGCCACTTCTGCCCTTTGAACACCGCCAGCTCCGGGCCGCCTCGCCTGCGGTCCTGTATCACGGGCCTTTGTCCGCAGATAGCGCCCAGACTTCATCGGGAGCCTGCTTTGCTTCCCTGTAGACCACAGGATGAAAAGCTGATCTTGAGGGATACAGCAAACCCTCACAGGGCATATTTTTTTCCCCTTAATTAGCATTAATTCAGCTAAAAGTTGAAGTAGCCCCAGGTTTCTGTGCCACTCGGTGGCTGCAAAAGCATGGGGATAAGTTAGTGGATGCCATAAAAAATACACATAGAGGAAAATGTTGGTTTGAAAAATTATAAAGATCTTGTCATTACCATGATCAGGGGGTGTTAAATATATTCATTATATGTAGGAGAAACTCTGGCAAGGTGACTCTTCCCATATCCCTTATATAAAGTTATCAAATCCATAACTTAACAAAATACTCCGCTTTTCTAGTCTTTACTGAGGCTGCGGGAGTAGCAGCTTTTGCTGGCTCCTCAAAATGCAATTGCATATCGGCTTTCATCGTGGGAGAGACTACATTGCCTGTTGCAAGGAGAAACGTGGGGTGACCGATTAACGCTGCAGGAATCTAAAAGGTTGACTCCCTTCTAGGAAACGCTAGAGCTGAGGTCTCAAAAAATGCCTAGATTTAGGGTTTATCTTCAGTATGAACTGGCTGGTGGTTCTGTAGCAGAGATACAAAGTGGGGGGAACCCCAAAACATTGAAATTTTAACTCTGTGTCCCAGAAGTCATAGAGGAAGGTACTTCTGTCTGGATTCCTTCCTAAAAATCAGAAAATGGTAGTTCTGCATGGTCCCTCAAGGATGTGAACAGCACATGAATAGATATCCTACCTGTGGACACTCTGTTAAGGTGGAACTAATCCAGTGCTGCAAACCTGAAGGCATTACTTAGGCCTGGAAACAATGTCTGAGAAAGTCAGATGACTTCTACAATGGTTCTTAATCTTATCCAGGACTCAGTGTATGGTATCAGGGTCCACTGATGTTCCCACAGGTCGGATTCACTTGTCATGATAAACCATTAATTAAAGCTATAACCAAAGTCCAACCTCAGTGTGTGCCTGAGAGCTTTATAGTGCCCTCCAGGCGGATCCTCATCCACAAGTGCCTCCCGTGCCCTCGTTACGCTGTGCTAACACGAAATGTTTTACCTGCCCCCGGCCCCACTACTGTGGAAATATTTAAATGAGGCCAGTGGTGTATTAGTTTGCATTAATGACTTGGCGAGACCATGGGTGACCCATGGAGGTGACGAAGCGGTACGTGCTCATTCCCGCACCATAACTATTGGCTTCACTGAGCTGCTATCAGTGTCTATCCTGCTCCCCTGGGTTGCAGGGCTGCTGTTTTACCCAGCATTGTGAGCTGTGGGTAGCACTGGTGGGGTGTGAAAGACTAAGTAAATTCCTGTACCGCTGTCTGCCTGCATGTGAGATTTTCAAAGGGTCCACCTGACTTCTCTAAAAAGTTCATTAACTGATGGAAGTTGAAAATAACGCATCTGGGAGTTGCCTGAGGCTGGCAGCTGTATGCCAGCTTCTTTGAAAATAGACTGAAAAAATCTGACAGGTCTACCCCTTCCCCCCACGTCTGGTATGACCCAGTCTGAGCATTATTGCAGATCTGCCCGAAAGCTTTTAAATTTGGTTCTGGTGGATGGGGGGGAGGGAGTGTTCATATTAATGATTAGAAAATTGTTTTGCTCAAGTTTTTAAAGGGGTGTTTCTCTCCTTTTTTTGGGTTGCACTCCAATTCCAGAAGGTAAGAACCACTGCTGATTGTTCTAAAGCTACTCTTCTCTATTAACGCAAGCTGCAAAAGCCTTAATTATAAGAGCAACTGCTTGTTTCACACAGACTTAGAAACCAAGTAACGGCAGTTTATCTGGTGTCAATGCTTCTGTTACCTTAATCTACCTTTCCTGCATGCCGTTTGCATTAGCGCTTCTGTGCGATGCAAACTTGAAATCTCACCGTGTGTATAGTCTGTGCAAAATGTCGGGCTAATAGCACGTGAATGCTTGGTCTCTCACAGATTAACCCTGCTGCCTGCAAACCTGAATTTGTGGGGAGGGGGGTGCTTGATCTGCATGATGTGTTTTTTGTGCGTCTTTTGTCTCGGGGACGTTTGGCACTGCGTATTGGGTTAAGCAAAGGTTAACATGTGAAATGAGCTGCTTTTCTAAATCATAAATTTGTTTAACAAGCTTGAAGTTGGTACAGTGGTTTCTGCTTACGATACCTCTGCTCTGATGCTTCCGTAGATCTAAAACAATTGTTTTTTTTAAAAACGTCATATTTTAATATACTAATAAACAAAAAGCTATTTGTGCAAATGTCTGATTCAAATGGGAAGTGCGGAAGAAGGGGATGCTCAAAAGAAAAAATATGGGGAAAAACCCTCACCCTTAAGCACAGCCCAGTCCCTCTGGGCGTCCTTACCCACTTATGTGCATGTGCAGCGAGGATGTGAAATGAAGACGCTGTCAGATGCGCTTTATATTAAGCTTCCATTGAGGGTAGAAGGCAATAATTAACTCTTCCCTGGTGTTGAGGGTGCTGAGCGCCACGGCACCTACCTGGTGTGAAACCAGTGGATTCCGAGAGGTGTTTCTGTGCCCGGCAGCGTCAGCAGGTGCTCCTCTGTCTGCAGGACCCGCTGGAGCCCGGGGGCGGTGGTCCTGCGGCAGGGGCTCTGCCGGCTCCGCCACGCTGCAGCCCGTGCCCTTGTGCATGTGTGCAGAAACACTCTACACCCTGTGAACCAAATTAAAAATGGAGCTTTAATATAAAGTAGCCTTTTGAGAGGTAAATACACCTTGCCTCATGCTATGAGGGCAAGGTTTTTAAGTTCAAATACTGCACAATTGAAAAATTTCAGTCCAGCGACTGAACAAAAATGTTTTGGTCAAGGTTTGTTTTCAAATCAGAGTAAGTCAGCTCGGTCCCTGAGGTCTCGGGAGCCGGGCTGATGGGAAGGAAGGGATGCTGCAGGGGGATTGAAAATGGGGGGGGAAATTGAAAAATTGTGGGAAGAAACGCTCCCCCTTCTTCCTCCCCTTCGACAGGCAGCTGCTCGGAGTAGAGTCCTCACCTTAACCTTGTGTACATTTACCACTCTCAAACCCCTTTTTTCCCTGCTCAGTCTGAAGAAGCTTTGAATTTAATGGGGAGTTTAAAATGCCAGGATTTAAGGATGGCTTAAATTTGGCAATTCTCAGAAGGAAAATTTGGTATGTAAGTGTCTGAAATATCAAGTAGCTTAGAGACATTCTCGGGGGGGGGCAGAGCTCAGAATACGTATTTTTTTTCTGACGCCACTGACTGGCTTTACAACTGCCTTTTAACTACAAAAGCTAGTGCTACGCTGTGTTGCCCTTTCACCAGTCCGATAAAACAGGTAAAGAGCGTGCCCCTTCCGCAGGCGGAGGGGTGTCGCTTGCTGTTGATCACTTTGAGGTCGATACTCCGATGCGTTAATGAAATGGAAGTGCAGAGGTGAAAAATATTCATTTTAAAACTAGAATAGATATTTAGAAGCTACCAAACCCCCTTGTTTGGTCAACAGTG
This sequence comes from Phalacrocorax carbo, assembly GCF_963921805.1. NCBI lineage: Eukaryota > Metazoa > Chordata > Aves > Suliformes > Phalacrocoracidae > Phalacrocorax > Phalacrocorax carbo. The sequence continues at coordinate 128,892,315 of NC_087515.1, forward strand.
TAACAAAAAAAAAAGTTGAGTTTATGTAGCGGTCATAGGTTTGTAAGTATGAACAGGTTTGTAAGTTCCAGTAAATCTTGCTTGTTTTTAACTGGGAAGCCCGTGCCAGAAGGGGGTGACTGCCACAACCCCACTTTCAGCGGAAGGCAGCAGTAGCAGCAGAGCGGCTGGGAGCTGAACTCGTAACCGGAGCAGCCACTTCACAGGCACTTAATACTTGCCCCAGCGCAGCACGCTTGAAATGCTTCAGGCGGAGGCTCACAAGGTACCACGCTTTTGGCCGACAAAATAAGTAGAGTTAAGACCCTGTTGCCGAAGGTGCTGCGTGGCTAAAAAGTTGGTGCCTGCTCTGCTCATATCGGAGTTTGTGTCTTTGCTCAGCCCGTTCGCTGGGTGTCCCCTGGTAAGTACTGATGGGTATTTATGTCCGACCTCTCTTAAACAGCACCTGTAAATGAAAATGTTCTTGGTGCTGCAGTTTGAAACCTGTGTCAGCACTTAAACTGTTTCTTTTGCTTTTGATAAAGGCAGCTTTGAATGGGTGGATGTGTTACTCCCTAGGTTTTTTTCTCAAGCCGAAACATACTGTGAGCGAGGATAAAGCATAAGGTATGGCGAAGTAAAATGATCTAAAACTTGGAACAGTGAACAAATCGGTGCTTCCTGGTTTTAATGAATCAGGTCTTAAGTCTGGGCACGAGAGCTTGGATTGTGCCCCTTGCACCAGCACCAGGAGTCCAGTTTGTGCTGAGCTTGCTGCCCAGATTTTGGCAGATTTACAGAAAGGCCGTGCTGTTTTTAGCTTTTCGAGAACTGAAAACTAGGAAGTTTCAGTACGGACTTGTGATGCTGTGGAAACCAAATGAATCCTGGCAAATGTTGTTGTAGTTACCATTGCATCTTCTAAACTGTTGCAAAAGCATATTTTTTACTTTAAGGCAAGCTCATTTCAATGAACAAAGCCTGGAGTTGACTGTTAGCGTCAGGTGAATTTATCAGCCTGAGCCGCTGTTCCGATGTGAGCCGCCCCAAGAGGCTGAGGCGCGAGCCGGTGTAACCACAGGGCCGTCCAGCTCCCGGGGGTGCTGTTTACTTGTCTGGGCTGGCACCGGGTAACTGGTGGAGGTGGGCATCCCGTTCGTTATCACAACAGTCCCTATAGGTTTGCCTGTTTGCTGTAGCTCTCGGCTAACGTGCTATTCCCTGTCGGAATAAGGAGCTGAGGTAATACATCGCTGTGAGTGCGTAAACGAAAATACAACTAAAAATCCTTTCCGCTCACAGAGGCACAAATGGAGCTCATGCGTGCAGTGCACCTAAAATGTAAAATTCTGGAAAATATTTGCATGGGGAAGGCAGCAGCGCGCTGCCTCCTTGAGAGGCCGAGCACCTTAGCCCCGGTCGTTCCCCCCCGCTGTACTTGGGCCGGCGTTCGTGCCGTCATGACGAACCGCAGCAGGAACGCGCCTGCCGGAGCTGTTGTCAGAAATGACTGTTAGAAGCATTAGAGGCCCCAGTAACGCTCTGGAGGTGGAGGATGTCAGAATCAGTTATTTCCTATATCGGGAATTTATCCTGGTTTTACCAGGAAAACGCTGCTGTGGTCAGCAAAGCGGCCTGACGAAACAGAATTCCATTACTGACATAAGCTACCGAAATATCCAAATATCTTTGAAAAGGGCTTCCATTACTTGACAGTTGGATAAAGTTACAGTATCTTGATTATGTGATCTATTTTCAGTGCATAAATGAGATTCAGGGTGAAAACAGTCCAGGCAGATCGAGCTCGTGCAGGCGGAGTCCCTCTGCGGTTGGCACGAGCCGAGTTACAAGGGAGGCAGGGTCTGGAAAACTTAAATTTTGCTTTTCCCCTCACTGAAGCAGGGAATAAAGCGGGAGCTGAAAGCAGCCACCCCAGCTCTCCGGCGGCGGGAGCAGCACGAGCACAGACCGGCTCACGCCGGCGCTTTCCCTGGGCAGAGACGGAGCCGTGAACCCCCCACCAGCTCTTCACAAAACCTGCCACCTCAGTAATTCTTATCCTGCCTCTCAATTCTGCAGATAATGGGGTTTTCCCACACTATTTGTTAGTAGGTGTGATGTAAAAAATATTTACCTGGGTTGAAAAACTGGCTGGAATGAGCACTGGAACTCTCTTTAATTAGCTGTAAAAATACAGGGTGTGACACAATGTTTTAATTTTAATAAAACATCACGTCTAACTCTTCATCCAGAAGCTAGTTTTTGGGGGAAACCCTGGCAGTCCAATAAAATCCTGTGTGCCTTACCTAGAGAAAACATCGTAAGTGCAGTGGTTTATACAGAAAACTTCTAGGTGGGCGCCGTAAAACTGCGTTTGGAGTTCACCCGCTGCGTTGTCAGGCAGCGTGTCCCCGACAGCAGCGTCGCGAGCCCAGTTAGCAGAAGAAAAGGCAGCTTTGATTCGGAAGCTTTCCCCGGTTTCCAAATCCAAACAAAAGCCCCAAACCTGCACCCTACGTGTAGCACCGAAGGAAGCCCTGGTGGGGTGGTAGGGTGCCGCGCTGCCTGCATCCAAACGGAACCTCTGTTCCTGAACTGCCGGCGGATGAAATAGCTGTGCTTTTAGTGGTCATTTGCACCAAATCGGCAGTGTCTGGACAAGGCTTCTGCCCTCGCCTTCAGCTGTGGGGGTGGGAGCCCTTTGCTGCCCACAGCCCCTCTGGAGCTGTTAGTGTTGGGTGAAAGCGGGGCAGCCTGTGAGAACAAGGGAGTACAGGAATTTAACACAAGGAGGGAAATAATAATAGGATTTAGCTAATTTTGAAGATCCTTAATTACACAATTCAGTGAAAATAGCCCTACATGGAGAGGGGGCAGGAGGGGCAAAGCAGCCGCTGTGGAGGGATGGTGTTTGTTCAGGTTTCTTTGGGAGAATGAGAAGTTAATGAGCATGGATGCCCCTTCTTCCTTCCACCATAACCGTGCCCGTGCTGTCTGTCCGTCCTGCAGCAAGCTGGTGAGCTGGGTTGCTGCCAGGCTCTCCTCAAAGGGAGGAGCAATTCCTGCCCCTGCGAACCGAGGAGGTTTGTGCATCCGCACCTCAAACCCCTCGTCTCCGAGCCAAGAACCACAGCCTGAGCTTACACAGAGCCCGGGGCGGTTGATGACTGTGATCACAAAGCTGGAGGGTGTTTCTCTTCGGAGGTTTTAGAAATCGAGGCAGGGGCTTGACGTCTGGCAGATCCACTAGAGGGGACGTGAAGGAGCACGGCAGTTACGAGCTAGTCATGTCGTAGTCTTGCTGAGCTCCATTTAATCGTTTCTGAAGGATGGATCCTGATTCGATTCCTCCAAAATCCTCCAGAAGGACGGGCCCGTTAGCAGTCACGTTCGTGGAAGCTGGTGGTCGGCAGTGCCGCCGGCTGGCCGTGGCCCTGCCTGCAGAGCAGTAGGGAGTTGGGTGGGAGGGGAGGGATTGCGCTGAAACGGGGGGTAACGATGAATCTGGAGTGGGCAGGAACTCATCCCTCGCTTCACCTGCTTCTCAAAGTACTGGTTTTGAGGAGGAATGACAGGAACTGTCAGGCGCGGCTGATGAGCCGGTGTGTGTTCCTGGCAAATGGAGATGGCCTTCGTTATTAGCAAAAAAACCCCCAAACAAACAAAACCCCAAACAAAAGCAGCAATAAAATAAATGGCATTATAGCATCTGGTTCCTAAGGCTATTTTTAGGCAGTAATTGCATTTAAAATAACAAAAGGTAGGCTGGATGCAAAACAGGTACTTGGAAAAATTATTAAGTGACTATTGGGGGATTCTGAGCACAGGGGCAGCAAAGAACAAGCGAGGGGTGCAATCTTCCCACTCAGAGGGGAGCAAGTTTTCACCTCCAAAAATAAACGTAACCCCAGCCTCCCTGCGTGTTTGTCAGCAGAGCGTCAGAGCTGTGGGCCGGGGGTTGCAGTAACGCAGCAGCACCCTTCATCGACGCGCTTTCCCGTGGGATGCAGGCAGGTCGGGCGTCATCCGAATTCCGGGGTGAGCCTCCCCGCTTGTTTTCAGATCTCTTTTTTTTGGATATGTTTTTATTTTTTCTCACTTTGGAGGTGTTTATGTCGACCCAAGATCTGGGTTGGTGGAGCTGGAGGCTGCTGGTCAGGCGGCTCGCGTAACCCTGCAGCCGCAGCCGCCGCTCTCCCGTCCTGCAGCTGCGCCGGGGGCGCCTGCTCAGAGGCATGGCCTGTCCCCCTGCACCCGCCTGGTGGCCTCGCCTGAAACCAGGGTGGTCACGAGGGTAGGAAGGGTTGGCCTGAGTACTCGATCGTAGAGGCAGAAGGGATGTAATATGACGCAAAGACCGTGCATCTCATACCCAAATCGAACCGCCCCCAGGTTTTTTGTCTTGTTTTTGAAAGTAGGGGGGGAACTTGTCACTTGTCAACTGATTTTTAGCTTCTAAAATTTTCACAATAAGCTGTATGAAAGGCTAGAATAGTGTCACATTTGTGCCAGCTTTCTAGAAGAGCCTGTAGAGGAAGGCATGTAACTATAGATGGGTAAACATGAGAAAAAAATACAGCAAAAATGGTGGATAAGCGGTTACACAATGGAACCACGTCAGAAGGAGCAGCGTAGATGCCAGACCAGTGCAGCTTTTCTAAAGATAGGTCCTGCCAAAGCTTCATTCCTTGGTGAGCTTCCAAAGCGCAGCTCTGCCTAGACTTTGTTAGACGCTTGGCTTAACATTGGTATTCTGCTCTGATACAGCTTTTAAAAAGAATGTACTCCGTGAGCTAAAGGTCAGGTACGTGGCAGAGCTCTCCTCGCTGCCCCAGAGCTTCCTGAACATGAACACGGGAGTACTTCGCTGTCTTCAGTGCGATGCAACGTGCTAGTAGTGACCTGGAAAGAAGTATAAAAATGACAGTTTTCGAGATGCAGTGATAGGAGGGGTGATTATGAACGTTGATGGGAGAAGGACATTGTTTATGCTGCCAGATAGAGCTGGGCCTGTATAAAATATGCTGGCATGCAGTTCTTGCATGGTACTTGCGTGCGGAAATTGCATCCGGGAGCAGAGAGAGGAAGGGTATACCCCGGGGAGCAATGCCTTTGGAAGGAATTTGGGGTTGCTGTAGGAAATCACACCAAATTACAGCTTCCAGGGAGACCGTGGGGCTTTCTGGAGATGAGGATGAGCCTCGTGAAGTCAGCAGAGAGCCTTGGTGAAGCTCGTGTGAGGAGAGTTGCTCCCAGTCGTGGTGCTCACGTCCGTGGGAGCTGCTGCACCACTGGTGAGGGCACACAAAAGCCGTGGGAGCGGCAGGGAGTGATGAGCTGAGGCTGGTTTTGGTGGGGGGAGCTGAGGAGGTGATGAGGAGGGGTTGCCTGCTGTGGGCAAACGTATTTAGGAGAAGCTTATATTCAGCAGAAGGGATTGTGGCTGGAACGTCAGCCTAGACACGCCACGTCTGAAGGTGGGCACGAGCTCTCGGCAGGGGTCGAAGCGAGATGCTCACGTTACGTATTTCTCTGTTGCACCGTGGTAGGCTGTCTCCCTGAAGGGCATGCGCTAGCCAGAGGCATTGCTGGGTCGGAGTAAGAGTATCTGAAAGAAACTGAGTTTCGCCATGTAAGAACCCAAGCAGGAGGAGCGGTCGTCCCTGGCACGCCTGAGGCTCAGCTGCTGCCTCCAGCGCCGCTGGTTTGTGCTTGAGCATCAGGCTGAGCTGTCTGCCAAGGCGGTCAGATGAACTTTGGGCTGGGGTTTCGAAAATTCCCTCCTCATCGCCATTTTCACTAGTATTTATTAACAAATAACGCTGGCAAAAACTCAGAAAGCACAAGATCCTGCAGAGCAGAGATGCTGTAGAGGCTGTGTTCTGACCCTTCGCATGGAGTAACGTAGGTTTGAGGGAGGTCATCTGGTCTGACCATGGGCTGCAACCCCACGGAGATCTCTGCCGGTGGGGGACGACTGCACGCCACCATGTCTGCCCAGTACCCCTTGTGGGGTCTCCTCCCCGTTAGCTCATACACACCGGGGCCCAGGAGACCGGACCTGTCTCAGGGTGTTGGTTTCTCCCTGTACATCAGTAACTCAGCTGAGCTGTTTTGCTGCTCTTAGGCAGAACTTGGGGTGCACGTGCCCTGCCTGAATCGTTGGGGGGCCGTGCTCGTCCTTGCCTTTATTTCCCTTTCCTCCCAGGGCTTATTTCACTGCGTTTGATGCAGGCTTGTTTGAACGTTCAAGGCAAAACAGCGCAGACAAACAGCTCTGTCTCCTGCTCGGGGATTTCAGTTAGTCAGACACACGTTTAGGATTTCAGTCAATTTGATGGTTCTCGTTCCAGTCTTTCTGTCAAGGAGGTGAAAACCTCTCCCTTAATTTCTGTTCAGGGGTTGTGCTCGATATCAATACGCTTTCTGAGCAAGGACACCTATTTAGGAGAGGGTGTGATCAGCTTGACCCTGCAGTGGGAACAAAAGTCGCCTGTCTTGCCGTGTCCACCTGATTTTCCTTCTTGTCTACAGCGGGATGGGTTTAAAAAAAACCAAACAAAGAAACCCCCACCAGCACCGGTGCAAAGATGGATCTTCTGTCTCGGTTCCCCTGGCTGGGATCGAAGATCTCCTCTCCTTTCAGGGGAAATTGCGTATTTGGTTTCCGTTCTGTATCCCACAGCTCTCATTTCAGTGGGCTGTGGGTTTTCTTTAAAAAAAAAACAAAAAACAACCCCAAATTGAAATACCTCTGCAGTCGGTAGTTAGCTCACAGCAAACCTGCTCTGAGGTTCAGATGAGCAACGCTGAATATCCAGAGCTTTAACGACGTTTTGATGTTCGGCAGAGAAGCATCGGGGAGCCTGAACTTGGGGGCTGCTTTGTTTGCTTTTTTTCACCCCCCCTTCCTTTTCTGGAACTGGAGCGTGGGTGCGTGGGCTGGTTTTGCTGTTGCTCATTACGGCAGCTTCAACTTGTATTCTCCTTGGGAATAGAAGTTGGATCTGAAATCTTCCTGCCTCTGCACGCGTGACGGTCAGGCGAGGGGCCGTGATGGTCTCCCAGTAGAAGATGAACACGGACCGAACATATTCGAACATTAACCTTGTGTTTTTGTTTTCAGTGGGACTTCTCCTCTTGCATGCCTGAATGCTATGTTACATACAAACTCCCGAGGGGAAGAGGGCATTTTCTATAAGGTCCCGGGGCGCATGGGAGTGTACACGCTGAAGGTAAGTGGCTCGGCTGGGGAATCTTGTTTGAACGCTCAGGTGATTTTTATCCATTTAAAAATAGGTTGGATTGGGATAATCCTGAAGAGGGAACCGGTCCTCAATAGCATGAACGTAGCGTAAACTTTCCCTCCAAATGCAGACCCTAAGCCTTCGTGCTAGCTAACCTGTGTGCTTAAAGTATGACTGAAGGTGCTGGCTTTTATTCACATTTCTATCGCAGAAATGAAAGAGCAATTAAAATTGTAATGAAATTTTAGCCCTAAAAGGGTAACTTCATCTTCACTGATCTCAGCTTGTATCTAGAAGTGAAAAATTCCCTTATCCTCAGTCTGTGACTAGTAGGTGGAGAGCACTTCTAGGGAAGACGTGAAGATTCCTTGATTTATCTGATTGGCGTATTTAAAAACAATGTTTATTGGAAACCTTTTCCCCCGGTTAAACTGCTAGAATGAAGCCCGCTCACGCTGTTCTTCATTTTCTGTAAATTTGACTCTGAAGATTGTGCCGTAAGACAGGATTCCTCTCCCTGCACATAGACCTCTCCAGTGCAGGAGTCTGTGCTGGGACCGCTTTCCTCGTCTCACTCCACGCTCGATAGAGGGAAATAACTGCTAAGGTGACATTCGTTTCATCCTAAAATAGTCCAGGTATATGAGGAACTGCTTTAAAAGGGCCGGTTAGTTTACCAAGGGAATCAACTAAGAATTGCCCAGAAAAAGATGTCCTCACGGTCAAAAATCTAGCTGAGCCGAATCCCATTCTCGCTGTCTCCTCCCGTCACACTGGGAAAGCACGTTGTTCCCTGAGTCCTTGCATGGAACGTGACGAGGGAGGACGTCGCTCTGGGAGCAGGGCATCGGCGCCGCCGCCCCGCCAGAGCGAGACGGCGTCGGAGCTTCCAAAAATGCCGCTGCAGGACATCCGGTAAACTTCTTCGAACGTCGTCGTACCGAGCACAGGCTGACCTGATTTCAGCGCATCTAAGTGAAAGTACATAAACCACCGTTCTGATAATGTGTGCGTTTAAGGTAGGGGCTGTCGGAGATCTAACCAGCAACGAAGGCAAGGTAGTTGTCTTCTGCTGGTAAACTGGACTTGTTCTTGCACCTTTTGTGTCGCTACGGAGAAGTGTGAAGTTCTACATCTTAGGAATAAAGAATGCAGAGCCTAAATCCAGGCTGGGAAAGCAGTGTTTTGTCAGAACGTTGTGACTCAGGAAAAAGTTTAGATCTGGTACTAGACAAGTAATTGAGTCATTGTCGGTGAATTCTGTGGCGTGGCGTGGCAAAGCTGTGCTGAAGAGTTTCACAGAAGAACAATACAATTCAAGGTGTAAAAAACCCAAAAAAGTCCTTTTGAAAGATTGTGGGCACGTTGTTAGTGGGGTAGATCCCAGGCAAACTCAATGCCTAGAGATTAAATCTATGCAAAGTCAAGTTTAAGGATGCATTTGAACAACAAAACAGACTGTCAGAGTTACTGTGGTCCTTCAGTTTGTTTTGCTCATGAGATCTGCGAGTTACGACTGAGTCTATTTCCTAATGTTAAGCTTCAGCAAAACTCCGGTATCATTTAAGTCAGTGTAGGAGTAAGTTGATTAAAGGTAATGATTTGTATTAACTAGGAGGCTAGGCTAGCTGCTGAGTTATTCCAAAGGCATATTGTGTCCTGCACATCTAAAACCGTAGCAGTTTTGTTGTCAGCTTGCCTTCCCTGGGGCTGTGCAGTCTGGAGGCGGTATCTTCCACGGAGCAGCGAGAAACCGGGAATGCTGGGAAGGAGGGAGATGTTGAGCCCCGCTGCACCGATCCCAGGCCCCCTTTGCCACGTTTAGTCCCAGCGCAGCATCAGGAGCTGCCTGGGAATTGCGAAGATGATGTGCCAAGAGAGAAATCCTCTGGAGGATCCGTGATTAACAAAACATGATGATGGCTTAGGTAGCAAGTAGAACTGGAAAGCTTTGAAGAACAGGGCTGACCATTCCCCCAGCCATGCGTTGTTACACCGCAGTGGGGAGGAGGAGAGCCAGGTGTCCGGTAAATCACACTGCCTAAAGAGAAAGCTTACAGGAAAATATTTGGTGAGTGAAGCAAAGCCGCGCTCGCTCACTGAACTGGATTGTGCATCCTTGAACTTTTCAGTAAGGAGACTGGCAGGCCGCAGGGTCTTCCGTTGCTTTTTTTTGTTAGGCTTGACCATAAGGATATGTAAAACAGACCAGAGAATCATAACCGAGCTGTACGTCAGCTCTGTGAAATAATGTTCAAAGGATTAGGTGTTTCTGGAGGTGTTTCCTTAACGCCGATGGCCAGGAGATGCTCCGGAGGAAAATTCCTAGTGGCAGCTAGCAATTCAGCTAAATTTCACATTAATTTTTATTAATGTGATTTTATTGTTCCTCTTTTTGGTCCCTTTGTTTCCAAGTACCCAATCATCTCCCTCCCCCAAACCTTGTCTAATTAAAGCAGTCAGAAGTGATTTGCAACGCGCCGAGCGCCGCGTGTCTCGGCGACGAGTCTGTTCACGGTGGTGGACAGGTACGCCCCTGAAGCCGAGCGCACGGGGCGCGGTTTGCGCTTCTCAAGGAACGCGACTGCAAAGGTCAGTTTAAGGACTGGTGTGGTCGGGAGCCGAGCTGATGCACAGGCTTCTCTTGCTAGGCGCCCTGTATTTTTGGCAGCAGGAAGCAGGGTGGATGTGGCGGGTGTACAGCTTTGGAAACGCTCATGCTTGACAGGAGCGATACAAACAGCACGCTGAATCCCAAACTGACTCTTTCACCAGCCTAGAGGTAATAGCCGAGCTTTGCACGGGGAGGGGGAAGCAAAGAATAACATTTAATCTCTATAATAATGCTTAGCCGCTCCGGACTGGCCCTGCTGCTGAAGGGACGTGTAACACCCCAGGTCAGGCAGCGGTGCGCTGCTGGGGCAGCTCTGAATCTCGAGGCGAGCTGCTCTGGCCCTGGTGAGGATGTCTTGGTCGCTTCTCATGCAGCCTGAGCAGTCTGCTTGGTCCCAGGGGGAAAGTAACTTCCAGTACTCCTAAATACTACAGAATAAAACAAATTACCGTGGCCCTTAAATACTTGCAGCAGAAGTGCTGAACTTCTGGTAACTCCTGGTATTTGAGTTTCTTGTAACGTGTTTTTTTTCATGGTTTGCGAAGGCTGTGTGTGTGGCATGAGCTTTGGGGGGATGGTTTAGTTTTGTTCCCCCACTTGGATCCTCCCCTATCCCCTTCCCCTCATCTTCCCTTTATAAGCTTTGCATCTTCCCTCAGTCCCCCCCCCAGTATCCCAAACCCTCATTTTCCTCTGTTTCCCCGTCATGTTACTCACAAAGTTCATGCTGGCCCTCTCTGGAGCTGCCTCGTGGGTCCTGGGGCCCATCAGTTAGTGACTGGAGCCTCTTAGAATCATCAAATCACTAAGGTTGGAAAAGACCTCCAGGATCACCAAGGCCAACCCCCAACCCAACACCCCCAGGCCTCCCAAACCATGGCCCCAGGTGCCACGGCTGCACGGTGGTTGAACCCCCCCAGGGACGGTGACTCCCCCACCTCTCTGGGCAGCCTGTGCCAGGGCCTGACCCCTCTGGCAGGGAAGGCATTTTCCCTCACACCCAACCCAAACCTCCCCTGGCGCAGCCTGAGGCCGGTTCCTCTCGTCCTGTTGCTCTTGGTCGTCAGCACTGACTGTGGTACCCCCTGCTCATCCCGTTTGTGTGTCTCTATGTTTTTATTTATTGCTTCCCCACCTACTTTTCATTGGAAAGACCCATGGCTGGGTACTGTTAGTGAAGCCGATGCTCCCACCTTCCATGTACGCTTGTAGGACTTAGACTGAAGATTGATATGCTGACGCTGAGAAACTGGAGTCGTTTTGGCAGGAGGTTGAGAGAGAAAAGATCAAAGAAGTAAAAAGTACAATAGAGAAGTCTAAACAAAACCTGTTTGCGAGGCATGCACACGTTGTGTATATTTGTCTTAGACCTTTTTCGCCTCTGGGTGCCTGTGTTTCTCTCTGGGATTTGCACTGGGGTTTGCCTTTATCCCAGCCACCACCAGCCGTGCCGTCGGTTCACTGACCTTCACGTAGACGTCTCACCCCAACGTGTGTGTATGCTGGTGATTTCCAGGTGTGTTTCTGCCTGCCATCTTCAGGTTTGTGGGTCCCAAATTCATTGCTGATGTTGAATACAAACTGGCATCCTTCCCTGTTGTAGTTCTGCCCTTGCGCGTTTGCCTTTGCATTTTTCCACGCTCTGTGGTGGATTTGCCGTTCACCAGCAGCCTGGAAGGTTCCAGTCTGGAGGAATATCTTTCACTATTTGCTATTTGGAGAAGTCTGACTAGTTCAGCTTTTAACCACAGACACTAAAACCAGTGCACACCTTCTTACCAGGCGCATTTATAGGACTGATAGCTGAGAGACCAAGTTTTATTTGACTGTTGAGTACAGTTTGCTAAAAGGAGTAAGTTCACTTACTGAAAGAAGAACAAGTACAGTGTGGAGCAGATTCTGCAGTTGAGAGCTCGCTTCTGCTTCGAAAGCAGAACTTGCGATAGGGTGAGCTGCAGGTGCGTGCAGGTTGATGTTCATGGAGATCTGACACTGACGTCTGCGTGGAAGTTTCGAGAGAACGCAAGATCCACGGTGCGGACTGGACATGGCATCAGAAGATACTGGTGAAAACCTCTCGCTGGCAGGAAGAGGCCCCGGTGGAAGGAGAGCCGTTGGCTTTGTGAGCTAGCGGGGCTGTTGGCTGCGGAGGCAAGGCGGGGCTGGGATCGCAGGGGGGTGGTGGTGGGAAGGCACCTCTGGAGGTTTCTGGTCCAACCCGCTGCTTAATGCAGGCAGCTAGAGCAGGCAGCTCGGGACCATGTCCAGTCATGGTTTAGTCTTGAATTCCTACAAGAATGGAGACTCCCCAGCTTCTCTGGGAGCCTGTTCTGGCATTTCATTGTTCTTGCAGTAAAGGAAAGAAGTGTCTCCTGTGGAAGTGGAGTTTGTATTTCAGTTTGTGCCTGTTGCCTCTCGCCCTTTCTCTGGGCGCCACTGAGAAGGCTCTGGCTCCGTTGTCTTTGCCTTCTCCCACCAGAAACGCCAAGTCGGGAAAAGCCAAGAAGTCCAGGCTAGTCAGCTGCTCGCGTGTCCCCCCTCCCCTGGCAGGAGGTGAAGGCTCCCCACGCCGCGGCTTCCTCGTCTCGCAGCAGAAGACTTCGAAAGAGACATCTTGAAAAAGCTGGAATAGATAAATGTGTAATTACTGCATCTCAGGTGACGAAATTATCTTTCCAGAGGTTAAGCTATAAGGGAGGGTGGCAGCATTAGCGGTACACGAGCTTCATCATTGTCAGCTTGGTGACACTTGGTATAAATAGAAAGGGTTTTTTTCCCCTGCTTTGGTGATACCTTCTCTTCCGCTGTGGCTTACAAGTAGCTTTTAACATGCAGTTAAAACTTTATTTCTGAAGTGCTGGATGAAAATACAACTGAATACCTGAACCTATTAGTTCACCTGGCTGATGGAAGGAACCTGGGATTAATTAAATCGATAACACTTGTGTCATCTGAAGTACTTTTCTGCCTTACGTGTGGAAATCGTCACAGAGCTAATTTCAGACAAAGGAGAAGGAATCGATTGTCTCCAGTTGAAGGGAGAGGTGTTCTGAGTCGCTCTTCCCGGTGGGGATTAGCGAAGGACTGTGCTGTCTGACGCACGCAGACCTGTTCGTTTGTCCAGCTCTTACGGCCGCGGTCCTGCTTGCCTTGTACAGGAAAGCTCTACAGTTTCACTTAAGTTACTAATGAGGAATTCAGGTCAATGGCCTAATTTGGGGTATGTCCTGTGGCTCGGCCGAGGTGATGGGACAGAGGCGGAGGAGCGGGGTGAGGGTGGCCGGGCGGGCTGGTGCCTCCGGCCGCTGCCCTGCCCTTCTCGGCCTAGCGCCCCGTGAGGCGCCTGGAGCGGTTTGGGGTGGTTGGTCAGCGGTGCCATTACTGGCCTCATCAGCAGAAAACGGGTTGTTATCACTAATTAGCTCTTATCTGCAGTGTAGGTTAAAACCTGAACCCGGCGGGATAATCACTAGAGGGCACTCTGGCTTTAGGTGTGGACAGGGTGGGAACCGCTGCCGCTTCTCTGCTGGCTGTTACCGGCACAAAAGCACGGAGGCGAAGGCACGTGAACCCACCGCCGCGGCCTTTGGCGTTTCACCGCACAGAAACACCTGCCGGGCCCGGTTTTGCAAGGACCTGTGCCCGCAGGCCCCCCTTGGAAAACAGCGTTACCTGGGGCCGTGGGGCGCTGAGCCCTCAGGGCGTTGCTCTTCTGTCATGAGGTTCAAAAACTGACGGGATTTCTCCTGAAGTTAGAGGTTCGGGATGGAGAAGGAGTTGAGGAAGAGCATACCTGCGAAGGGATGGCGAGGGCGGTGTAAAGGACGTGCCAGCTGGGGCCGTGTTAAGTATTTTATATGGACTGGCAGAAGGCAGCGAGCGTGTTTGAGGCCGGTGGCGTAGCAGTCCTGACGTTGCTCTGAAGCATTAAAAAAAAAAACCCTAAATCACTGCTTGGTGAATATAGAAAACCATTACTTTTAAGAATTTTGTTAATTGGGAGAGTTTATTGTGGAGTGAGTAACTGTGTCTGTTCCTTCTGTTTGCAGAAGGATGTTCCAGACGGGTTGAAGGAGCTCTCCGACGGCTCAGAGGAGAGCAGCGATGCCCAGTCCGACTCTCAGAGCTCCGAGAACAGCAGCAGCAGCAGCAGCAGCAGCGACAGGTGCAGTAACAAAGATGGGAAGAAAAGCAGATGGAAAAGGAAAGGTAATTTTCCTTTTCAGGAGTGCTGGTTTTAACATGGTCTGTGTGCGTGGAGGCCTTAGAGGTTTTTATCCGTCACATCCGTTGCCTTATAAAGACAGGCTGTTACGGCAGCCAAAAATCTGCCTTTTCCATTTGTGCTCGTGGACTGAACTGGTGACGCACGTGCTGGTTTACTGTGGCGGGAGCTGAAGGGGAGAAGGTGTCTGTGATAAAGCGTCCATGTTTAAGGCCATAACATAAATCGCAGCCCAGCGCGCTGTGTTTCACACCCAGGAACGGCCCATCTCTTGCCTCCAGGTTTTCTCTGCCATTCCCCAGCTTTCCCAAGGAGATCACACCTTTTACTTCTGGCCTCTTTTGATGCTTTTGGATATAACACCGACTAGGAATGAGCCCAGAACCTCTGAGGTTAAAGCCTGTTATGTGACCTGACGGGTCCCGTAGGGCCTGGGCTTGAGCCGCTGCGCTCTTTTCTTCTGTCCTGTCCTGGACTCCTTTCCCTCACAAACCAGGCGATATTTAGTTACTCAATACTGTTGAATATTAAATAATTAACAACCTTAGCCAATTGAGTGAAGTGCTGGTTTTTGCTCCGCTGCTGTATCCGGGTGGTTGCTGAAGTTGGCTGGTTCAGCGACGTGCCGAGGATTTCTAGATTCTGGATGTCCAACAGAAGTAGTGCAAGAGCACCAAGCGGAGGAAATAGTGGATTTCCCTCTGTTTTGAATCCTGACGTCTTTGCCGCTCCGAGGAGGGAACGTATCTTGTCAGATACTGCCATATCGCGCTGCCTTCGGGAGCAGCGGAAATCACGCGTTATAATATTTACATCCTGTGTTAGTAATAAACCGAAGCGCCATCTTGCCCACCTCTAGTTTCAGCACCCGTTCATTTGACCAGCGTTGTCTGAATTTTTTCCTCCTTCAAGATTTTGCTCGGATCTCTGCTTAGACGCTATGAGCTGAATTAGTTAAAAAAAGCCGCAATAAAATGTGAGGATGCGACGTACGTTGTTCTCTGAGTTGGGGAGAGTCTGTTCGCTCTGGTCTTGTTATTTTCTCTGTCAAAAGTAAGCATGCTTCCTAGCGCGGGGCTTTGTGGAGAGGCACGAAGTCTCCCCTTCAGGCAGAGGAAGCAGGGTGCAGCTCCGGGTGCTCCTGGAGAGCTGTTGCGCAGCTGCTGATGCCGTAACTTTACCCTTCAATCCGATCCTTTCCTTTTTCCTTTCCTCCTCAGTCATGCACAGAATTTCTTGGCTGGAATTAAATATTATTTAAAACTTACTTCCAATGCAATAGGATACCTGTGCGGAAGCACGTGGTGGGGTTGTCTGAAGTGGTTAAAGACTTGTGATAACCGATGGGGTCTGCCGAAACCCACCCGTGGCGGGGAAGGGAGTCACTGCACGAGAATGTGCGCTTACCGTACAGGTGCGTGAGGCTCGCGTGGACCAGACCTGGCCTGGAGCTTTCCCTGGAGTCACACCCCACATCACAAGAGTAGAAGTATTATGTAGAATTTTAAGCATTTAAAGCACTGTGAAAGAGCGAATTGTGGAAAACACTTAGAAGTAAAACCTGATTCATCCTTTGAAAGGGAAGCTGTAGAAAGTCTGGCCAAAATATTTTCATTTCTAACAAATGCTCTTCAAATATTTGGTCAGTAAGGGTTGGTTTGGGGTTTTTTTTTGCTACTTTGCCTAAACCTCCAAAGTTATGATATGATGTAAGAACCTGCAAAGGAAACACGTATCTTTCAGTGAGATCTTGATGTAGAAATACATGTATGCATTTGATATGGAAGGTTTTATATACTACGTTACCAAAGGGCTGAAAAGGCAGGAGGGCGAGTGTGGTTTAGGAACCCAAGGAAGGGAAATCTGACCCCGTAAGGGCTGCAGAAGGTACCCAAGACTCAAAAGCAGGCAGCGTGAAGGTAGTGGTTTCAGTATAAATACAGAAAAAGGGATTTTGGTCCTCTTTTGTTGTCTGGCGCTGATGACTTTTCTTAGGAGTGGCATTTCAACCTTTAGCATAAAGGTCATGTTTTCGTAGGTTTTAACGCACTTAAAGTCATGACCTTCCAGTGATGAGTAAATTAGAAATGGTCGGTAAATGAGAGAAGTAATTCTGGTCAGGGGAGTTACTGACTGTTTTCCTCCTGTTCAAACGCCCTCCCTCGAGGATGGCGTTCCTCTGAGCAGCTCATAATTATTAACGAGCATACCGCTCGGTGTCACACCGCGGCGTCACCAGGCTGTGCGGGGAAACGGCTTTCTCCTTAAGCTTCCCTTTAAGAAACTTGTGAAAAACAGAGCTCTTGTTTGCTAAAGCAGGGATGGCGTTTCTGGGCGATGAATTTATGGAGCTGCTTCTGGGCTAAGAGGGGTTCAGCAGAGCCTTCAGCTGCCCGGATTTCACCCGTACCGGTAGGGTATGACAGGATTGGCAGCTGAAGCATGTCCTTTCTGTATTTACAACTCAGATTAAATCCGGCGAGCTGGCCGGCAGTAGACCTTCCCCAGCCCGTGCGTGCCACCGGCTGCTGCCTGGGAAGCGCATCCCGTACGTCGGCGCTGCGGGGTCTGTAGTGAACACTAGCAGAGCTGCTCCACCTCGCCGGGCATTTTCATTGCCCCTGTGCTTCGTTTCTTACAGTTACACGAGGGCGAGTAGCTGCGGTGGATCCTGGTGAGACAGGCAGGTGCCAGGGTATGTGTAGTACCTTGTTGTTTTACCTGCCCAGGCACTAAACTTAGGAGGCCTGGGGGTGTTGTGTTGGCGGTTGGGCTTGATGATCCTGGAGGTCTTTTCCAACCTTAATGATTCTGTGATTCTGTTCTATGATTCTGAACTCTCCTGTCCCCTGAGCTGTCACCTTTGCTGCTGCTGGCAGAGGTGAGCTGGTTGTGAGTTATGAGACAGGATTTTAGCAGCCTGGTTGTACACAAGCAAAGTCCTGTCACAGAATCATAGAATCATTAAGGTTGGAAAAGACCCTTAAGATCATCAAGTCCAACTGCTAACCTATCACTGCCAAGTCCACCACTAAACTGTATCCTCAAGCACCACGTCTACCCTTCTTTTAAATACCCCCACCTCTCTGGGCAGCCTGTGCCAGGGCCTGACCCCTCTGGCAGGGAAGGCATTTTCCCTCACACCCAACCTAAACCTCCCCTGACGCAGCCTGGGGCCGGTTCCTCTCGTCCTGTCCCTGGTGACTTGGGAGCAGAGACCAGCCCCCCCCTCACTCCAGCCCCTCTCAGGCAGCTGCAGAGAGCGAGAAGGGCTCCCCTCAGCCCCCCCTTCTCCAGGCTAAACCCCCCCAGCCCCCTCAGCCGCCCCCCAGCACACTTGTGCTCCAGACCCTGCCCCAGCCCCGCTGCCCTTC
The DNA here is from genome assembly GCF_963921805.1 of Phalacrocorax carbo. Classification (NCBI taxonomy): domain Eukaryota; kingdom Metazoa; phylum Chordata; class Aves; order Suliformes; family Phalacrocoracidae; genus Phalacrocorax; species Phalacrocorax carbo. The sequence goes on from NC_087515.1 coordinate 128,909,757, forward strand.
TCTGGACACGCTCCAGCCCCTCAAGGGCCTTCTTGTAGTGAGGGGCCAAAAAAGAAGGGTAGATGTGGTGCTTGAGGATATGGTTTAGTGGTGGAAGGGTCTTTTCCAGCCTTAATGATTCCATGATTCTGTGACAGGACTGCTCACCTCGCTACCTGCCGGAGTGCCAGGTTCCAGCTGTCAGGGTTCTCCCAGAGTGAAATGTACCTTTATAGTGGGGAGCGGGTCAAAAGCAGGGGTACACGTTACGCTGGAGCACCTCAAAGGATGGTTCTTGTGTGGCGGAAGTCAGAATGTATCTTTAACAAACAAACCAAGGCGTTGTGCTCAGTGCTGCAGTCGGTGCCCGTGGGCAGGACGTTACCCTCACGTCGTCGGAGGTCGTCCGCCGCAGCGCGGCTCGGCATCCACCTTCGTCGGTCTTGGTTCGCAAGAGGATCAAGAAATGGGTGGTTAAAATATACTTTCCCACGTCGCACTGGGAAGGTAAAGCAATGTTTTTGGATGTATTTATGTCTCAAAGCTTAGTTGCCAAAGATGACAGACATGAATTTCATGCTTCAGAACAGAAATCAACCATGAGTTGCTTTGCGCTGACCATTCCCTAGTAAAATTAACACTTTTCTTCATGCACTAACGTACTGTAACTGCGTGTCCTGCTCCACGTTGCCTTCTCCAGACAAGATGCCATGTTTGCACGTCTAATGAGAGGCATATAATGACTTACTCCTCCTTGGCGTAATATCTCTTAGGAGTAGTGAGCTAAGCTGATCCAGAGGGAACAAATTCAGGATTTATTTGAATGCAGATTACTAGAGCTGAGATGAACCTTCTTTTCTTTGCAGTCAACTTTCCTCGTGTTTCTAGTTAAAAGGAAGTGCCTTCTTTTAAATACTAAGAGGTAGAGGCCATCCCAAACAAGAAAAATACGATGGACAGTAGGAGATGTTTGTATCGTACCATATACCACGTTGCGTTTCAGCATTACCCTGATTTTTCTTTTCTATTCTCTTGGGGGCTCCCGAGACTACCTAGAAGATGACAATAAAATAAATACTCTGGTTGGAGCAGGATGTGCCTCACATCTTAGAGCAAGCCTGACTTCATTACTAGCCGTGACACTTCTCTTATTTAAGCTGCGTGAATGGCTTTTAAGAGCTGCAGTTGTGACTGTGGTGAAAACGGGTGCTTTTCTAGAGAAAACAATATTTGGAGGCTTGTTGCAGAGCAATGCTGCCTTTGTGCACGTGCCAGCAGTGCTCAGCGCTCAGCCGCAGCAGCTCCCACAGCACTGGGGAGCCAGGTGGCGTAGCAGGACCCGTGAGGAGCCCCGCAGGAGAGTCGGTGCAAGGCTTTGGGACGACAGCCAGGACTCACAGACGATCTCGGTTATCCTTATTTCACATTCTGAATCTTTTTCAGTTATACTGTATCTTTTTTGAGATTGATGGGTGGAAATGCCCATACGCTTCAAAGCACACGTTCCATGAATACAGAGGGTGATGCCGCCATCTCTTTTAGTTTATCTTCTAACAGTTCTTGAGTTTTTTGCTTATTCCTTTCCACTATATTCTAAGTCTTCGCTTTTTTGACTGTTGATGAGCACTGAGTTGATGTTTTCATCTGTGGTGACTCTGAGATCCTTTTCATAGAATCATGGAATCATTAAGGTTGGAAAAGACCTCCAGGATCACCAAGTCCAACCCCCAACCCAACGCCCCCAGGCCTCCCAAACCATGGCCCCAAGTGCCACGGCTGCACGGTGTTTGAACCCCCCCAGGGACGGTGACTCCCCCACCTCTCTGGGCAGCCTGTGCCAGGGCCTGACCCCTCTGGCAGGGAAGGCATTTTCCCTCATCTCCAACCTAAACCTCCCCTGACGCAGCTTGGGGCCATAGCAGGAATATTTCCTGAGCAGCAATAGCTGTTTCAGAGTTGCTCTTGCCCTTGGTCGTTATGTTGCCTTTTATCTTCACTGAGTTCTTTCTGCTGTTTGAGTGCCCCTCCCCGTGGCATCCTGAGCTCCTTTCGCAGTTGTCTGCAGCCCGGTTTAATCTTTTGTTATGCAGAACAACTTGTTAGGCCTGCCTGCAAGCCGGGTCTCATCGGGGGTCGGGTATGTTGGATGGCATGGGGGGTACTCGCTTCCTTGGACACCCCACCAGCACCCCCCGCCATGGGGAAACCTCGCTGGTTCGGCCTCCTGTTAAATTTAGTTTGTTATTAACCTGCAGGATTTAAAGATCCGCGGGACTCAAAGTGGTCTCCTTTACTCTGTTCCTAAACCAGGCAAGATTATTTCTAACTCTTGAGTCATATTTGATACGTGACAACCACTTTCTCTGGGAATCTGTTATGGTTCATTTAAATTATGCCTTGGCCACTGGCACGTGTTTCTCCCTTTCGGGTGCTCCTTTTAATTTCTTTTTAACCTGTTGCTGTGTTTCAGTGTGGTTCTCCTTTTGATGAAGTTGAGCATTGCTGTGACACCACGTATGACGTTCGTTTAGAAATTTCCTTGTAGATATGTTTTCTTTATTTAAAAAAAGCAAGAAACAAAACCCCCAAACCAAAACTACTTAGTCTAGCTAGAAACCAGAAGCTTCACACAAGAATAAAAGTTTCTCGCCTATATTGCACAAAAGAACATTCAAAGGCATAAATAAATAAGTTGCCTGTTACTTTGCTCATTAAAGTTTTGATATGGGGGACTTGGGGTTTTTTTCAAGCAATTTGGCAAAGACTGAAGTTATAAGTACATTGTACTATAAAATTATGAGAGGAGGTGAGCAACCTTTTGCTTTTGTGCAGTGTTGTAGGACAACGATGTTAGGCTGTCCTGCTGAACTCTGCTCGTGGATTCTGGCGTGACCTTTGGATGTGGGTGAATATTGAGATTTCGCTTTGCAGGGGGGAGGACAGAAATACATATGTACCCTTTGCATAGCTCCTAGCTAAACGGGCTGCTCTCATCTAAAATACAATCTCTTTTTTCTCTTAACCCGTGGATGGCTGGTTTTGCATTACACACATGCAGAGCTTGGATTTTGCTCGGGATATGAGCTGAATTTCATGAAGGAAAGGTTCGGTCCTGCCAGTCCCGGGCACCCCTCCTCCTCTCCTGTTGCGGGTTGGAGCCCAGCTGGACTGGGGTGAGCCTGCCCCAGCGGGCAGGAGGGCCCGTGGGGGGAGCAGAGGTGCAGGCAGGAGCAGCCGGGGCATCCAGCGCGGCTGGCAGAGCCCCCCGAAGCCGCGGAGCTTAGCTCGCTTCGAGACACGTGCGCTGTTGGCGTTTCCTGATAAGCTCCTTCTTACAGCAAAAGAAGAAAACGGGTTTGTGCGTTGTGACTGTGCCTCGTGCCTCTGCACAGGGGCAAATCCACCCGCACCGGCAGATGTGCCCTGTCGGTGCCTGTTGATGCTGCTGTGTCAGGGACTCGCTGTAGGAAGGGAGCGACCGCACCGGGGGCTTTCCCCACGGGCTTTTTGCTGCGCTAGCCGTTTCTTGCGCTTTTGTTTTGCAGCATGTATTTCCTTTCTCTGTTATTCTCCCTTTCCTCTTTCTCGTCTCGCTCTGTCGGGGAGGCTGGAGGGCAGCGGTGATGTGCTGCCTTGGCTGTCCCCAGGTGCCACCTCCGGCCCCCTGCTCGATGGGAGGCTCCGGGGGGCTTCAGAGACCCCCAGGGACTCCTGCAGTGCTTATTGCTGATGACCATAGCAGTTTGGTACCCAAGAAGACAGCAGTTTATATACTTTTTTTTTTTTAAAGTGCAGTAGTTCAGACTTGCTGCCACTCACGTGCCCATCAAGCTCCAGTACTCCAAAGCACATCTGACGAGCACCTTTCCGAATGTAAAAAAACTCCAGAAGAAGCAGGAGGAATGGCATCTCAACCTCTGCTTTCTTTCCCCCCCCACAACACAGGTTTTCTTTGGAGATTTAAAACAAAACCACAAAAGCTGAAAGAATTAGGCACGTTTGGTGCACTCGAATAAACAAATGCCATCAGATGTCTCATGTTCATTTTGAACACGCTCAGTGTGAGACACTTGGACGTTACAGGTCTCTGTCAGTCCACGTGTTTCAGGAGGGATTTTAGAAATACATAATGAAGGACAGAAACAAGAGACTTCTTTGCAAAATAATGTCTTCAAAAAAAAAGGGAACATACACTAACCTTCCAAAAAACCCTACAAATTTACGGTGCCCTTTTCCCTTCCAGGGTATGACCGCGGGAGGGGAGGTGCCGGCAGAGTCAAGGCTCCCGTGCTCACGGCAGGGGTGGAGGCTTTCCTAGCAGAGCTTGGTGCTGGGAGGCTGCCGAAGGGAAATAGTTCCTGAAGGATGCTTAGTGGCAACAGATTTAAATAATTATAATCTGGATTGATTCCTCCTTTCTCAGGAAGCTTGTTTGATATCTGGTGCAGCTGTGGCATGCGGGGGGGTGGGGGGCTGTGAGGATGCCTGAAACGCGGGCGAGAGCCCGGTTAGGGGTTCTGAGTAAAAGCCATCCCTGATCAGAGAGCAAATGGGGACCTGCTCATTTGTTCTGGGCAGTTAAAGGAGGCTGAACGTGAGGCTGATCGTATCATCTTCTGTCGCTGGCTGCAGAAGCCGGCGTGCTTCCACCACGCTGGTCAAGTAGCGTGTCCAGAGTTGGGTGCGCCTATGATATTGTCTTCATTTACGTTTGGAAACAAGGCTTGGCTCTTGATTTTTGTCTGTTTCTGAACTGTAGCTTTTAAAACTAATTTCATCCAAACCTCAGGGAGTAGCTGGAGGGGTTACAAAGCTCGTTACATTCCTGCTTTTCACAACAGTTGGCGCTGGGAAGGGAGAAGAGGCACCGTAGCTGCTCCAGCGGTGCAAAGGCTGTAGCTGAACTCGTGCTGTAGCAGACGTGCGAGGATACACGAGGGCGATGCAGCTGCCCCAGATGCAGGGGAAACTTCTGAAGCTCGCCTGTTTGCAGACATTCAGATCAACCGATGCCAGGACACAAATGTGCAGCAAATTGGACTCCGCTAGTTCTAGATCTCGTTACTTAACTTTGCTGTGATCGCTCTCAGTCTTCTGTCACCACATAAGACGCCTGCTTTATCTTCCCGGCTCCGTTTCTTGGCTGTAACATAGCTTTGCCCCCAGATTAAATGATCTAAAGCTGTTTAATGAGGTAAAATAAGGTACTACGATGGTAAGTGGTTAAAAAATCTTTACATGAGACATTTTTAAATTCTAAAGTTTGTAAGGCATCTTTCCTAGGTCACACGCTGTAACTCTCTTTTATGTTAGAGACAGTGATTTTCACGCAGTGGAGCCCACACTCCTCAGTTTAAGTTTCCCAAAGCGCAGACCAGCTGTACTCGGAGAGCTGAGAGTCTCAGGGATGTGTATAAAAAGAGTTGGGCCATGAAGTCCACGGGGAAGAAAATTTTCTTTCGCTTTTAGTATTGCATTTACTTTATACATCAGAAAAGATTCTTTTGGTTTCCTCCAGCAAAACCCAAAGTTTCGTAATCTTGCTGCGTACAAAAACTAACTCGCATTTAACGTCCGAGGAGCCGCCGTGAGAAGCATAATGAAAGTAGAAAGTGCAAACGGCCTCGGCTCCCTCCCAGCCGCGGTTCGTCTCCGAATTCTGCAACCAGGAACGTTTGAAAGTGGAAGTGAACGAATCTGCGCCTCGCGGGACCTCCCGGCAGCGGCAGCTCTGACTTCGGGGGATAAGAGGACGTGGCGCTGATGCTGGCAGCCCTCCTCCTTGGTGCCTCCGTGCCTTTTACTGCTCTTCCCTTCTGCAAGCGTCGTAGAGCTTCTGCTTCACGATGAGTTTTATTTTTAGTTGCTACGTTTGTTTGCTGCTCTTCAAAATAACCAGAAAGGCACTGAATTCCAATTAGAAAGATTCCTTCAGCCTTGAGCTGTGTAGCATCAGCTCTGGAATGCAGCACTCCTACACGGCCTCTTCCTGGAGTGTCCGTGCGTGCGTGAAACACAAAAGCCTCCTTCCTCGGTTTAAAAAAAAGAAGAAAAATCGCCTCGCTCAAATTGAAGAACAGCCCAGATTTGAGCTAGAATCGTCTGGTGGCATTGCTCGGCCGCTGGCCACGTTACCACCTGCGCGACGTTTGAGATAGGGTTGTCAGCATGCACCGAGCCCTGCGTAACTCGGCTGATCCCGAGGGTCTCGGGAGGAAGTGGCGCTAGTACAGGGTACGGATTCTTTTTTTGTGTGGTTTTTTTTTTTTTTGCAAGGACTGGGGAGGATAGTTTTTATTGTGAGAATACGGAATTCTAATAAAAATCAGTGCAGTGAATGCAAACCGGGGTGGACGGCAAACAGATGAGCTGTGCTCATATTATCTTGCTCAGAGGCTTTGACTTGAGCTCTTTGAGCCTGCAGTTCAGCTTAATGTGACATTATTTTTGCTCATATACATATAAAACAGGAAGCGCATTCAGATAACATCAACAGCCACTTCCTTATATGTACAAAAATAAAGTGCTCTGACAGCAGCAAAACTGACACTTTGATTTTAGAAAGGATAGAAACCTTTGTGCATTTGTAGAGCCACATGGGCATTACACGGGACCAATCAGGAGCACAGGGGAAGAAGTTTAAAAACAAGCCCCGTGCATTAGTGCCTGTACATCTGTGCGTGAGCAGAAGGCGGGAGGAAGCCGGGAGCAGCGTTGATTTTCAGAGCCTGAGAAGCAGCAGCAATGTTCATGGAGCAGCTTTATGCAATTCCCGTCGAAGGTAAGGTGCGGGTGTTTCAGCAGGCAGCCGCGGAGGGTTTTCACTTTTGGGAACGGAGCGGGCGCTTTTCTGGCCGGGCCCCCTCTGTGCCGATCAGAGGTGAGGCAGACACCTTTCGTCGGCTTCGAGGCAGCTACTCGGCTCTCGTCTTCGGAGTTTGATGATAAAAACAAAGCTTGTCTTGGATGCGGTCCTTGTAAAAGGATACTGCCAAGGCTCCTTGGGTTCTGTCTTGTTTTAAGTCATCCTGAAACGTAGAGGGTAAACGCCTCAGTTGCGCCTGCTTTTCTCACCATTTCGCTGCGCTGGGTTTTGCGGGACAACTTGCGAGTGGTTTGTCGTAATGCGCCCGGCGGACGTGAAATGCAGCTGCTCGGAGTCAGTGCCTGTCGGCACGCCTAGGGTCGTTTCTGAGCTCGAGGGTACTGATACAGTCTGTCCTCGTGGCGTCTGGAAATAAACCCTGTAACTTTTGCCCTGTTTCTGTGGTCGGCTGCAACGCTTCAGCTGACTGGAGTGGAACCGCGATCGGTGCCTACACCTGGCTTTGCAAGCTGGTACAAACAAATGAAAGGCATTTGGTTCCAGTGTAGAGCTGCTCAGGCTTTCCTGGCTTCTGACAATGAAAATGGCTGTCAAAATTGGGTTTTCCTGCAATTTCTGCCGTGTCCCTGGTGTACCCTTTCTAATCAGAGTCGTCCTGAAAGAGAAGGGTCTGGTTTAGGTTCTATAACCGAGCCCTTCTATGAGAGCCATTGCAGTAACAGGTCTCTCCTCCAGCAAAACCCAACCTAAGTTTGCTCTATTAAAAGGAAAAATAAAAAGGGGTGGGTGTGTGTATGTGTGGCTGGGGGCGGAAATTGGATGGTAAAGTGAACTGTAAGAGAAAAGGGGCAAACAAACTGGGCAGGGTTACCGGGAATCCTTCTCCATTAGCTCGTGATCAGCTTGTCTTGCATTTTTATACCACAAACACGTACTGGTGGGTCCCTCGTGGCCCCCAGGCAGTCAGAATTTTGTTCGACCAGATCAGTGTTCAAAGTGAAAAGTAACCGTGTTTGGCAAAATGTCGCTTACTGGAAACAGATTAAATGATTTTAGTAAGGTTAAAATAGGATGTCACCGTAAACTCTTCTTAAATAGGGTGGTGAAGGGAAAATATCTGGAGTAATTAAACTTTTACACTATGTTCAATGCCAATGGCTTAGGAAAATGGGTATAATGTTCTATGTCTGAAACTTTGTGCATTATTTTTTAGTGTAGAGGAAAACCTTGGGAGTCAGGACGCACAGAAACACGAGTTCACAGCTGGAGGGCATGACCTGCCTTCACTAGAAGAGCTTTGCTGTGGCGGTGGCCCTCAGCTTCCTTCGTTAACACCCGTGGCCTGATCACAGCACTGCCTTCGGGGCGCGCTTTGCTCCTGCGTGCCCATAATAGCTGCCAAAAAAAAATTTAAAAAAAGAATTCTGTTTGGGTTATGTCATTTTTGTTTCTTCCTGCTGAAGATTTGGTAGAAATATCAGCTTTTCTAAATACAGCCAATTCCTGCTTGTGCTCGTGACTCATGAGGAAGCCGGTTCCCAAATATCACATTATGCAACTTACCAAGGAATCTGCAGATATGAACCCAAAAAATGTTCCTCTTTCTTTTACTTAAGTGAGTGATTCTTCTATTTCAGCTAGTTTATCACAGTATCCAGGTTCTGAGCGAGCTGTAGGTTTTCATAACGGGCTATACAGCCTCTGAGGGCTTACTCTCGAGCAGTCAAGAAGTTGTATTTCCATTAGACTTCGCAGCAAGTACCGTATTTTTTAAGTTGCACGAGCAGCAGTCAGCAGGCTGCGGTCACGGGCACTTACACGCGGCTCTGTGTTTGACAGGAATTTTAGACATGTAGAAAAATGGGTTATAAAGTTAAAATCTGCAGTAGATGATTTTTTGCATGAATTTTCCTCAGCAACCAAAAACGCTTACTGAATTAATCTTTACTGAAGCCCTACTGAAGGAATGACAGACCAGTTTTCCGCAGGACACCTTCAATCTGTGCTTCTACCAAGTGAACTTTTGCGATCCTTTCCCAGCCCTGGAACAAACTCTCAGCTTACGGTCTTGGCCCGACCGAGCCGCGCTCAGAGCCCGTTTTACACGCCAGCCTGCTGCTCGCCCCCTGCGCTGCCTCGCTGCGGAGCTCATCCCAGCTCCCCGGCCTCGCTGTGAGGAGGGGAGCCGGCCAGAGGCTGTAGCTACTGTTGTGACACCTGGGTCGGCGGCATGGTGCCGCTGTTCGGTGCGTGAACCGGAGAAGCCTTGAGCATCACTCCCGCCCTGCGTCCCCGACCGATGTGGGGAGCGCGGCCGTTTTGGGGTGGTTATGCCACAAGCACAGTATTTCTAAGGTACTGTATGGCCCCAAAATACTTCCACTGAAATGCAGGGAAATGTGATTTGTAAGTCCCTAATTGGTTTTGCAGCAAACTGAGGAGTGGGCAGCCATTTTCTACAGCGAGCATTTTTCGGACAAAGCCGGTTTTCTCAGGGATTCTCGTCGCCCCAGGCAGATGCTGTTTGGCCCCCAAAGGTGCCACTTGGGGCTCCACGTGCATGCGGTATCTGGGAGGGTGCGTGGTCCTCTGGCGGTGGTCCCCCATGCTCAGCGCCGTCCTCGTGCCCTCGGGGACATCCACTTGCGCTGGAGGCGTGAGGAGCTGCAAGGATTCGGCCGAAGAGCTGGAGCTGGAGAGCAAAGAGGAACTGAAAGCCATTGCGTGTGGCTGCAGCTGCGCAGGGCGAGCAGAGGAGCAGTAAAACTGCTTCTCAGTCCTGAACTTTGCTGTCCTAAAGCTTTCTGATTGCATTCAGCGGGTTTCTCCGATGCTTCTCTGAGCTGGAGGCTTAGGAAAACCCAGTGTACGCATGTTTGTGAAGAGTCACCGAGTATCGATGTATTGTTCCATTTAATTCAGACTTTCCAACTATATTGCATTACAATTAGAAGTATTTTTGCCAAGCCCGACAGCAGGCTCTGCAGCGAGGGCCGGGGCAGGAACGCGCCCGAGCGTTTCTCTGCACGCCGTAGGTCTCCAGCTGACAGGAGCTGAACGCTGGCCGGCTTTGAGGCGCAGCCCGCTCCGGCCTCCGGAGCCCTGACGCGATGGAAATGCTGTCGTTGGAGGTGATAACGTCTCCTCTCAGTGACAGCCTGAGGACATACAGAAGTTGGTCGTGCAAGCTTTCATGTGGAGCAGGGAAGGTTTTGCCATGCGGTACCTGCAGAAGACAGGCTCACATCCCGGCTTGTGTCACCAGCGGTACGTGGGTACACGAAGCAGCCCTGTCTGAGGGAAGGGGCTGCTTTGTCAGTGAACTTTCTCATCTGGGTTATTTTTTTTCCTTTGTTACTTCAGCGTCTCTGACTTGCCTTTGAGATTTTGTCAGTTCATTCTGTCGTTCCACGTCAAACAAAACCTCGGTGGCTTTGCCTTTCAGCCTCGCATACCGCGTCATGTTCAATTTTTACCCACAAAAATGTATGCCAGGTGCTCTTCCTCCTTAGAAGAAAGGTTGCCTGTGACCTGCGGCTCCTCTGAGCTCTGTGTCACAGGAGAAAGGGGAGACAAACTTGAGAATACAAACTTCTCTGTGCAAGGAGCTACGTGGAGAAGACGAGGGGCATCGGGTCCAAGTTGCACTGGGAGAGGTTTCATCCTGATGTAAGAAATCTTTTACAGTAAGAGCGATCATTCACTGGAACAACGTCCCCAGGGACGTGGTGGAGTCCCCATCGCTGGAGGTTTTCAAGATGCGGTTGAACAAGGTGCCAGATAATCTCATCTGTCCTTCCTCACCCACAAAAGGTTGGACCGGACGATCTTTCGAGGCCCCAGCCAACCTGGGCGTTTCTGCGGGTCACGGGAAAGCGGTGCGGGAGCCAGGCATCTGCGTGCCGCAGGCGCGCCCTTCGCTGTCACGTCATCGGAGAGGCTCGTGGGCCGCGCGCTGGAAAAACGCAGCAGGAATTCCTGCTTTGAGAGTGAGGGGCTGAGGGGTCCTGGCCTCCCAGCCCACGGCGCTTGTGTGGTTGGCACCGCGGTCGGTGCCCGTCCTGCCAGCCAAGGACCCGCTTCGCTCTAAAAAGCAAAACACATGATCCGGAGATGTTTGATCTCTCTGCGTGTGAGGCCATTTCTGAGTAAAGCCTGAATTTCTTGTTTCACCAGTATGATGGGATCCTCCTTTGACCTCTCTACATCTATTTTTTTCCTTATTCTCTTTAATCTTAAACTTGTTCTGTATCAAATCAGTGCTGGGGTTTTTTCCAACTATGTGTACTGCGGTACTGAGGTTGCGTGTCTTCCGTGTCTGCATGCAGAGGAAACCTTGCTAGGATGGGTTGGGGTTTTTTTCTTCCACGTCATCCAGGAGTCTCCAGCTCTTGTATTTGAGCCTGAACCGTTGGTCCGTTCGCTTTACTGTGCCATTCAGGATTTTACAGACCCTCATTGTATCACTGGTCAGCTATCTCTTCCAGGCTCAATGGCCCTCACCATTCCTCGTTTAAGGGCCGTTCCGTCCTTGTTGGGCTTTTTGAGCTCATCTGGGTGTGTTTAGAGCCAATATGAACACGGCAACCAGTCTTCAAGAAGGAGGCGCGTGTATGTTTTGTTTCTTTCCGTATTTCTTTCCTGGTAATTCCTAGCACTCTGCTTGCTTTGACCACTGGTGGCCTGAGGCCTTTGTACAAGTATTTGTTACAATACTAAGATAACATTTCTCTGTGGCCATTGTTCCCTCTCCTACAAGTTGTCCATCAGCCGGTGTGTTTTTTCCTGAATAACTTGGTGTCATCAGCAAACTTTGCAACTTCACTGTTCGCTTACTTTTCCATTGAATTTATGAATATGATGCTTGGATATCATGGCAATCTTCTGCTCTTCTTTGCTGTCAGACACGTTTTTGCTCTACCTGTGTAATACCTGGCTGCCGAATAGGTCTCACGGGGAGCAGCTGGAGCACGCGGCATGCAGCAGTTGGGTCTGGTGGCACTCGGCCAGGCAGGCTGACCGTGACATCTTCAGACTCTGCTTCCTTCTTTCACTATTGCAGAAACCATTAGGAACAAAAAAAGTTTCCAGAGAGTCATGCTAATGACACATACCACGGCGTAACTCAGAAATGCTGGAGCGAAACCAGGTGAAACTACACGTTGGTGATTAGAGGACCGAGTGTAGCGTCACTTTCTCAGGTCAGTCTTTCAAGATGAACAGTCTCACGCAAAAGAGTTGCCCGTGCCAATGAAAACCATGTTGACGGAGCAGTCGCACTGTCTCGTGTTTGGGGCAGACCTCGCCACCCTTTGAGAGCTCTGTTTATTTACATAGCACGAGGTGTATTTTAGGCAGCTGAGAGCATTTGTATTTCAGCTAGGCGTCGCAGCTGGGAAGCGCGCTGCCACTAGCACGTCAAGCTTCGGTAGCAGCGCCAGCTCCATGCAAATCATGCGTCTCTAATGGGACTTGACCGTGGTACGGTGTTTGTCATGAGCGCACTGAATTTGGTTGAATTTCCTGTCCAACCATGTATAAACTGTATGTATATACACACACTGTTGAAAAGTAGGGATGTGAGGAGTCTTCATAACGTGGGTATTGTACAGTGTTTGCCCTGAAAACGTCCGATAGGGGATAAAAATGAAATTACTGAAAATGAAAATAATGAAATTTAGTTTTTAAGAAATGGGTAACATGTACTCTAAAAGTCCCAGCTGGGTAGCACTGCCCTGTGCTCACCACAGGGGAGCTGTCATTGCTCCTGCGCTTTGCTTTTCAAAAAAGTATTGGCCACAGGATTGCCTCTTCGTGTTTTCAGCGTTAGTAGTAGCAATGTTCCAACTGGCAGTGATTACTAGCAGCTTGGTAGTCATCTTCAACTGTGAAGGACTCGTAGCAATACAGAGTACATTTTTGGTTTTAATTGCTTCCTTCACCTCTCTTCTAGGAGAAGAATTTTCCTATTCCGTATTTCCACTGAGTAATGCGATTACCTGTGACTTGGCAATGAATGTCTCTGTAAGGATCTCCAGTTTTCAGTCGCGCTTTCTTGGCAATGTTTTTCTTACTGGTCGGATTCGCTCGTGCTTTTGTCACTTGTGGGAAATCAGGTCTTTTAAAATGAAGTACGTGTCTTAGCGCTTCAGACTTGTCTCTGTCCTTACCGACAAGACGGCCACGCTCCCAGCGCCCTCAGCAGTTTGCCGTCTTCTGGTTCAGTATTAATTCTCCCCTCCAAACACGGCCCGCCTCCTAATTTTTGGAAGCGTTAAAGCTTTTGCCTAGGGTCTCATAAGGCTGCACAAGGTGATGTCTTTAAGACTTTGCAGTTTCTTTCCGTATATTATAGGCAGATGTATGAGGTTTACCCTCTGGTTACCGCATCGATTCCCAAGCAGCTGATCCCTCGGGTCTCGGTGCGTGCGAGGCAGAGGGCTGCATGTGATGAGGATGCTTGCTCTGCCTCTCTGTTCTGTCCTCCTGGCGCTGGTCCTAGCAGTGCTGGTGGCAGCCGACGGGCGCAGGGAGACTTGCCCCTTCCCTCGGCAAGCAGCAGGATCTCCTCGGTGCCGTTGGGAGGCAGTGGGAGAGGGAGTGCCTGTAGCTAAGGCTGCCCAGCAATCTTTAAAACACCTTTTTCGCTTGCCAAACTTTAATTTTGGGGCTTGGTTGTCTGGGGAAGGGGGAGTGTCTTTTAACATCAGCAGGATCTCTTCAACTGCTGCTGAGAATAAAGTGTAGGGAAATAGATTTTATTTTTTTTTTGTCCAATTAAAAGCCAGTATAATACACTGCCATGGCAGTGCCTCAGCCCAGGACTTTAAATCTGACTGCGTAGTTTCTTGCTGAAAACAAAACAACCCAACAATTTTTTGTTTCCACGACATTGCGCCTGCATTTCTGAGCGTCCGAGACTCTCGGTTTAGCCGGTTTGTGGCAGCGGGCGAGGGCACAGGTCAGAACAACAGGAACAGGGAGTGCGGTCCTGGGGTCGACAGAGAGGCAAGTTTTCAAGCACTGTTCGTTTTTCACCAGAACTGTAAGTATCTGAGCTTGGCTCTTCCTCTGTTTTCGGTTCAGGGTTGTGGAATCCATTGTCAAAAAGCGGGAGTTGCTTTTTTGGCTGGCCCCGCCGCAGCGGCCCTTGGGTGGCTCCAGCTGCCGACGGGCCCGATGCGCGCTTGGGCTGCAGCTGACAAGATTTAATGTTTCTCAGTTATTTTTAATGTACGTTTGCAAATTAATGAAAATTAGTCTGGGGTGTGAGTTGGAAGTGCTGCTGACAATTAACTCCGCATGCGGACCTCGCTGTTCCTGAGCGATTGTTCCCATATGGAGTGAATCAGGAAGAGTTAATCACAAACAACTGTGTGAGGAAGAGCCGTAATAGCTTCGTTTTGATATTTTTTGACAGTGGTCTCTAGAAACTGGTCTCTCAACAGCAGAGAAGAAACTGAATTTAATCTTAGCTGCGTTTCCTGCTCTCCGACAGCAAAGCTTTGGCTGGACGCGTTACAGCTCTGTTTTAGCACGGCTCCTGGATCAGAACGCTGTCGTGCTGGGTGCTGTAGGCAGGATTCCTGCCCCGGGGACCTTGCAGTCACGCCACTGAAGGGACAGTAGGTGAAAGCAGAGAAGGGAATGCAGGGGAACAGTTCAGTTCATCTCTACTGGCTATACTTTGACCCCTAATTTAGGACTCCAAGCCACAGGCCTACATCTCAGCTAAGTGCCCTATAGCTGGTATTAAATGTGATCATATTATCTTCATCAGTTTCTCTGCAGAAAAGTTATTTGGTGAATTCCTAAATTGTCTGAATTAACTGTTTCCAGGTCAACTGTGTGATTTTACCAATGAAGAAAAATGCTTCTTCACGAGGTGAAAATCAGGAAGTTTCAGTGCCGTGGGTGACTCACGGTTCTCAAAAGAATGAAACCCTTGCGCTAGGGCCATCTCAGCAGTAAATGCGTTGGCATCACCGCTGTTCCAGTCCGGGCATAACTGCTTGTTGCTCTCGTGTGCTCCTGAAACACACAATAGGGCCACCAAAATGCTCCGAGGGCTGGAGCCCCCCTGCTGCGAGGCCAGGCTGGGAGAGCTGGGGTTGTGCAGCCGGAGAAGGGGAGGCTGCGGGGAGACCTTATTGCGGCCTTTCGGGGTGGGGACAGACGTTTTAGCAGGGCCTGCAGCGACAGGACAAGGGGTGATGGGTTTAAACTAAAGGAGGGGAGATTCAGACTAGAGAGAAGGAAGGAATTGTTCACGCTGAGGGCGGTGAAAGCCTGGCCCAGGCTGCCCCGAGAGGCGGTCGATGCCCCATCCCTGGGAACACCCAAGGCCAGGCTGGACGGGGCTCTGAGCAACCTGCTCTGGCTGAAGGTGCCCCTGCTCACGGCAGGGGGTTGGGCTGGGTGGCCTCTAGTAGTCCCTTCCCACCCAACTTCCAACCACTCTCTGATTCTGTGATTCTATACTCAAATCATCCTCCCGCAGGCCCTTGGCTGTCCTTGGAGGCTTGTTTTCGGGCACGTGTATCTTGGCAACAAACCCTCGCTAAGCGGAGTAGTCGGTGAGACTCTTTGCAGGCACAGGTGAGGCGGTAGCTGGGAGAGCGATGTGCAAACCTCCGCAGGTTCCAGCTGCATGGCTGGCTTGGAGATCCTCCATGATCAGGATACAGGATTTTTAAACGGCTTATTTTCTTCTCTTAAGATGTATATTGGCAGAGTCAAGCTGCAGCATCAATGATCAAAGAGAACTGAGAGCTAATGAGTTTGTTGTAAGTAGCTCTTCAGACTGGAGGAGGAGAGCAGCCGTGCTGCCCCGATGCAGTCACGCAGAGGCGATGTGTGTTGCAGGAGCCTGGAGGGGAGTTCAGAGAAACGTGACCACATCTTCCCCTCTTCGAACGCCTACGTTAACTTCCTATATGGTTCATGTTTGGCCACCTCTAATCTGCTCTGTGTTTGAGTCAGCAACCTGGAAACGTGTTCTGTTACCCCAAAACAAAGCATCTGAAGCATAATGTCATGCTTGCGCTGGCCTCTAAGAGTCTGCAGTAGAGAGGTGCCGAGGGTCAGCGGAGCTGCTCGGAAGGCTCTTTCTGCCCAGGACACCGGTCTGTGCCCTCACTTGACTCACCCTGGGTGGGCTTGGGCAGCCATGGGGACCCTGCTGTGAGCCAGCACGCCTCGGTAGCCCTACGACAGCGAGGCTATCAATAAAAAGACTGGCAGCCTTGTGCATGAGGAGCAATTTGAATCAGCTCATGCAGGGACCTGATGCATGCCGGGACAGTCTGATGGAAGGGATGGGGCTGCTCATCTGGGGTGGGAGGTGTAAGACCTCCTTTTGATGATAGCAAACCATTAGATCAGTTCGTTTGCTCGTGTACCTTAAGAAACTTGCTGTGCCCCAGATGTCAGGGGAGGTTTAGATTGGATATTAGGAAAAAATTCCTTACTGCCAGAGGGGTCAGGCCCTGGCACAGGCTGCCCAGAGGGGTGGGGGCGTCACCGTCCCTGGAGGTATTTAAAAGACGTGTAGACATGGCACTTCAGGGCATGGTTTAGGAGACATGGTAGTGTTGGGTTGATGGTTGGACTTGATGATCCTAGAGGTCTTTTCCAACCTAAATGATTCTATGATTCTGTATTGTTCTGGCTCAGGAACGCCCGTGCCTTCAGTATGCTGTGGTATTAGTAGGCAGGCACAAGTACTACTCAAAAAAGAAGATATTTTGCTCGAGGATTCTGTGAAAAGCATAATAAGAACCTTCACTATAACTTACAAGTGTTTTTTCACAACAGTATGCTGCCCGAAGGGGGTGGCTTTACAAGGAACAAAGTTGTATGGGGTGTATTTCGGTTGCAGGTGTGTTACTTCTTCAGAGCAAATACTCCCATACAGAATGAGTTATGTGGCGATTGGATTCTTTTAGAAATAAATTGTTACTAAGAATACAATGATACTAGTCAGGACAGTCGGCAGAAGTTCTCTTGAGGTTTGTGGGCATCTCATGCTTGGTGCCATGAGGTAAAGCTTTGGGTTCTGATGAGCTCTTCAGGGAGGTGGCACTGCTCAGAAACATACTCAATGGGAAGTGCCATTGGTGCCATTTGTGCTGCAGTTTCTGGGTTTTGGGGTTTTTTGGGTTTTGTTTTGTTTTTTTTTAAACCATGCATTCCTAGGAATGCAGTGACGAGCGCATGCAAATGCACTGGTACAGTTCTGTGTGAACAAACGAGTTTGTGTTCTCTTGGTGTTAATTTGGTGTTGCTGTTGCTGAGCCAAACTGTTGAACTGTGTTGCAAAGTGAACGTTTTAGAAGGACAAGTGCTGCATTTGTGCTCGTTCGTGCTTCTTGGTAGATCTGCCTCGGTTTCTGCTCCCATGGTGCCTTATTGACGCTGTGCTTAAATTCACATCCCTGCTTTTGAGTAAGTACCAAAAGTCTTACTGAAGCCTGTATCTTGTGTGCACAGGATGCCGGGTTTTGAGTGACCGTGTCTGTAGAGCTGCCAAATGCTTCGTGTGCCAGAGGTGGCCGTGACCTGCCCGCATTTCCTCTTGCAGGCCGTGACAGCCAGAGCGAACCCGCTGAGTGGGTGTACTGTTGCACAATTAATCTCACTCCTTCTTCACACATGCGATACAGAAATACTTTTTGTGCTCCTTTCTTAATTAAATGCCTGAAAAGTGAGGGAGAAGAGATGCGCTGCTGCTTCTGCCCTTATATGCATCCCTGCGTGACAGCAGGAGGTGCTGGCATGGCAAAGTCCAGGTCCTGCCTGTCCTGCAGTTATTCAACTCGATGCCTGTTCTGCAGGTTGTAAATTTTCCTCCTAAGGAACACAGAAGTCAAGGAACAGCCTATTGAAATGACACCATTTCTCTGGCTACTGCACATCAGCTGAGATCCAGGGAAAGAGACCACCTGCAAGGAATGACAAGGGTCATTTCAGAGGCTCCTCAGGGCAGGTGCCGTGTTCAAACTGAGCAACAGAACGATACCAGGAACGTGGACACTCTCAGTTGGGTATTGGACACATCAAAACGGGCTGTTGTAGTAGTTGAATGTCAGTGCCAGAAGCTTTTCTGGTGTGAGAGTGTAAAATATTGGCCTTTCTCAAAATAATTATTACACTGGTATGCACAGAAGATTCTCCTGTCTTCCCTTGCTTTAACATAGACGTTCTCCCCACTTTTGTATCAACATGTAAACCACCCACATAACAAGATTTTTCCCTTGTGGGGCAACACATCCTCCTCACTCTCCATTTCGAGGCCGTCATCGGCTCTTGGTGTCAAGCGCGCGGATGGAGTGCAGAAGTCCAGCAGGAGCTGGGCAGGGATGGGGCCCCTGTGCTCGGCCCTGGGGAGGCCCCACCTCGAATGCTGGGCTCAGGTTTGGGCCCCTCGGGACAAGGAGGCCCTTGAGGGGCTGGAGCGTGTCCAGAGAAGGGCAGCGGGGCTGGGGCAGGGTCTGGAGCACAAGTGTGCTGGGGGGCGGCTGAGGGGGCTGGGGGGGTTTAGCCTGGAGAAGGGGGGGCTGAGGGGAGCCCTTCTCGCTCTCTGCAGCTGCCTGAGAGGGGCTGGAGTGAGGGGGGGGCTGGTCTCTGCTCCCAAGTCACCAGGGACAGGACGAGAGGAACCGGCCCCAGGCTGCGTCAGGGGAGGTTTGGGTTGGGTGTGAGGGAAAATGCCTTCCCTGCCAGAGGGGTCAGGCCCTGGCACAGGCTGCCCAGAGAGGTGGGGGAGTCACCGTCCCTGGGGGGGTTCAACCACCGTGCAGCCGTGGCACCTGGGGCCATGGTTTGGGAGGCCTGGGGGTGTTGGGTTGGCGGTTGGACTTGGTGATCCCGGAGGTCTTTTCCAACCTAAATGGTTCTATGTTTCTAAGTCTCTCTGTGATCTGTCTGTGCACCAACCTCACAGCAGGAGCCACTTGGCTGCCTTTTGTCATCAGATGGGTGGCTGTGAAGAAGGCAGTGCTGCCACCATGCCAGGGTAACTCTGTTCTTCATCAGTGCTGTTATTTGCAGCCTGATTTCTCTCTTTTGGTCTTACCATGAAGCGCTACAGGTATTGTTTACGAATTTGGGATGGGTTGTCTCTGCTGCCTTTGTGGTGAGCTGCAGGGACAGGCCTGAAGTACATGGGTGCTGTCACCAAAAACACAAACACCTGACTTTTCTGTAGCAGTAAGTGTTGATGGGATGGACCGTGAGATTCAGTTCTTGGTTTTACACAACTGGCCTTGACCTGAATTATTTCACTTCTGCTTCTCAGAGTCTAAGAGGAGAGAAGTTTAGATGAACTGCCAAGTTCCTTGAGCCCCAAAGGTATTTTTTTAGGGAAGAGGGAATTGTTCTTGACATGGAAACTTGTATTTTAGGGAAAGTAAAAAGCAAACACTGAAATCATTGCAGTTACGTACTGAGACCAGGCAGTGGCAGTTGCCAAGGTCGGTTGTCAAATGGCTTTCAGCGAGTGTTGGGTGTTTATCAACGAGGGGAATGAACGATTGCTTCAGCCAACCACCTGGGCCTCCATAGTGCGTATCGCGAGTAACTCGGGTTCATCACTCACCCTTACAGTCTTGGCTTTTTCCTAAAGGCACACATTTGCTATAATGTTTTTTTTAAACAAAAAGGCCCACCAAACAACAGAACTCCTCATTGATGTTGGCTAATTTGATGTCATCTGAGGTAATTAGCACTTATAGCTGTCATTTTTTAATGAGCTTATGTACAATCCTTTATTTCTCTTCTTCCTTCCAGTATGACAGCTGGAAAAATGTTGTTTGGATCAGTGAAATCTCTCTAAATTCAGAATGTTTTGATGGTTGTGCTTGACTTCTTGAACACCCAGGGAGCTGCATCTTTCCTGCCTTTGTCATCACCGTGTGTCCTCAAGAAAACCTGAAAATGCTTAAGCTTAGGAAGCGGTAGGGGTAGAAATTACTGAGCATTTCTTCTTACTGTTTCTGTTAGTTTAATTTGGTTTATAATGAGATTCTGCATATGCTGCGTTGGGGACTTCTCATTCCTTTTGCACACCTACTGTCTGCAGCAGGGTCTTCTAGTCGGTGGCTGCTGTTCCTAGATGTGCTGCATGCTGTGAGTAATAGATGTAACCGTGTGCCCTCCCCATGCCTGGGGTGAAACCTTTTAGGTCATTTGGGTAAGCCTGGGGTTTGCTAACTGGGAGATCTCCGTAGCTGATAAGGCTTTATGACAGAGATGATGTCTGAAACGTTTATAATGCTGATGGATGTTCCCGTGCCCGGGCTTCAGAGTACCACGGCCAGCCTGAAGAGCCGTGCTTGGTCGGTCCTGCATCCCAAAGAGCTCTGCATTGACCCGTCCCTCTGGTGAAGAGCCGCCATGGACACACAGAGCAGGGTTTGGTGGCAGTCTGTCCAGTGTTTGATGCAGAATGTTTGGCCACTGTTGGTGGCTCAGGTTCAGACCTTTCTAAGTGATCCGATATTCTCTTCGTGGTGTCAAGCTGCATAGGGAGAGCTGCCTGGCGCCAACTTTATTTCTTCCCTAGAGCAGAGATCTGTATCTTTCCTTTTCTCTTTCCCCCTCTTTCTTGTGGGTGTGTTAGTATTGAATTGATGTCCTTTCCCAGAGTGGAGGAATTGCCCAGGGTAACCAAGAAAGCAGGTATATGAATAAATTTACTCTTAAGAAAGCTCTAAATTGGGAGAGAAAGAAGGCAGAGAGCTTAGGTGGGCTCCCCGGAGCATGGAGGCGTATGAGTGATCAGACGCAGGCTTGTTCAGTACTTCAGCTTGTTTTCTCAGAGCTGTCAGTGCAAGATACACTCCAGTCTCTCTATACGAAGCAAAGAGTTGATCTTTTTTTATGTTTATAAAAGCACAGTCTGGTAACAGGAACGCGTAGTCCCCGTCAGGGCAGTACAAGTTTCATCTTTACCCGGGTAAGTGCAGGAGGGGGAGTTGTGGGAAGTTGCAGTTGGACAGTATTCTTGGGCATTATTTCTTCCTTTATTTTAGCACGGAACAGTCATGTGGGGGAGAACTCTACTGAAATGGTTGTCTCGCTTGTAAGTATGATACTGTTTTGATATGAATTCAAGGTCGAGTTCCCATCCTCATTCTGATAAACTGCTTACCTGTAGAAAAGAAGAGCGTTGGATTAACCAGAGTCATTTCTGTGCTTCTCAAACTGTGTTTTAACGGCTTTCACTAGAAGTTTTTCATGTAATACATCTGGATCCCATTAGCTGTTTAAAATTGGGTTATTTTAAGCTTATGACTGCACATAGTTGAAGGGGGGGTATTGTATTTTTAGTTCAGCTTGACTGTACTTTCTTTCCAAATGAGTAAAGTGCAGCCTTTTCTTTCTGAATGGGTAGATTTCGAGGCAGACAACCCCATGGAAATGCATGCAAAACCCTCAAGCAGGAACTCTGGATCTACTATTTTAACTTCTTTTCATATTACACTCTCCCAAGCCCAAACAAAACCAGAGACAAAACCCCAGTAGAGCTCCTCCTCCTGAGCTCGGGCCGGGACGCAGAAGTGAGTACCTAGTCCGTGAGCCCACGTGGCTTTGCACCGAGCTCTGCTGCAAGAGGGACGAGAGCAGGCGCAGGGCTGGCGGCAGCACCTGCCTGTGGGACACGTCTTGTGTCTGGGGCATGCTGCATTTTGGTCCTTTTAAAGGCAAAGAGTAAATATCTCATGCCCAAAGAGTGTACAGAAGAGCGCTGCTTCTGTGCCAGGTGATAAATCAAATTTACACCGGCAGCGGGATTACAGATTTCAGACTCCTAATGGGTGGAACGAATTACCAGGGTGTGTTACCCTTTCATGAGATGGCATTGGTTTCTGCAGCGCTTGCAGCCAGAGCAGTTTGTTAGGTGATGCTCACCGAGCGGTTGTCCAGCAAAAGGCGTTTTATTCCTGGTAGATCTTTTTAATCTAATGCTCTGAGTATTAATTTAGCAGAGCAATTTCGTTGCTCCAAAGTAGTTTGATTTACTTACCAAAAGATGAGAGTTTCTTCTGTTGCATAGTATACCTGAAACTATAATTAGCCCTGATCTTTAAAAGATGAAGGCTGAGAGACCCCGTAAAACCCCACCGTTCCTGGAACCGTTGTGTGAGCGGGTCAGAAGGCCGTGCCCTTTGCTTACATCACCGAGCCTGTTGCAGTGTCAAAATACAGGGTCCCTGCAGTGGTTTTATGCTAGCAGTATTTGGGCAGGATGGTTTTGGTTGCCTTTGGCTGTAGCTCAAACAAAGGACTTTTCTTGTCAGGTTAATTTTGGTTTTGCAAATTGTTGTACCTTTTTTCCTTCTGATTTGAAAGCAGTATGACTCCCAAATTCTCCCGACAATTGCAGACGTATTTTTCCTTTACTTATAGTGCTTTTTTAAATGGTTTTATTTTGTTTCACGCTGTTTAACAGGGAGCATGTTAGTCCAGGTATCCCTATGCCAGTAGCTGGTGGAGTGAACTGCCGAGGTTGACCTTAAGCCGAATGACCCCAAGAGTAATTTTCTTTTGGAGCCACTGAAATAAAACGGTTGTATAAATGCAAGGTCATTCTTCATGCTTGCTCGCTTGTCCTCTGCAGCTCTTCTGAAACAAGCCCGAGAAACCCAGCAGTCATTTCTGGTACATCAGTTTAAGAAAATCTTAATCTTGATTTAGGAATTGCCTGAGTGCCTGCCAAAGAAGTATGCGTTCTGTCATCATCCCCGTTGTTTCGCTGTAAGACCTCCCTCTGTGTTGTGGCTCAGGACCGCTCCAGGTGTTGTCCTGCACTGGCTTGAACCACTCTGCTCTGAGCAGCCCCGTCCTGCAGCCGGCCACGCTCGGTGTGCTGACAAGGCAGGATAAGGCAATAAATCAAACAGTAAATTATTGGCTGAGTGAGCCAAGATCTCTGTAGTTCTGTCTAATAGCCATGTTGAGCTTAAAGGGACGTTCCAGTTGTACAGCCAGTTTTGCTGCCCCAGAGCAGGATCAGCTATGTCCACGTATTTTCTCATTGTTGTTTGTCTGATGCTGTTTGTGAAAAACAAACATTAGCCAGAATATTATTATTAAATATCATCTTAGCCAAGTCAGAAGATGAGTACTGGAAGCCAGCGGGATCTCAAACAAATATCCCGCTACTTTCACACCCTAAAAGGTAAATGACCTGTGCAAGATGAGACATCCAAGAAAAATTTAAAAAGTAAGACTATTTTGAGCATCTTCACCTTCCTGTTATTTTCAGTCTCATGTAGTGCACAGAGCTGTGCTGGTACCTAGCACCGGGTGGGAATTATGAGTCTTAGTGCGTCCTTGGTGGTAGGATGGACTTCAGCTGGTTTCAGCAGGCCAGTCTCACGCTGGGTGGTGACAGCGGAGAGCGCGTGGTGGGATCAAAGTACCAGGGTGCCAGGAGGCTTCCACCATTGCCTTTGGAAACACGGGGAAAACACGTGGCGTGGCACGCTTTTACAACGGACGTGTGGTCACATCGTACCTCGTTGTGCACTTTGAGGCTGTGCTTAATCACATTCCTTTATCCATGAGGGTGAAGCAGAAAGTCCTTGGTGTTAGCTGAGGTCGGGGCTCTAAAAGGAAAGGCACGAAGCAGTGTCTTGATGAAACTGTCTTACTGTTTCTGTTAGAAGGGATCCCTGGTCTGCATCCTGTGTGTAATGTTTGCAGCAATTTACTGCAATTTTTCTAAAAGAATTAACCACTCATCTTCAATAAATTCTTGTTAAAAAAGTCTTACTACGTCTCTTTGCTGCTGTTAGCGCAGTTTGTTTATAGATGTACGAAAGAGAATTGATTGACCGATGGTTTGGGGTTTGCAAATCTTAAGGGAACCCAACGCCTTGTAACATGTCATCAGATCGCACCAGACTGAAACTTCTAATTGAATTGACCTTTAACATAATCAAAGTTCTGTTATAATTTCATTTCTTAGAAGAAATGCTCTTGTGTCAATGACATTTCAGGCAAGTCTGAAGCGTAAAGGAGTCTCTGCCCCCCGCATTACAGCTGTAATTGACGGCAGACGGGTCGTCCCCCGGTGTTTATTCTTGCAGCTAGAACATGGGACTCTATTGGATCCATTCTTAGTTTATCTAGCGAATCAGGGGTTGTGAGGTTTGGCTGACACAGGTTCGCTTTATCTCATCTACTTTAATCTCAGAGAACTGTTAACATTTCACCTGGCAAACTCCTCTCCCAGCCAAACCAACAGCAGGAAGCAAAAACCTCGTGAATGAACCAGCTGGCGCGGTGACTTCGGGCCAGGCGTGCAGAGCTGTTTGGTTGCAGCTCTCCTGGCTACGGATGCGTGTGTTCGATTGCTTCTCCAAGCCAGCACGCTCAAATACCCGAGGGTGTTTTGTCACTGCCCTTTAGTCCCGTTTCTGTCCTTACCACTTAGTACCAAGGTGACGTCTCCATCCCCTCCCTCGTACGCCTCTTTGAGGTGAGGGGATCCTGTTTGCTGTTTCTAATTTCCAAAATCTGCTGAAATTTGTTTCTGTCAGATCCTGGCCCACAGTCCTCCCTAACCTTCAGCTGAGCAAGGAAATCCTTATTTACCGAAAAACAGCGCAAAGCAACTCACTGAGCATTTTAAAATTGGAGCGCCCTACTGGATGCACTGCTTTCCCAGGTGTCGCTTCACATTCTGTAATTATTTCTGCAGCTCTTAGGATTTAAGAGCATCGAGAAGTAAAACCTCAGCTCCACGTATTGCTCAAATTATAAGAAAGCCTGAAGTGAAGACAGAACTAATTTTACTGACATTCTCTTCGAATCTAAAGGAAACAAACTCAGCTTGTCAAGCCTTGTCCTTACAGGAGCCTGAATATTTCCCTACATGTGCGGGTCTCTGTGTTATCCCTCTGCTTGGCAGCGTGAAAAGGGTTTAAAAGGATGTAACCTTTCTGAGAGCTCCGGGGCCCGAGGACCCAGGGCTGTGTTCCCACAGGTCTATGCTCCCATCCATCCCCCTTCACTTGGGGGGCTCAAAGCTGAGCTCAGCAGCTGCGCCTTGGTCGGCTTTCTCAAGTTCTCCTGTTTGTTCTTGAGAATCTGTTGTGGTTACAGCTGTCAGTCCAGCACAGCAGCCGTTGTGGCACTGAGGGCTTTTACAGCCAGAGGATGTGCGGAATATCATCATGCGGCTTTATTTTATCTGCTCCGGGGATGAGTTGTCTTCCCAGGTGTGGGTTTTAGCCTGTGCTGCCATTCCTGGTTTGAAAAGATTAGTTTTTGTTCCAAGACAGCATAAAAATGAAAATGTGAATAGAATATGAGGCTGGAGAAGGGTAGCCTGTATTTGGCTTAATGTTTCTACTTCACACAGAACTTGTAGTTTCAGCAGCGATAGGCTTCAAAGAGGATGTGGTTTATGTTCGTGCTATTCAGATGTCTCAAAACCCCAGTAACAGTCAATCTGTTTCTCTGCCTGGGTTTTAAATGTTAAACCAAACTTGTGTTTTCTTTGTATTTAACAACAACGAGCAAGGATTAGTTACGAGGACGGGGGCGCAGCGTTTGGCCGGCCGAGGGTTGCGTTTGCGGCGGTGGTGGACTGGGCGCCTGCCTGCTTAGTGTGAGAGTGAGGCCGACGGCTCTGCCGAGCCCAGGCTCCGCGGGTGACGACAGCGGCCCGCTGGCGGCGAGCACGGTGCTTTCCCCGCAGAAACGGGGCGCCCCGGCGCGAAGCTGCATCGTCTCGTTTTGTAAGCTTCGCTCATGGCCCTTCCTTTGAGAATAATATCAAATCCCTCAATATCCCTAGTTTTTGTTGCGTCGTTAACCATTTTCTTGACTTCCCTGAATCCCATCAAATTTTGCTGGCGGTGTGTGATCAGCAGTACAGTATGTGAGACAGTCAAGGGGAAGAATGCGCTGTAAGAATCGCAGCTACGCCGCCTTCCCATCTTTACACACTGCATCATCTTGCTGGCCGTCCTCATACACCCGGCAGCCGTAGTGGATCCCTGTCCCGAGATGACATAGTTCATTTAGATTATTACAGGTTCTATGAGTATCTTGGGGTTTTTTTTCTCCTCCAAAAATTTGCTTACTCCTTTTTTGATGTTTTACTTGATATTTTTGGTCTTTTGTTCTCTGGATTATAGTTCTCTGAGTTTCCACCCAATTCCCTCTGATCTTAACTGAACTGAATATTTAATATTTTACCATCTCCTGCCTTCCAGTCTAGCACTAAGCACTAAAATGCTCCCTACTTAGTACGTGACCTTGCAGGATTTTTGCTAATTTCTTGCCTGATTACCATTTGATTCTGTTCTTTGCCTTCTCTCCCATCCAGCATCAGAGTTACGCCAATTCTTTGTTTTTTAAACAATAGCCAAATGATTTTTAGAAGCCTTTTGTTGAAAATCTCTGGAAGTGCGAGTGAACTCTTATTTTCTTCCACTTCTCTTTATCGATGCGTTCAAAGAATTCTGATGGGTTTGTGAGATCCGCTTTTCCGCTCCAGGTGCTGATCCAGACTATGACCTTTCCAGCATCATCTTATTCCTCTTGAACTGCAATTTCAACCACTCTGAGAGACAAATGCAAGTTTGCAAACATTCTTACTGCTCTTTCAAAGTACAGATATAACCTTTGCTTTCCAGCTCTTGGTATAACATCGGTGGGTTTTTTTGCCTTTGAAGTGGTAGTTGTGCTTGCTGTGCAACCGTGTCATCTTTTATCACGTGCATGTATCATCTGGGTACGGTTGTCCGGCCAGCGACTTTTAAATTGCCAGTTTCCTACCATTCCCTTTCATTGTTGCTGGTTTAGTGACATTTCAGAATCTGGTATTACCTCATCTCCGTTGCGTGCGCCTTCTAAAAAACTCGCTCCTTTCATTTAACATCTGCGCCACGCAGTGCGAATTTTACTTTTTATAATTTGTTGCTCTAATTCTCTGTGTTTTATTGAAATGTTGCTTTCTGATGCTTACTGTCGCTGCGATGTTTTCGGGAGCTTCCCTTCTCTCTGGGCACCGAGCGGGATCACGCAGTGCTATTGTTAATGAAGGGCTGTTGTCGTTATCGCTTAACTCCTTACAGTTGCAGAAGGACCAGCCTCGCAGATTCTAAAACTAATTGTCTCAGGAAGCAATAATTTAAATAGTTTACCTGTGAGTCTGTTTATTATCCTTTACGGCCGGGGTTCTCTTACCCTTCGTTTTGTTGCCTTGATCTGACGGTGGGCATGACCGTCTGTACAAGCTGATGTGCAGATATAGGCGCAGACCATGCATTTCCTAACTCACCTTGTTTTCTTTTTAACTGCCTGCCTCCATGGCCAGTCTCACCCATTTACCTTCAGAGTTCATTGCGGGTGCGGCCGTATCTCATTGGCGTTCTCGGCTGTGCCTGCACGGTGTTTGTTTAGTTACGGCCATCATGCAATGTAAGGCTTCCCAGTTAACGGCATTTTGCTTTTCTCTGTTATTTTGTTGTACTGTTTTGGTCTCAGCAGCTAAACAGCTTTGACTAGCCCTGGTGTGCTGATGGTTGGCTTTTATATCAGTACGTGTGGTGGGTTAACCTTGGCTGCTGGCCCCTAGACTATATATTTGCTGAGACAACAGAGGCAGAACTGTGATTCTGAGAGACTGGAACTGAATGCGTTCCCTGGCCGGCCACGTATCCATCCCCGCACTGCTGCCGGAGCAGAGTAGCTTGAGTATCCTGTGCCAAACAGGTATATTCGAGCTATGTGACCAGCTGTCATTTAATTCCCAGCCCCGGTTTGTTAGTTATAATGAGGCCATTTAAAAGTCTGAATCATCTGAAACTCTAAGCCTTGCTTTAGACTCCACATAGCTAGGCCTAGATTCCCTTCAGCGTCTAGGCTCATCCGCTGAGAATATGTGCTCATTTACTGGGATATCCTGTATATTCCCACATTTCTTTTTAGAAAGGAGCAAGCGATGTTTTGCTTCCTTTGCACGTCATTTATCTTCCCGCTCTTGTGTGGGATTCAGATTTAATCTGATCAGAAACTGATCAATTAGGTGTCTGACCACAGGGCACTCCACATGAAGAAAACTGTTGCCTGCGTCTGTATTTCCAGTTAGATTTGAATTGGCTAAACCTGTGTGAACCTGAAGGTTTTCTCAAGCTGCAGTGTTGTTTGATAGCAGCTATTTATAAGATTAATAGCAGAGATGGACAAGAGATGAGAAATCTGAAGCTGGTCACAGGAACTGCTGTTGGCTTTCAGAGGAAAACAGCTGCCTGGGTGGTGGGGAGGAAATAGAAATGATTCTTCATGCAAAAACTAGCATTTGCAGGAGGTGCAGTTTTCATGAGCCTCATGAGATGATCTGAAATGGCGAGGTCTGGCTAACGCGCTGCAGGCAAATGTGTAAAGGTCGGGTTATGTATATGTCATGGGTTTTTTTTGTCTTGTAGTGTCATCTAGACTGTCACAGACGTCCTCCCCTCAGTCAGGCTGCCCATCACCTTCCATCCAGACAGGCAAAGTCATCTCCTCATCCCAGAAGCACAGCAAGAAGGCGCTCAAACAGGTAAGCAGCCTAGTTCGAAACCCACTTTAGTGCAGGGATCACGGCAGTAATTGTGTTTCTCTGGTAAATCGTCTTTCTCAGTGAAACTGTGCTCTGCAGGGGAGTCAGTCAGGACTTCCTGGCCGTCTCATAGCAAACAGGGTTTTGCTAAAACATCCCTCTCTTAAAGGTGGTTCCAAATATTGTGCCATTTACTTCTTTGCTTTTTCCCTAAAGAAGCATCTGGATTTTTTTTTCAAATTATTGTTGTTAGAGCACGGGTATAAGATGTTATTTCTTTTCTCCCAACCTTTTGATGAGTGTTCTACAGGCTGTTTTAGTAAATGGAAGGCCTTTTGGGGAAAAGAAACAAATCCACTGCCTTCTTCCCCTAGTTAGCGGCGTACTTTCCCTTCCAAGGAGTCCTGTGGGTGCAGGGTGTATGTGTGTCTGGAGGGAAGGAGAGGAAGGCGAGCACACTGACTTTGCGTTGCACCTCTGCCGGGTGTTACGAGAGAAGGAGGAGGGCTGATGATTTTCGATGCTTGGGGAGTGACAGTTGTGTCGAGTGTTAATTGTGTGCACGCAGGATGGAACGGGTGAGTGTTTGTACTTCAAATGATTTGTTTGTCCTAATGAAAAACGCAAGATGAATTACTCCTCTGAGCGTCGTCTTTGCAGGTGTTTCCCCAACTGCATTGTTTCATTTTCCCATGATCCTTAGAAAGGAAATGCTTTATCAGCGTTAGATTTACTCCTTAGTAAAGTAAAAATCTGTAAGGATTTAGGAATCAGGTTGCAGAGGAGGTGCTAGTCCAGGGATTACGGAAGCTTGGCACAGACGGATGAAGTCATGATGTGTTGCAGATAGGATTTACCTTTTCCAGCCCAGCCTGCTTTCCTGACTGTTTCCAGCTGAGAAGCAGCACTCAGGATGGCATTCAGCTGAGAGAGAGCCTGTGGCCCTGGGAGAGGATCTGCAGTGAGAGCCAAGGGCCTAATTAGGGCATATTATTGAGGAGTATATTACGGGGGAAGATGAGGCAACTGGATAAACCAGAGCTTTATTTCCAGCAAGAGTCGGTGTCAGAATGAGATGGCAGCTTAAGGAAATCTTCTCTCTGCTTTCTTTTCCCACTTGGCTGGTTCTCGACAGAAGCATCAGTGTTACTGTGATGTTGCTCACTGCTGACAGCCGCAATAAAGAAGTGAGATTGTGTTGTCACTTCAGGTAGATTTTCTTCTGCAGTTCAGAGTCAAGCTTCCACTTTCATGTGAATCCTCAGAAAATTGCTTCTCACTAATTCGGCAAGATATTAATTTTAGTCTTTGCCTTCCCTTCCTCATCCTTCTTTAAGCCTGGTTGGCAATCATTTCTCCAACATCCTCAAAGGCTTTTCTCTTTTAAGGGAGTGCTCAAACAGACTCAGGGTTTGTTATAAACAGCCCTCTTTCCCCTCTCGTGCTCAGCACTCTCTCTGGTCTCTAGGTCAGTTTCACAGAATCACAGGTTGGAAGGGACCTCTGGGCAAACCCACACTCCACTTCCAAACATTACACCATTTCCAAACCTATGCCCCATCTACTTTTCTCCTCTCTCCCCAGCCTCTGTCCTTACACACCTAATAATTTTCTACTTTTCATCTCTGAATTTCCCATGCTCCTGCTCCCACCAGCCTTCCCCCACCTGTAAATACATTCCCCTCTGTCTCTGCTCTCTCCCTCTTCCACCCCCCAGCTTCCTTATTCCGAGGTGACTACTTCCCGAGCATCCTTGGTCCAGCACTGTCGCCAAATGTAACGAAATATGTCAGAGCCAGTGAGTTCCAAGACTGAGACAGTGTTCTCAGTTTCAGGGTTAATCTCATGGGTTTGGGGGAAAAAAGTCAGAAACCCTGAAAGAGAAAAGGGGAACTGCATGGAGGCCTCGATGCCCGCGTAGCGTCCCTGTTCGTACGTAACAGTTCTGCAGCTCTCTGCAAGGCAAAAAGCTGCTCCTGATGGTCATCCCCTTCCCCCACAACAGCTCTTCTCCCTGAACTCAGCTCTCATGGCCCCGAGTAGAGCATCAAATCGTAGCTTAGCAGATAACTCGCCTTGTAGGCACACAGGACAAAAAAGGTGTGCCTAAAGAACACCATAACCGTTGAGTCACTCTATTTTACCTGTCCGAGGTTTGCTCTAGCTTTGGGTAAAATGAAGAACATTGCACGTCTAATCCTTCACCTAATTTTAGTTCCACTGGAATTCTGCCATTTTGACCCAATATTGCATCTTCTACCTCTTCCTAAACACAGTTGCCACTGTGGTCAGAAAAAGTTATAAAAAGTAGGTAAAAGGAGCAAATCCAGATAGCAGGAAGGAGACAGCGGTGCTATGAGTAGAGTGGTAGGAAAAAAGATAAGATATTGAGGGAAACAAGAATTAAAGAAAGCTTTCATATTTTTAATTATGTCTGTGACCCACATTATTCGACCACGTGCACTGAGGAGGACAGCTGGCTGCATTCAGCCCTCCTCTCTTAACTGCTAAGTAGTTATAATATTACTGAGGGGAAAAAAGCAGATTTCTAAGAGAGAACTTTCAACCTCGGAACACCACGCTGCCGCTATCCTGAAAATAAGGATCAGGTCCTTTAAGAAATATGGGTCAGGATTTCATTCATAAACATATAAAGTTAAAACTGTAAAATACAGCCAAATAATATCGTGTGCACTGTTGTGGCATAAGCACACAGGTGGCTGCATTCTTTACAACCATTCAGAAAAGTCCTGAGTTGGAGGTCTGCAATATCTGAGTCTAATTTGGCAGAGACATGTCAGTGCTCATCTCGCTGGAAAAATGAAGCGATCATGGGGAGAACCCCCCTTTGTTACTGTGAGTGTGTGCTGATACGAAAAACCACCACATTGAGACTCTGAAATTTATAATCCAGATCTAGAAAGATGGGTGGTTTTTCACCTGTCGCTGGAAAATGCAGGTACTCCTCTAGTTCTGTCCTCTGATCCTCTCCAATCCAGTGACCTCCATCTCATCCTTGCCTAGCTTGGGCGGCCACCCCAGCGCCATCAGAATTCACAGAATCGCAGAAACCCAGAGTGGTTGGGGTTGGAGGGAGCCTCTGGGGCCCCTCTGCTCCAGCCCCCTGCTTGAGCAGGGTCACCCAGAGCCGGTTGCCCGGGGCGGTGTTCAGATGGCTTCTGAATAGCTCCAAGGAGGGAGACTCCACCGCTCCTCTGAGCAACCTGTGCCAGTGCTCAGTCGCCCTTGTAGTAAAAGTGTATCTTGAATTCAGGTGGAATTTTTTACTTTGCACCTGTGGCCTCTGGTGCTGGCACTGGGCACCACTGGGAGAGCCTGGCTCTGTCCCCTTGACACGGGTTCGATCCCCCTGAGCCCTCCCTGCGCCAGGCTGAGCAGCCCCAGCTCCCTCAGCCTCTCCCCACAGCACAGATGCTCCAGTCCCTCCCCATCTTGGTGGCCCCTCGCTGGGCTCTCCCCAGCCTGTCCATGTCCCTCCTGTACTGGGGAGCCCAGCACCGGACCCAGCACTCCCAGTATGGCCTCACCAGCGCTGAGCAGAGGGGAAGGGTCCCCTCCCTCGATCCAGATCTCATTGTGGTGTTTTAAGATTAGAAATTACACCCTCTGCTCTGATAAAGTTTATACCGTTGGCTTTCATCTTTATCCTTTATTCGTTGCCATGTATACAGAATGAATAAGGCCAGGGACTGGGCTGGGCTACACCCTACAAAAGCTCTCCTGTCAGGGAACAGTCGCTTTGTCACCTTTTGTGTGAAGGAGGGAGCCGTACAATACAGGTTTTTCCCCCATTAGGTGCGTCCCCGTGGGTTTTTAACCAGTGACCGTAGGCAGGTCCAGAGCAAGAAGTGGGTCCTTCGGAGCAGCTCCTGGTCCTGCTGCCATCACCGCTGTCAGCCGCAGCGGAGCTGACAGGAGCGTGCTGCTGACACAAGGTCTTTGTTTAAATTGCGATTAAAGGAGGTACTGATGATCCCGACTGATTGGCGCCATTTTGAATTGCGCTCTTTTTCGATTTTCTAGAATAACGGGGCGGTTTCTGCCCTCGACGGCAGGGTTTACCTCAGAGCTGCCCTGTGTGCAAACGCACCTGCGTGCGCTGAGGAACATCTGCCTTCCGTGGAGGGCGGCACAGCGCCCTGGGGAGAGCAATGGACAGCCTGAAGGCAAACGAAGCCCGAAGAACGTGTGGGAGGGAGGCTGGGAGGTCGGGGGAGAGCGGGCGGGCTGGTGCGGGCGGGCTGGTGCGGGCGAGGGCGTCGCTGTGGGGAGGCCCTGAGAGACCCGCCACCGCTGCAGCCTGAAGGCTGCCTCCTGATTGGTGGGCGTGGGGCAGTTAGCGCTTTCCTGATTGGCTGTTGTGGGGAGCCGGGCCTGGTGTGGGGTGTTGTGGGGAGCCGGGCCTGGTGTGGGGTGTTGTGGGGAGCCGGGCCTGGTGTGATGTGTTGTGGGGAGCTCTGCATGGTGTGGGGTGTTGTGGGGAGCCGGGCCTGGTGTGGGGTGTTGTGGGGAGCTCTGCATGGTGTGGGGTGTTGTGGGGAGCCGGGCCTCTGGGCCTCTCCCCTTCTTCCCCCCCCCAGTACATACACGGAGGTAATTGAGAAGGCAGAGCCAGGCTTGCCACAGTACGGTGAGGGAAGCGGGGTGGTGAGGAGCAAAAGCAAAGTTGAATGGTATAAGGAAAAACAGGACATAAAGAAGAGCATTTCCCCAGGAGGAGAGTCCAGCAGTGGTGCCCCTGGCTCAGGCTGGTTCTGCCTCCTCAGTCCTTGGAGGTTTGCGAGACCCGTCTGGCCAGAGCCCTGAGCGAGTGCTGGAGGCCAGGCTGCCCCTGCTCAGAGCTGGGCGTCACACTGGAGACCTCCCGAGGTCCTTTCCCACCAGAATTATCCTGTGATTGTGGCAGGACTCAGTATAAATGCAGATACATTAAAGAAACCCCCAAATGTTTATAACAGAGCACGAAGTTGACATGGAATGCAAAAAGAGGTATCTGATGAATAATTGTTTCCTCCTCTTCCCACACATGCCTCCGCCACCGTTGGCGTGGGCCCCTCAGGCGCTGCATGGCGGAGAACTGAGGTGACACGATGAACAAAAGCAGAATTGTTTTACCTAAGCCAAGAGAAACGCAGCAATTAAATGGCATACAGAATAGGTGAAGATACAAACCCTTAGATATTTGAAATCCATTTGCATAATGGAAGTATGGGATTCGCACAACTCCCTGAACGTACTAGTGGTCTTCATAGCCTAGTACTTCCTTGACGTTCGCTGTTGCTTGCAGCTCATCTCCAACCAAAGAACTTAAAAAAGCTATCTTGAACTTGTTCATGGATTTTTGCTACTCGTATGAATGCCAGGTCTCTCTTTTTACCTTTCTTTTTCTCAAAAGTTGTTGACCTGAATAACAGGATGTTAATTGTGCGTTGCAGGGGATACTTCCTCTTACTGATTTCCAACTTCGATGTGTTTCAGTTAGGCTGAATGTCTTTTTTTTTTAACCTGTGGTAGAAGCAGCTAAATAGGAACTATTTAATAAATTGGAAAATAGGAATTTAACATGTCTGTTCATTATCTGTATCCTTTTGTTGTCAGTCTCCTTCGTGTGTCTTTACAGACTAAACGTCAGTCTGTGTTCTGTTTTTCTCATGTGGCAGACTCTGCAGAATCCTGCAGATTCTCTCTCCTAGTTCTATCATCATCATCATTATTAATTATTATTATTAAAGATAGTGGTGATCGCTAGCTAACAGTCCCACTCATTTGTATACGTGCAGCATGACACTTCCCGTTACTTCCTATTTTGCAGTTCCACCGTACACCCGATCTGTCATAGTTTATTCTGCTGTTCAGTCTATTTGGGTTTGGCTTTCTTTTTTTGAGGACAGATGCTTTGGTTTGGACAAATGCTGCAGTTTCACCAAATTGCCCTTTTGCTTCCTTGTCTTAGTTATTCATGCCTTTTTGGCTGTGTTAGGGTTGCTTTAACAGTCTTTTCTGAAACAAAGGATTTCATTTGCTTCCTTTCAGTGTTTTAATCTTTGTTACTCTCCTAATTGAAAAAGTCTTTCTGAATGGGTAGCGCCTCTGTTGAAGGATTTTAGTGAGTTGCTTCTTGCTTCTCCAGGAGACGGAAATGAATTACGTTATGGTACTTTTACTTTGAAGTCATTTATATAACTACTTCTTGAAGCAACTCCAGATTTGGAATCCTTTCTCTTTGTGTTCTCTAGAGATCATTCTTCATGAAACAACACAACTTAAGGTGCTCTGCAGCCATTAACTTTTTGCTTTAGGTGCAAGGCAGAAAACCTTCCTACTTGTAGTAGTGCATTTAAATAGACAGTGTCAATGTCCAGTGTGAGCTGCAGGTGCTGCAGAAGTAATTTTGGACTTTTGACGTAGTTAGAATCACGAACCCACCAGTCGGTTGCTGTAAAACGAGCGGTTTGTGCTGTGTGCTAAGAATTTCTGAGAATATTTTTAATTTCTCATCTGTCATGTTCTTCTGTCCTCTTCCCCAGGCCTTGAAACAGCAGCAGCAAAAGCAACAGCAGCAGCAATGCAGAGCAGGCATGCCCGTGTCGTCGAACCAGCACGTCCTTCTGAAGGCCGTCAAGGCAGCCAGTGACTCCGCACCTGCAAAGTCTGGTACGTGGCAGCGATGCTCCTGCGTGTTCTTTTGCTGTCGTGTCTCTTTAACTTGCCTTGTATTGTTCTTGGGGGATGAGAGAAGAAAATGCTCTTTTCATATGGCATTCTTTTTGTTTCTGAAATAGTCTAGCTTCTATTTTCCTGGGTTTGATTTTATTAGGAATGCATTCAGTTAAGAATAGATCTTGAATAGATCTTATTGTGCCATTGTCTGGTTGAAAAGCTGCTTTCTGTGATAAATGTCTTCCCCTATAGTTGCCTGTGCGCTGGTCACGTCCTTCTCATGGCTGAGCAAATTAGGTGGTGTTTCTCTTAGCATTTATTTTTTTTCCAAAGCAGCTTCTCACTCTGTAGTGTGGCTTTCATGTCTTGTTCCAAAGACGTACCTTCTGACCTGAAACAGCCCCAGGAGGTTTCCGGCGTTTAGGCTGCATTAGAAATTAATGATATCACTGCTCTTCTCTTGTTCATTCAACGATGCGTTAGCTCCCTTACCGGCAGCAGCATTTGGCGAGTTATCGTGAATTCTTGGTAGTTACTTCTAGTTTTCTCTAAATTCTTTTCAGGGTAACTGATTTCCAGTACAAGCTCCTGGTTCTGTGAGCGTGACTCGAGTTGTTTTCCTGTAGATGCAAGAAATGCCTCTGTGTTTTTACAGACTGATTTTCATGTTGTACAAGTAAATAGCTTTGTAGACTAAAACCGTCTTTATTTCATCCATCCACAGCTTGTCATCTGTAAACCTCACCGGTGGTGGCTCTGTACCTTCTCCCCGACCACTGAGCACCACTCTGCTCCTGCCTGTGCTTAGGGCAGAAATTGGAGCAGTGGGGGCTCTCAAATCAAATCAAATCAAAACCGTTTGGCCTGGTGACCCGTGTCCATGACTGCTGAAAGCACGTACATGAAGAAGTGTGTACCAGCAGGGCAGGCGTGTGGCTGTGCTCTCCCAGAGCGAGGCGTGTTGTGCTCGGGGACCTCCAAAGCAAGAGGAGGTGTCTTTATTTCATGGGCTCAGTGGGATTTCCTTCCTAACCTGGAGGGTGGGAATGTTGACTCTGCAAATGCCTGGTGGCAAACAGCGCACGGTAAAAACTGCTCATTTTTGTTCGTTTTGAGACAGGCTCTTTATACCTTTATTGGATTCATTCTAATTATCAAAGGGGCAGTGAACAACTATTGTTTATTCAACAACTTCTTGCCACTCATGACTTCTGTAGGCACCTCTTTTTCAGTCTGAAGAGTCCTACTGTATTTTCTCGTTCCTCGTATGGAAAGCTATATGCTTTTTGCTGTAGAGAATGAGAACTGCGCCCAGTATTCAGGGCATAGAAGCATTCTGAATCTGCACAGCATCATTTTGGTACTCTCTATTTTGTTCATCTTTTCTTAATGATTCCTAGCATTCAGTTTGCTTTTTTTTTTACCCAGCCAAGAGCAGGCATTTTCCCAGAACTGTAGAGATTCTGAGACTCTTTCCTGAGTTGTCATTTTCTATTTTAGGGCCCAACAGCATGTGTGTAGGGTTACAGGAGTTCTTTTTGTACATCACTTCATGTTTCTGTACAGTGAATCGTGTCTGTTCTTGTATCACTCAGCCATTTGTTATCATTAAGTCCTTGTGCAGCCGTAACGGCGAGGGGGGTGTTGGGACCTAAGAAATAGAGAGAGTTTATGTACACAGTGTTAGTACGGAGCAGGGAGAGGCAGTACGTGTACAAGAAGAAAAGAGGGCTGGCTTTTTGAGGCTGAGATTTCTTCCGAAAAACAATGATCTCCTCTGCTTCACAGTCCTGCTGGTTCTGAGCCTGCTTCGCCATCTTCTGTAGCGCATGCGCAGTCCCTAAGTGGTGTGCGCCTCTGAAGTCCCTGCCCTTATACTCCATCTGCCAGGCTGATTATCGTGCGTAAAATGCCATGCTGTCTGTCAAACTCAGACACTTCTATGAGATGGAAATTCCCTCCCCCTCAATAATTACTCTGTTTTTCCATCCTTCACCCTTGATTTACTTGACTGGTCCTGATTCATCTCAGAAAGATGGTGATCGTTAAAATGTAGCCGTTGAGGAAGATGCAGCACGAACACTCACTCTGAAAGGCTTCTGTCAGGTGTCCTCTCACAGATAGACTGGCTCAGTCTGGCACTCATGAGGCTTGCCCAAAAAAAGGGAGAGAAAGCAATGAGATCACAACAAAATTACATCTCCAATCCCAAATCCTAAGCTATTTGCAGTCTTCTTAAAACGACTTTTTGGTAAAGCCTGATAATGTGGATAATACCAAACCGTTGCCTTACAGAAAGAAGGTGCACCTTCATTATCCTTATAGCATCTGTTAACCTGATTCCAGTCCCAAAACTCCTTCCCCTTCCAAACAGTCAGTCCTTCAGCCAACAAGCCTCTGCTTAGAACAAGAAACAACTGTATGTGGAGAACGAAGCTGCGTCTCTGCTACTGAATTGATCCCTGCCAAAGTGCTGGGCACAAGAGCTGGAACTCAGCCAATCCATTCTGCTGCATTCCCTGACGTAGCTTTGGCCCAGGGCAAACCAGCAGTCTCCTGGGCAGTCCTTGGCACAGCTTGGTGTTCAGCACAGGCCAAACATCGTTCCCTGCAGGCAGTCTGAACGCACCAGCCCCGCCTGGCGGGGCAGAAGGCATAGGGACGCGACCACAGCCAGTTTGTGCCAGTTGTTCTCGGGGCCAGGGGAATTCCCAACATCACCAGCCTGTTTACTGGTGTGGAAGTAGCCAGAGAGGGTCATACAAGACCAGTAAGACAGTATTAGCTTGCAAAGCTTTTTTCTCTTGGATATTCTTGCTGTAATTATGTGAATG
Organism: Phalacrocorax carbo; assembly: GCF_963921805.1. NCBI lineage: Eukaryota > Metazoa > Chordata > Aves > Suliformes > Phalacrocoracidae > Phalacrocorax > Phalacrocorax carbo. The sequence continues at coordinate 128,947,642 of NC_087515.1, forward strand.
TTTACCTGAAATTCACTGGTCATGTTAAGAAAATTCACAGAGCCATCAGAAACTAGGCCTAGGAATACCCCTGAGAGGTCATCAAGTCCATAGCCTTTCCTCAGAGCAGGAGCTGTGATGCATTTCTGATGGATGTTCTCTTCAGTCTGTTCTGAGGGATGCCATTCATGCAGAGACCAAAAACCCAAGACCTTTCTTGTTAACTTTATCCTTAAAATATTTTTCTTGGCCTCTAATCAGGATGTTTTCATGCTTCCTTGGGTTTAAACCCAAGATTTCCGGTCCTATCCACCATGGACACACTGTGCAGGTTGTTTGATTTCTTCTCCCTACCACCTTTTACATTACTGGAGACGTCATCTTGTCTCATGCTGATTTTCTTTTAGTATAAACTTCTTTCTGTGTTTTAGCGTGTTTGTTTACTCTCCCTTTCCAAACAGCTCTAAACAAATCCAAACCAAAAACCAGACCAATCTGTCCTGGCTTGCTGGTTATATACCACTGGAATGTTTCTTGTAACATCTGTTCAGACATATGCAAGGTTGCAGCTCTGGGCCATACATCCAATTGAACAGGCATATTCATCAGCTGTACTTCATGCATCATTTAATAGCAGAGTAAGTATTTGATAGTTGATGAGGTTGCCTGTTGTTCCCAGGCAGCTTTATAGTTCAGACCCTTTCAAAAAGGTTGAGGGGAAGAAGGTTAATATCATCTTGTTTGAAATTCAGCCCTAAGCCGTGCCTGTGCCCTTTACACCTGGGCTGGCGTGGTCTAGGAAGGAAGCCACAACTAATCCAGCAAAAAATGACCCATTTCCCGCAACAGTATTAAGAAAATGGGGGGGGATGAAGTCTTTAGCGTAAAAGGAGAGTTTAAAAGCCATTTGCAATTCCTCTGCTGCCTAGGATTAAGCCTGAGTGGTTCATTAGCACAACAGGCAGATGCTGTTCCTGCAGGACCCTGTCCCGCTCCAGGAGGAATCACATCTTCACTTGGGAAGTAGGAGCAGGGGAGACCTAGGAGGGACTGAAATAGGTAGGATATTTTGTCAGATTATTAGCTAGCATGGAGTAATTATTAAAATAGACTAGTGCAGTAAGTATTCCAAACATGTGTTACTTAGAGTACTTGAAGTATTGTTTGGTGTCTTCATTTTTTGTGAATCTAATGAGCTTTTGCCTTCCCTGGGTATGGGCAGGATCCTGCCGCTGGCGGCCTGCCGTCTGGCCTTCCCAGGCACTGTGTGTCCGGCCGCGGCAGGAGCTCATGGCATATCAGTTTCTCTCCTTACTTTGGCTTCACACTTCCCAAACTATTGCCACATCTGCTCAGTCATGGGTGAACTATTTTCTTCCAGCATCTCTTTAATTTTTGTTACCCGTTTTTTTTCCTCCGACTTCCCCATATTTTGCTGCTACATTACGGTTGCAAGCTTCTGCGTGTCAACTTCTCCAGCCTATCTAGTACTGCTCTGAAAGTATGTTAGGCTCACAGGACCATTGGTGTTGGCAGGGATCTCGGGAGGTCTCCAGTGCGACACCCAGCTCCGAGCAGGGGCAGCCTGGCCTCCAGCACTCGCCCTTCCCGCGGAGCCGCCCCCAGCCCCTGTCGCTGCCGGGGCTCCGCCTGCTCGGGGCAGGACTTTGCCTTTGTCCCTGTGCGGTTCCTGCTGGCCCCTTCCTCCAGCCCGGCTCGGTCCCGCTGCCGGCAGCTCTGCCCCCGAGCAGAGCCTCTGCTCCTCGCGGGTCTGGCGTTACCTGCAAACCTGAGCAAGTGCTCCGCTGTCTTCCCCAAACAAAAACGTGAACCAGGATGGGAGCCCTGAGACACTCGCGCGTTACCAGGCTCCAGGCAGAGTACGGAGTGTGACTCTCCACGCCTGGCCACCTCACCCGCTGCTTACCCGGACGCCCACCCGTCCAGACCCACATGTCCCAGCTCGCGTACGGTATTGCGGGACACAGTGTTGAATGCCTCACTGAAGTCAAGGTGAATGGCACCCACCTCTCTTCCGTTTGATGACAGAAGGCCATCAGGCTGGTCAGGCATGATCTACCCATGGTAGATCCGTACTGACTGCTTCCAGTCATCATTGCCTCCTTTGTGTGACCAGAAACGTGCTCCCAGAGGAGTTGCTCCACGATTTTCCCAGGGAGAAGCGTGAGGCTGACCAGTCTGTGTTTTCTCAGATTGCCTTTTGGGCCTTTTCTGAAGGTGGGTGCGACATTTGCCTTTCTTAGTTGTGGGGGGTTCTCCCACGATCTTCACTTCTTTTCAAAGATGGTGGAGAGAAGCCCTGTAAGGGCACTGGTGGGCTCCCACAGGACCTTTGGACTCAACTCCTGTTGTCCCACAGGCTTGTGTGGGTAGAGACAACCTTCTTGATGCATCTTCCTTGCCCGTCTTTCCTGAAGGGTTATATCTATCCATGCCAGCATCCAGCCACGAGAGCCTTCCTGCATGAAAGACTGTGAGGGACAGGAAGAGGTCAAGGATCGAACTCATTTCCCATGTGGTCTCAGGAATGCTGCATTCCTCGGCTTTTGCTGTGGCCTTATTTGACTGATTTAGTGTAGGAAGAGTGTGTGTTTTTGCAGCCCCCAGTTAGACTGAGCACTGTAAAAGCCTTTGAATGTTACTGCAACACGAGTGGCTTTTGTAGGTTTTTCATCAGCATCTGTGGAGTCCTTTTCTCCCCTCCTGTCCGTGTGGGAGTACGCAGAAATAGCCCACGACCGGGGCAGTGGGAGATATTGAGGCGGAGAAGTAACTTAAACGTACAAGTGGAGAGGGAGTGATATTCTCAGAGAAAGCAACACACCGATTCCACAATTTCAGGGATGTATTTAGTCAGAACTGGAACAGCTGGTGTAAGGAAGAGAGGGAAGGGGAAAGGAACCAGGCAGAGAGGCGAGTAAGAGAGGCAGATGGGGAACAAAGCTGGCGCAGATGGGGTGAAGGAATTGATTAGTGCAGGTCATTAATCAGAGCCAGCATTCGTTTAGTCTGTGACTTGATCACTTGTGTCGTGGAGTTTCGAGGTGTGGGACTTCCCTTGAGTGAGTACCTGTTATCACACACAGACCTAAAGAGAGCAGAGGGAAGACCAGCTCCTGTTCCTAATTCACCTCAGTCAAAACGAGGAGGGAAAGGGAGGCAGGGAGAATCTAGGGAAGAAGCTCTTCCCACCGGCAGAAAAAAATGCTGCTATACAAAAGAGCATGTGGGTGGCAGTGATTTGTAAGGAGAAATTGTAGTGGTGAAATCTTCCTCGTGTGGCTAAGCGGTGATTTTGGAGGGGGACATGAAAATATCTCGTGAGTATGTGGAAGAGGAGGAGGAATTTCTGAGGGTCATCTGAAAGAACAAAAGCTACAGGAGTAGGTTACAATCTAGAACGTACACATAAAGCATGAGGGTACTTTCCCTCACAGTGAATCCTAACAGAAACTAAAGCTGCCTCTGGAAGGAATTTTAACAAGATCGTCACTGGATTGGATATATGCAATGGGACTAACTGGGAAATAGACTCAAACCATAATGAAACGGCTGTCCTTCTGTCCCTTTATTTTGTGATAGTCCGATACCTACGCAGGGGGCTTCTACTTTCGCCCTGTTGGGAAGTAAGTGCTGCAAGAATAAAGGACTATAAGTATCCTAGAAGTGCTTGCCCCAGGGCTGCTGGGATTAGGGTATGCACGTTAAAGAATCTTTATTTCAGGCCAAACAGATGTCTCGTGTAATATTTCTTTGTACATCTCTGTGTTTAAATGTTTCAATTTCCTGTGCAGCTTGGGAAGGAAAGCAGTCAGATGGACAGTCGAGCAGCCCTCAGAACTCCACCTCCAGTTCCTCTCCCTCTGTTAAGCTTGATAACTCCTTGCCAGGCTTGGGGAAGAAACCGTTCCAGAGATCTGACAGGCTCCATGCAAGTAAGAGATTTATTTTTCTGCTTACAGAGATTTGGTTGCTCTGATGACAGAATAAAAGCCTAAATAGCAAAATTGAATAAAATGTGTAATTAATTCCATTGCTAAAGTGACTTCTGGACAACCCTGGAAGGTACTGCTAGTGCGCTGTGCTAATTGGGATAAATAACTCAAACCTGACACCTGCAAATAAGTCTTTTCTCATTCCTTAGCGTCAGCGGTTTCTACCTGTGAATTTGCAGCTTGCTGTTTGCGAAGCAAAAACGGGCTTGCATTATTTAGCAGTCTTTGTAATGGACTTATCCATTCCCAGACCCTCCATTATCCATTCCCAGATCCATTATCCATTCCCAGACCCAGACTCATCCCTTCCCAGACCTCCGTGCCTCAGACCCCACTGTTACTTGGCTTTCTTCCCATTCACTGAGGTTAGGACTTTCCCAGTCCTCCTGACCTTTTGTGGCTTCTTTCACATACACCGACGGTGGAATTGACCTCGGTGAACTTAGGAGTGCTCCGAGGCCTCTCTCTATGCTAATCATCCTAGATTTCTGTTATCACTGGTGAAAAGAAGCACTTTCCAGGGCACGTTTCATTTGTCCCCTGTAATTAGGAAATTCTGCAACTTATGTAGCTTATAAACCTGCAGAGCCATTTTCCAAATGACTTCTAATAGAGCCAACTTCCCCTAATGCAACGAGCCTCCGTGGTGTTGATTCCGTTAGGTGCTGTTACCCTAAAAATAGCGGCTGTCACCCCTGGAGTCCGGGGGAGCGGTGTCTCTCTGAATATGACCCATTTTGCTAATAACCCACTTTCAGTCTGAGCCGCGTGGTGTTTCGCTGTTACTAGGCAGTGGATGAATCCAAAGGCAATAGAGTAGGCAGCACAAATGCCATCTTCAGTATTCTGCCCTGAATCTGCAGCACGCCCGTGAAGCTGGCTGCAGCGCAAGGGTTAACGCTGGGCTCGCTGGCTTTCAAACACAGAAGAACAGTTGCGCATTTCCACTGCGTTCTCTGTAGAGGTTTCCACGCAAGCACAACGAGCTGATGAATTTTTCTGAAATGCTTTTGCTGAGAGCAAAGTAGGAAAGTCCAACAAGAAATGCTGGGGAGCAGACTGACCTTAACTAGAGGCTTAAAATAGAAAATTGATGTGGCTAAAAGCAGTTCTAGAAACCTCCTGAAAACGACTCCTTGCCAGTCCCCAGATAGCCGGGATTCCGACAAAAGTCAGGTGAGCTGATGCAGGCCACAGTATGCTAGGTATAGATGTTTTCCGTGTTGGAAAGGATCTCCCACATTTTGTTTTTAACTGACTGTGCAAAGGTAGAACATATATTTCAAGTCAGGGTTTGAAATGGATCGCTAAGCTGGCATTTGGAAAATCTCAGGTGGAGTGAAGTCCCGAGGAGCAGTTCGCCCTCTCTGGGGCGAGGTGGTGCTTACGTCTTTGTGGTTCATTGCAGGGCAGCTGAAGAGAACAAAGTGCGCCGAAATCGATGTGGAAACTCCCGACTCCATCCTCGTGAACACGAACCTGCGGGCGCTGATCAACAAGCACACGTTCTCTGTTCTGCCGACAGAATGCCAGCAGCGCCTGCTGCTGCTGCTGCCGGAGGTGGACAGGCAGGTAGGTTGTGATTTCTGTTCTGGAGAGAAGCCAGGCTCCTCGGTGTCAGTGGGGAGCATCTCCAGAAGCCGTTCAGGCCAGACATCCAGCTGCTGTTGTTATGTCTGATGGGGTAGGCTTTTCCTTCTGTGCACAGTGGGGGAAAAAAAAAAAAAGGAAAATTCTTCAGGGATGCGTTTGGGTCTCTGTTGCTACCAGAAAAAAGAATTCAGGGCTGATAAAAGAGTGGCTTAATTTTGTTTAATCAACTCCATGTTCCCAGCGGCAGCGAGAGCAATGTGTCTGGTACATTGGCCTTGAAGAGGGCCAGGAGCGATGGGAATGCAGAGGTTCCAGCATCTTCCTCTCTCCTGTCCTCTCCCAGACTCTCCAGTACAGGATTAACCCCGCAGCCTTTTAGACAGAGCACCGAAGGAGATCCTGCCATAAACTAGTTCCAGCCTCTTCGGCTTCTGATGACCTTGTGTCACCGCTGTCAAATTCTGAATGCGGTGAAGTGAAAACCGAATGAGTTTTCGGTCGCATATTCACACTGTCCAGATTGCAGAGTGGACCTGACCTGCTCCAGAGCTCGTGTCCTGACCCGAAACACGCATCGGCTAACGGTGCCAAGCCTGCAGCACGAGTTGGCTGTGAAGGCAGTTTATTTTAGTGGCTCGTCTGTCTAAGATCTCTTTATGCGTGAAGAGAGGAATTTGGAGAAGCAGGAAAGTACTCGGTGGGAAGGAACGGGTTTATTTGCTCTGGGAGTGGCGCAGGAGAAAGGTGAAGGTTTTCACTGAGCACTGAACAGTTGGTGATAACTGGAACAATTAACGTGAGTGACGGGGGTCAGAACTCAGCCTTTGGGATTGAAAGAGCAGCTCAGAGAATCTTTTGATAAGATAGTTATCTTATCTCAGCTGGATCTGACAGATTTCATCCAAAGGGGTACGTGAAAGAACCGCCTGAAGTGATCTCAGCATTATAGCAGTTTTCTGCAGCAACTTGCGGAAGGCAGAGGTGATACCGAGAGACCAGAAAAGAACAAATGTTGCACTTGTATGTAAAAGGAGGAAAAACACAATGAGTTGAGGAAGTGAAGTTCGGTCTGTTCATGCTCAAAGGCAGAAAAGTTGTAGACAGAACATGGAGGCTTCCTTCCTTTTACCTTCTGTCTCATGTTTGTCTTCAGCATTCCTACCCTGCTGGCTGGGAGCTTCAGGGCAAAGTGGGATTCTGCGCTATGCTTCCCCTTCAGCTGTAGGGCTGTTCATTCAGATGCCTTAACGTATGTGCCTCGAGCCATTTTAAATGTTCTTTGGATACCAAAGCTGGCCTCAGGGCGCCACTCCAGAGGGACATCTCCTCTGTGTCCTGTCTCAGGTCTGCCAGCCCCTTGAGGGTACTCTTCTGGGTGGCCAGAGCAGCACTGGACACCTGTGTTTGCACACCTTGGTCACCCCCCAGGAGTCCGCATCTCGGCCAGTTCCATCCGTGTTTAGTGAAGTTACATCCATCTTCACAGCTGTGCTGCTCATTTGGTTCTCACAGAACGTTAATAACGCCTGCGGATCTGGCACCTGCGCTGTGGCCTGCCTTACAGGGGGTCGTTTGGAGTTAGGAGGGCTTCTAACGCTCTGTGTTGTCTCATAAATTCTCATCTTCAATCAGCATTCATCGGGGACACGTTAGTCCAAGGCTGATCCAATAAATATTTGAAAGAATTGTTTTATAAGTCCTGTGGCCTTTGTAATAATTAGGTATGTGTCAGAATATGATGTGATGGAGTTTGCAGCTGGAGTTTACTGGCAAGAACCTCAGAGCAGATGGTAAGACATTTCTGTCCCAGTTTTTAAGTTTAATTGTCCTTAAATTGAATGAGAATTTGACTGAGAACAAGTTTTGACTAACTAAATAACATCACTTGGCCGCTGAGAGGCCAAGTTCTGCACTTCACTGTGGTAAGTCTCCTAGAGCAGCCCACCACGTCGAGTGGTGATGCGTGCTTTAAGAAATGCCAGGCTTTGCTGTAGAAAAGAGGAGAAGAGGTGGCGGCGTTGGGCACGCCAGTTGTGAAAGGTCACGTTTCTGTGTGTTCTGTGTGGCAGTGTCTCAGTCCGAGCTGTTGCAGCCGGTGCTTCTGTAGAAGAGAAAGTGGCACTTCGAGGCACGGCCCCGTCGGCCCTGCGTAGCTGCCCGTCCTACAGCACAGGGAGCCGGCAGTGCCGTCGGTGCAGCGGGGGATGCTTGTGAACCCTGCTCCCCGTAGTCAGTCAGCAGAGATTTGGACTCGCAAATAAACCTCTGCTTTTGTCATCACTGTAAAGGCTGCTCCTAACTTCAAGCTAACTAAATCTCACCCCCAAAGCCTTCTGTCAGGTTGCTTCCATCATTTTAATTACCTGCGTCGCAAATGCTGCCACAGGAACAGCAGCATTTCCCTTTATCAAACCCTGCTCGTTGAAGGGCTGCTGCACGGATCTCCCGGCATCAGCGATGTATCCTCCGTTTGGACGCTTGGATTTTGCGTGGATTTCTGGTTTATTACTCATGCAAGAAATGGAAGCACGTCAGTTTTGCCCGCTGCAAGTTCTTGCAACTCACCGAATGATACAGGTGTTTTTGTGTTCCTGGTAGAGAAATTCCACGTTTACTTCGGCGGGATAAAGAGCAAAAGCAAGCCTCGTAGATGTTTTATTACCCTGGTTTTAATTCCCCACTGTGGTGTGTTCCAGCCTTAGCCCTGTGCTTTCTCATTTAGATCCCACTCATTAGCATGACTGCCCGATTTGGTTAACCATATTTCAAAGGCGGAATGGGTTTTGAGCTTCATTTATCCCTCTTTCCTGAAGCATCCATCATTACCATTACGCACATTTCAAAGTTACTTTTATGTGATACCTTTTATGTCCTCGCTTTTCCTTTGTGCACTTTCTTATCTTTGCAGAAGACCAAGCTGTTGCTTTGGACGGTAGGTCAGGCGATATCTTGCCTCCATTTTGCAGGGCAAAAGGCATCTGCAGAAGCTTTTCAGAGGCTACGCTGTTTGTTTCCTTGCCCTCCTCCTCGCCACCTGCACCATCTGCTGCTCCTGTGTGTTTGTGCAGCAGCAGGACTACAGAGGATTGGGCTGAAGCAAGGATGAGGAAAATATACCACATATAAATGAGGAAAATATACCACTCCTAGATCCCAGGCTTGGCTAGGCGCAGCCTTAAGAAGGCTGTTTATTTTCTTGTGAGTGAGTGGAAGGTGAATTCCAGAGAGACTTTTTCAGGGACTCTTGCTCTGTTTTCAGACCCCATGTGACAACATGTGACATTTGTCTCTCCGGCTAGTTAATGCTGTTTGCTTTGTCCTGTGTTGCAGGTTGGGGCAGATGGCTTGATGAAGCTCAGTGGCTCTGCGCTCAACAACGAGTTCTTCACTTCGGCTGCCCAAGGCTGGAAGGAGAGGTTGTCAGAAGGTAAAACTTCCCCAGACAACGGAGCAAAACTCTGGGCGGCTTTCAGCTAGTGAATGCGCTGGGGATAGAGAAAAGATATTTTATGGAGAAGTTGAAGCACTGGAGTGACTTCCTGGGTGGAGACAGCTGTAGTCAGGACAGCCCGCGAGAGCAAGTGCAAGCCTAGGGCTATGTAGCCTCAAGGTCACGGCGGGGCTGCAGTGAGTTCGCTTTTGAACTTCACATGTGGAAAAACGAGCAAGTCTCTGGAAAAGATAAGAAAAGAAGGAGAACTGTGTTTAAAATCTCGTTGCAATGGCAGTAGAGCTCTGTAATTCTCAAGTTGTGGTAGCTGAATATAGGCCACAGCCACGCTGAGCAGAGAAGGTAAATTATATTCCCATGGTAATGCACTTTGGTGCCATCAGCGAAGTTGTCTGGCCACGGTCGGTGTGGTCAGGCCTTTGAGCCACAACCTTTTATATAACATAAAGTCAGCCATTTACTAATCTAGAGGGCTCTGGCACCTTCAGCAGTCATCGACACCTTGAGCTTAGAGGTGCTTAGTTCCGTGATTTGATGAGGTCATGTCGCCAGAAGTGCGCTCGCTCGTTGCTCGGCAGAATTGAACCACGCAGCCTGCCACGGAGCTTTCGTGAAGGGTATAGCCGCAGTCATGGCTCACTTTAAGAAGATGGGAATATCATTTACTCATGCCTGGATGATTGACTTTTATGAGGCTTTTCGATAGAAAATGTATCCAATTCCATATGAATAACAGGCGTATCTGTGCCAGTAAGCAGGAAGGTGTAGAACTCAGCTGTCCAATCCCTTCAATTGTTAAAACCACCCCCGGTTTTAGCCACCATCATTAGTGCTTTCCCTTTAATGTTTCTTAGAAGACCTTCTGTTCATTCATGCCCTCACGTCCAGCGGGTGCAGCTACCTGTACACAAAGACTCTCACCAGAGGAAAACTGCCGCAGAACCCGCTGCAGTGATAAAGCTTGCAGCGACGAGGGTGAAGCCTGCCGATCTCCGCTGGCATCCTCACTGAGCACCGTACCCCTGCTCAGGTGATAAAGCACGATGCCCCCGTGGGCGGAGCAGTTCGTAGGCTTTCTTCAGCTGCTCCTCAGGGTACTGACGATGCCTACAGTGCTGTTTGGGGTCACCCACAATGGTATTTAACGTGCCTGGTTGGCCTCAGTGTCGTCGCTGGGGACATCATGGAGCAAGCCCTCCTGGAGCACACCTCTGGGCACCTGAAGAAGAAGGTGATTAGAAACAGTCAGTGTGGTTTTACCGAGGGTAAATTGTACCTGAAGAGCTTGGCTGCATTAAAAATTACTGAATTTGTGAACAAGGGATAAGCAGTGTGCATCAGTTACCTCAGCCTAAGCAAAGCTTTTGATAAGCCTCTCCCACAGTGCTCTTGTGCCCGAGTGGGAGGCTGGGTCTCGACAGGTGGACAACCAGATGGGCGACGAGCTGCTTAGACGGTCAAGCCTGGAGTCACAGTTCGTGGCTGGAGGCTGGCGCCAAACGGGTGCTGCAGGGGGCTCTCCGCAACTGTCCTGTTTGCCTTTTTGATCAGAGACCCTGGGGGAGCTTGTGGAGGACACGAAACTGGGGGACCAGTTGTTACACCGAGGGCAGGGCTGCTGTCCAGCAGGACCGAGGCAGGCCAGAGACAGGCCGATCCCACCCCAGAAGCGATACAGGCTGGGGAGGGGGGCCCTGAGGGCAGCCCCCTTGTACGCCCAGGGAGGCATCAGGAGGATGGAGCCAGGCTTGTCACAGTGGCACAAGGCAGGAAGGGAGAAAACAGGCATGAGACAGATGGGATACTTTGAGAAGCTTTTCTCCCCATGAGGACAGTCTGCAATGGAGCAGGGGCCCAGGGATGTGGTGCCACCTCATCCTTGGAGGTTTGCGAGACCCGGCTGGCCAGAGCCCTGGGTGAGTGCTGGAGGCCAGGCTGCCCCTGCTTGGAGCTGGGCGTCGCACTGGAGACCTGCCGGGGTCCCCATCAGCCTTCAGGTAGATGCTCACAAGTAAATTACTTCCACTTGACTGCAAGCGACTGCATAGGTTTTCACCGCGCCTTGCGCTCAGTGCCGGCCTAGGCTGATGCAGACTGATGAAATCTCCCAGCTGGGAGGCCAAGGTGGCATAACCACAGCAATGGAAATCCAAAAATTCAGTTAATTTCACAGAATCACTGAATTCCAGAATCCCAGGTGCAAAGGGACCTCAGGGACCATCTAGTCCAACCTCTCTAGGAAGAGCACAGCCTAGACACGATGGCCCAGCACCCTGTCCAGACGACTCTTAAAGGTGTCCCAACGTGGCCGAGCCAACCCCTTCCCTGGGGAGATTATTCCAGTGGTGACTGTCCTCACTGTGAAAAATTTCCCTCTCGTGTCCAATTGGAATCTCCCCAAGGGCAACTTGTGTCCATCCCCCCTTGTCCTCTACGTGGGACTCTGTGTAAAAAGGGAGTCTCCATCTTCTTTGTAGCTGCCCCCTAAGTACCAGTACACAGTGATGAGATCCCCTCTGAGCCTCCTTTTCTCAAGGCTGCACAAACCCAGCTCTCCCAGCCTACCCTCGTATGGCAGCTTCCCAGTCCTTTGATCATCTTGGTGGCCCTTCTCTGGGCCCCTTCCAGCCTGGCCACATCCTTTTTGTACAGCGGGGACCAGAACTGCACACAGCACTCCAGGTGTGGCCTGGCCAGCGCTGAGTAGAGCGGGGTGATGACTTCTTTCTCTCTGCTGGTGATGCCCTTTTTGATGCAACCCAGCATCCTGTTGGCCTTCTTGGCCACAGCAGCCACCATTCGGTCATGTTGAGCTTCCTGCCCACTGGGACCGCCAGGTCCCTTTTGACAGAGCTGCTCTCCAGCCAGGGGGATCCCAGTCTGTGCTGCACTCCCAGATTATGTTTTCCCAGGTGCAAGACCTTACACTTGTCCTTGTTGAACTTCCTAAGGTTCTTGCTGGCCCACTCCTCCAGCCTATCCAGATCTCCCTGCAGAGCAGCTCTCCCTTCTGGAGTGTCTGCTTCCCCACTCAACTTGGTGTCATCTGGAAACTTCATCAGGCTACACTTGATCCCGTTATGCAGATCACTTACGAAGATGTTGAATAACATTGGGCCCAATATTGATCCCTGGGGGACCCCACTAGTGACAGGGTGCCACTTGGAAAAGGAGCTGTTTACCACCACCCTGTGGGTGCGGCCTGTCAGCCAGTTCCCCACGCACTGCACAGACCCCTTGTCTAGGCCATAACGCATTAATTTCTCCAGGAGGAGGCTCTGGGGGACTGTATCAAAGGCCTTGGAGAAGTCAGAATTTATACCTTGTTGCTAAATGACTCTTAAGTAAAGGCAGGCATTCAGGTGTTTTCGATGCAGCAGACTTTCTGTTGTTATTTACCTGACAAAGTTTATACAAAAATAGAGAAGAAAGTTGAAGCACCAGAGATGGTTTGGGCTCTCTGTACTCGCTGCAACAAAAAGCTGACTGTTGCCGTTTAGTACTGACAAGTAACAGTGGGCTAAAAAGGGACGCACTCATAGTTTCCTTTGGACAAACTTTGATATCTGCACGGAGAGCAAACTCGGCAAGAATTTGTTACGATCCCCTTATTTGAGGGGAGAGAATTGTTGAGAAACAAACTGTGCAGTGATGGAAGTACCCAATTTCTGCTCATCTCTTTAAGGAACCTCCTCTCCTTGGTAACTGCAGCGTTGGAAAAGGTCCGATTCTAGTGACTGTTTGCTCTGGTGCTAAAGAGCACAAACAAAATGCTGCACGAACTAGAATAAACCTGGAGAATGAATGAGGGCTGAGGGTCATGTACCTGTCGTCAGAGCACAGAACCCCAAGCTGTCTTGTTGCCTAATGATGAACTCCTAAAACATGAACATATGGTCTGACAAGCCTTTGTCGTTCAAAGCCGCGTCGGGAGGGTTCAGACCCAACATTGGGAAGCAGTTCTTACAAACCACAGTACGTGTGCATGCGAAATGTGCGCTTCAGATCTGTGCAAGGGGGGTTTCTGTTGTTTCCCACCTGCCTCTGACAGAGCAGCATCTGCTGCCAGGAATATTTTCTGTCATTTGTGCTGGGCAAGAAGCCTCTGATGTTCTCGCGTGCGTATTTCACCGCAGCCACCCGCGGCTGTCGTTTCAAGGTGCCATATTGCTTTGCCATCTGCATAGGCAATGTCTTCAGGTCCTTCAAAAAATAGCAGTTACGCAGTGCCAGCATACGTACAACGTACGCTCCTGTATAGATTTCGTTTCCTATCGGCAGCCAGGGTGGACGCGGACAGGGAAAGGAGCTGGGACTGTCAGGCATAGAGCTGTTGCCCTCCCCTGCAAGGCACCGGCAGCAGGGAAGCACGTTGCAGCTCGAGAGAAAGGCTGCGGTGCCGCAGGCACGGCTGCAGTGTCGCCAGCCGCGAAGGGGGCTCGTGTGCGATAGCGCGCTCGCCTGCAAGCGTGAAGGCTCCTGTGGTTATGCTGAGTCAGTCTCTCCGTAGCTCTTTTTGACGATACCCTTTATCGTGTTTTGCAGGTGAGTTTACCCCAGAAATGCAGCTGAGAATACGTCAAGAAATAGAAAAGGAAAAGAAGGTCGAGCTGTGGAAGGAACATTTTTTTGAGAGCTACTATGGCCAGAGGTAAGACATTCAACTGTCTGTTTTTAATCCCACATCGCCTGCCCAGGTGTACCTGCTGCTGCGTTTGTAGCGCGCTGTCCGTCGATAAACGGGGCTTTTCATTAGTCCTGCTGCCTGGAGAAGGCCGCTGGCTCCACCTCACTGCGCCGAGCTGAGGCGATGCCTGAGTGACCGGGGCCAGAGCGTTTGCTCTCGTCATTTCTGACGCTTTGACCAGTGCAGTGCTGTTTTCCTTAGGCGGGGATCTCCTTTAGACTTCACATCTTAACTGTTCCCACTGCTTGCTACGATACTTTGAGACGTTCCTCTCTTAGGGTTCTTCTAGTGTCAGGATTCGGAGAGCCGCGGGTACGTGGCGCTGCAGCGAACTCTGCCTTGCAGTAGCCACCTGCGACGTGAAATCTTGTGTTTCCCCCCATGTCTGCTCAGACACGTGTTTGGTAAAACTCCCGAGTCTGCAAGTCTTTTGCTCTGGGTTTCTTTTTGCTTCAAGATTTTCCCGTCCTTTTGGGCTCTGGAGAGGATGTCAGGTTTCTGTGCAAATGACTGTACTAAGAAACTTGGAAAGGAACAGATGCATAGAAATAACTAATAAGGAATTTGTTATCCTGCATCCTGACAGTCAGCCTTTATGCTTGTCCTCGCACCATCAGCCAGTCCCTCCCATTTGTCTCTGGTGTTTTACCCCTCTAGAGCACTTGGCTTATTGCAAACTCTATTTTTATCATTCCAGGGTCTGACAGGTTGGGGTTTCAGGGGTGAGGAGGGGGCCAGGGTGTGGGCACAGGCCTACAGCGGGCTGCAGTACCCTGCAAAGGGATAGGCCGGGCTGGGGATGCAGGTGACCTAGTGGTGCCGGCAGAGAGCTTTGCTCAGGTAACGCACCCCATCCTCCCAGCGCTGAAATCCAGGATGTAAACGCGCATAGAGCTCTGCGCTGGAGGAGAAGAGGCGGCAGCCGTATTCCTGAAGCTTTAGGGGGGCAGCAGGACATACACAACAGCAGGACTTGAGTTCCCTCTAGCTCCTAAGAACTTGGCTGGCAGAAATCAATCCCGTAGAGTCCTCAGGCTGGCTTCAGCAGACTCTGTGGGTATGTGTATGGGCAAAAATCCCAAATTTGGTATTTCGTTACGAGGGATGGGTGAAGCCAATCCTAGATCAGACGTCCCGCTGGGAATTAGATTCCCAGCTCGTTCATTTCTTTCACAAATAAAGATGGATGAATAACACAGGGAAATAGCCCCGGCTCTCTGCTGACGGAGGAGGGCAGCGGCGTCAGTTCTCAGCTCGGGCTGGGGCAGTGGTGCTCGCACTGGCTGTGCCTCCGCAAAAAATGGTGGGGCGCTTCAGGGTGCCTTCCCGCATGCGTCACCGTTTGAGCTGAAGTCGGATGGAGCCTGCGGGGGTGGTTCAGGCCGCAGAGGGATGCCTGCCGTGGCCAATGAAGGGAATATTTACTGTTGGCCAAATTAATTTGATTTGCAGCCTAGAAAATTAGCATCCAGCTAGAGGACTAGATCTAACCTGTGTTCCGTGGATTTCATTTAGCTGGTTTTAAACTTTAAGTTCTGTTTCATGTGGAAGTATTAACGGTACGGGAGGTTTTCAAAGATCGCGGCATAGAATTAGACGTGTGAGAGAGACTTATTTAGGGTGCGGTGTGTAAAGAATCTTCTGTTTTCATAAGGATGGTATGTTTTTGCATAAATGCTTTACAACATAAAAATTTTTGTTTTATTGATAGCTCTGGACTAAGTCCTGAAGAGTCCAAGAGACTGACAGCGAACACCAGCCCTGCCGAGACGGAGACTGAAAATCCAGCAGCCGAACAGCCAAAATGCACGCCGGTGGCTCTGGCACCACTCAAAGAGGAGATTACTCCTCCGTTAGAGCCTAAAGCACAAGCAGTCCAGGAAGCACCAGCGATGAAAAAAGGGGGAGAAGAGAGAAGAGAGGATGTGCAGCCGAGACCAGCCAACCCTGCAGAGGCCTTGGTTTCCCCGGGTGGGTGCGCAGAGAAACCTAGTGACCGTTCTCCCCCTGTGAAAGAGAGAGTCCAAGGAGAATCTGTTCACGAGAAACCACAAACTGCTGTTAGTCAAAAGCCAGAAGACGAGAGAAAGCACGCCGCATCAAAGGAGGCGCTAGTGAAAGAGACTGTCAGTACCTCAGTTTCGGCCCCGAGTAAACCAAAGAGCCCCGAGGCAGGGGAAGTGGTAGCAAACGTGAAGAGTCCAGCGACGACTCCAGAGGCACCAGGAAAGAAGCCTCCTGTAAATGAGGAAATGGAAATCAGCGTGGAAGCCCCTAAGAGGAAGTTGGAGAGTCGCGAGGAAGCTCTAACCACTCCTGAGAAAAAGCCACGGATGGTGGAGAACTGTCAGCACCACCAGGCATTTCGGGCCCAGCCGCAGTCCTTTCCCGCCGCGGGGACCCCGGTGCCGCGGGTACCCCCACTCAAGGTAAAGAGAAACGGAGGCAGATCCGCAGCGTGGCCTTACACGGGTCAGTGCAGCTGGTGGCTCTCACAGAAACGCTTTGTCAGTTCTAGTTGTGCATGTAAATCGTGTTGCCTCCTCCTTATAGCCGTGGAAATATTTGATCCAAAACGGTAAAAGCTCAGCTGTTTGCTAGAGAGGACCTGCTGGCTGGCCAATCAAGGTAACTCCAGTTAGGTCTCTCTTGTACGCATGCGTCTGTTAAAAGGTCTCATGGGCTCAAACACTTGTGTGGAAGCCCAAGCCCGGGTGTACCAGGGAGTGCTGTAGTTCATGGTGGGGAGAGCTGCGGAGGAACTGTGGGACTCTAACAACAGAGCAAGTTTGTAGCCCAGGAGCGCACAGAACTTTGTGAGAGTATCCCCAGCAGTACAGTAACAGCTCCAGAAAGAATGCTACCAGCTGCTTCCTCTGTTATATCACATCTAGAAGCTAAATTATTTACCTGTGTTAAAAAAAAACCCGTGTAGAAGTACTGCAGCTCTCGTTCGTACCCGCTGAATGCGGTGCAGTGCCAGACTAGGTAGCAGGGAAAGGCTATTCCAGGGAGCATCTCAACTCCAAACGCCCTTTGGCTGCTGGGTCTTAGCGAGAACGTGCCCAGGAGAGGAAGCAGGGTGCATCCCCACGGGGGTAGGGCAGGTGGAGAGGACGCACCAAAGAGATGCTGCACTTTGGCCTGGACAGCGCAGCCCTCGGGCGCTTGAGGTCCAGGTGCCGGGAGCGCACACCAGCTGCGAGGCTGCCAGAGCTGCCCTGCCGGTAAGTAACGAGCATGCAGGTGACACTGAGCCTTTCTTCAGTGACGCTGGGCTCGGCAGTAGATACAAGCGGATGCACCAGCACAGGAACATTTTTTACCACCGTGTGTGACTGTATGAATAGAGAAGTTTGGTTTCCATAGAATAGGGCCTGGGCTTCTTCTGCCAGAATTTGCTCTGGCTGAAGTTCAGCTCCCTGGTTCGGGACCTTCAGCAGAAGCTGTAAAAGGAAACAGCTTCATTTCTGTATTTCTGTATGTCCCGAGAATCCTCCTCTCCTATGAAGATTCCTTTACCCTAGGAAGTGTACGAACACAGCATTTCAAAAAAGGCTCATTATTCTCCCTGAGTTAACGAGCGTAGCCCAAAGGTAGGAAAGCGTTAATAAAATTGGTTAGTGACACAAAACTGGGGGAAACCTGTCAATAGAGGAGACCTGAGGTATCACACAGGAAGAATGGTTGGCCTTCTGGTGTCAAAAACATGGGATTTGATTTAATAATAGGGTGGATTTAAGGGCGATCAAAAATAGTTACCCCTGTAAGGTAGAAGACACGCCATTCCTCAGAAAAGAAAGAAGTGTTGCGCTGGCTAATGGAGGATGAGTGGGAGGCAGCGAGGTATTGTGCAAACAAATGTCACCCCGAAATACCTTGAATCTTGGCGATGGAGAGCGAAGAGCACTGACGTTAGTGCCCCGTTCTCATCGCTTACATTCTAGAGAGAACAAACCCACAGAAAGTAAAGTGGCGTGAGGAGGGGAGTGGAGAACCTGTTTTAGAAGAAAGGACTGAAATATTGGCCTTTCATCTACAGAGACACAGTGGAGAGAGTATTATTGCACTGAGGAGACAAGTGTAAATACGCAGGGGGGGAAAGCAACACAAAATCAAGCAGAATGTTAATACAAACCTTGAAAAGGGTATAAATGACATGAAAAAAGTATGAAGCTTAGATAAGGGATGCCAGGTGTTGAGTTCTGAAGCACCTCGCAGCTTTTTCCGAGGGAGCTTGATTGGATTTTGAGTAACGGCGTGCGATGTACCGGCCTGCGGCTGCAGGGGATGAGCTTCCCGCCTGCAGCACTGAGGCTGTAACAGGCTTAAAATAGGTGTGTCGGACATCGAGAGATCGTACGCGTCTTGCAGTACTTATCTCAAGTGAGGGAGGTGAGGGGTTTCTCCAGAACGATGACTGTTTCTCTAGGACTACACCTGTACGTGTGTTAAGTGTTCCCCACACCTCAGTTGTGCTTTTCTCCTCCTCTCTTCCAGATTCCTGTTTCCAGAATCTCCCCGATGCCATTTCCTGCGGGCCAGGTCTCTCCCAGGGCACGTTTCCCACTCTCGCTCACCAGTCCGGGAAGAACCGGGGCCAGAACTTTGGCAGACATCAAGGCAAAAGCCCAGCAGGCCAAGGCTCAGAGGGCAGCCGCCGCCGCCGCAGCCGCTGCCGCTGCCGCCTCGGCGGGGGGGGCCGTCCCCGGGCCGGGCCCAGGCGGTGGCGGGGGCCCGCCGGGCGGGGGAGGAGAGAAGGGTAACGCAGCAACAGGCGGAACCAACGAAACTGGAATTCGAGGGAACGCACTGGAACTGGCAGGAACTGGAAGCGGGGGAAGTTCGAGAAGGTTCCTTCCCCATTGCCCAGGGGCCCATACCCAAATGGAGACCCAGGCCGCGGACCAGGCCCCACCTCACAGTCCTTCTAGAGCACAACTACAGCAAACTTCCACGCTGCCGTCCAGAACTGCAGCCAGCAGTACAGGCACCAGCTCCTCCTCCTCCTCCTCCTCCTCCGCGCTATCGGCATTAGAGAAAACCAACAGAATAAAACAGAGCCCCCCGGGTGTGACGGTCGGTCAGGCCGCCGGCCCCCCACATGCTGGTAGCAGTGACAAACAAGAGAAAGCACCTTCTGCTCCGGCAGGTCCAAGCCAGGCCTGCGGGGCACCAGCCGTCAGGGATGGAACAGTCTGTGTCACGGTGTCGGCAGCAGATACCAACACAAACGTAACTAAGGTAGCACCTACGGCCTTAGGTGGGACCAGCTTAGATGTTCCTAAAGGCAAATCTCCTTCCCCTCTGACGCCCTCGCTAACGTCCTCGCGCTCGGAAGCCCAGGCTGGAGGTGTGGTCCCATCTGCTACGTCTGTCCCCCCCTCCCACGCTTCGTCAGTCGCGCCTAGCCTTAAAACTCACGCAAGTTTGAGCTCAAGTGGGGCTCTCCCAAAACCAAGCTCCAGTATTCCTGCTAACAACCCTCTGGTCACTCAGCTTCTTCAAGGCAAGAGCGTCCCTCTGGAGCAAATCCTGCCGAAGCCTCTCACCAAAGCGGAGATGAAAACGGTCCCGTTAGCTTCTCATGAAGAAAAAGGGGCAGCAGCGGCGCCCAGCGCTACAAGCGTAGCGGGGAACGGCACTGGGGCCGAGGGTGCCGAAAGACAATCGGGTTTACCCACACAACAGCTTGGGAAGATCTTTTCCCAGAACAGGCCTCTGCCTCACATTCCAAGGACCTTTCCGCTCCCCTCGGGAAAGGACCCCGGTCTTGACCAGCACCAGTGCCACGAGGCGCTCAGCAAAACAACCCAGGAGCAGATCCTTCAGACCCTCATCAAGAGGGTCCAGAGGCAGAATTTGTTGCCAGTCCTTCAGCCTTCACAACTGAACCTCACTCACTCAGGTTTCCAGTTAGAAAACAGCTCCACCAGCCAGAGATTTATGCTGGGTTTCACGGGCAGAAGGACATCCAAGCCTGCTATGTCTGGTCATTATCTGCTCAACATTTCCACCTACGGTCGTGGTTCAGAGAGCTTGAGGAGAGGCTTCTCCCTGAACCCTGAAAACCGCTTGTGTCTGAACAGTCCTGCTGACGCTCCCAAAACAGAGTTTGGGGAATGTGAGGAGGTAGCCGGCCACGGCAGCAGCAGCGATGAAGGAGATGTGGATGACGAGAGTACTGGCGACGAACGGGAACGTGTCAGCGTAAAAGAGGAGCCCCAGGCTGCCCAGGTTCCTGCTCAGTGTGAGAAAGAACGGGTGTCACACGGCGCAAATTCTTCGGATTACAGCACCCTTGCTAAAAAGGCCGTGCAGACGGAAGCAGCCGCGTCTCAGCAAGCGGCAGGCAGCAAGGAGAGCGTTCAGGCATTTGACGGCACTACGCTAGCGCGAGATTTCATTCAAGCCGCTCAAGAGCAAATGGCACACGCAATGAGGGGGAAAATGCACAGCGGTCCGGAGCTCTTCAGTACTTCCGTACCGTCCTTGGACTCTGCGCAGCAGCAGCCTCCGCTGCTTTCTCCTTCGCACGCTCCAAAGCTGTCTGGAAACACCGCAGCGCAGCTCCTTGGGCCCAGTTACAGCGGGACGATAAACGTCTCCACCTCCCCGGACGTGAACCAAGGGTCCCTTATGAGCGGGCTCTCTGAATGCAACCAGTTGTCCAGCAGCATGGGGAACGTCATGTCCTTTTCTGTGACGGTAACCACCATTCCCACCAGCCAGGCCATGAGCGCTGGCACCCACGCTCAGACCATCCCCGTTCAAGCCTTCGCTGAAGACAACAGCATGGAGGATTCCCCTTCCAAATGTTACTGCAGGTTGAAAGCCATGATCATGTGCAAGGGCTGCGGCGCCTTCTGCCATGATGATTGCATTGGCCCCTCTAAGCTCTGTGTCTCCTGCCTCGTCGTGCGGTAACCGGGAGGGGAAGCGGGGAAGAGGATGGCTCGGGTTCGGTTTAGCTTTCGGAAGTATGTTGGGAAGAAACAGGAAATTTACTGCCTTGCACAAGAGACACGTTACTGAATCAGGAATACAGAGTAGAGTCCTTCTTTCATTAAAGAAAGAGCACCTTCTTGTACAGTGAGTCGAAATTGAGCTCAACTACGTGAATTGTGACAAGAGTTTGCACTTAAGGAATTATGTAAATATGTCACATTATTTTGTTTAAAAATATTTTTTCAATCTTTTAGGAGATAGTGTTTGACTTGTACTGCAGTTTCATTAACCCCAGCCTGCTCTCCAGCATGTTTGCTGAGCTCTGCTCTAGATGGGGGAACGAACCCCCCGCAAAACCATAGCCTGTTGGTCTTCTCTGGACAAAGAGAAGAACTGGATAATCAAGAAGCTAAGCGTTTGTACTGACTGATCACGGAGCACCGAAGCGGGAACCCCGGAACGGGGCTCGCTTTGCTGCTCTGAATTTTAGTTCAGTTTTTTTTTCAGAATGGGAAGGCATTAATTAACGTCGTTCCGGCCTTCCAAGCAATTGCCTTTCACTCGTGACCTGGCAGTCTCCAGAAGGCATACTGGGTTGTGCAATATTGGCTGGCGTTTTTGATTTGCATATCCTCTCCTCTTCAAGGAGGACTCAGTTGCAGTAACCTTGTTTTAAGGAAGGTAGTGTCTCGATTTGCTACTGGTGAATACAGGAAAAGGCAACTGTACTAACCATAGGATTCAAGAATTTAAATCACTAAAGCAACTCAGTAACCGTGATTATCGGTAATCCCAGGAACCATTTAAAGCAGAGGTCACAAATATGTGCCGAACCGCGTTTTGTTTCTGGACTGTCAGGACTCGGCAGAAACCTGCTTTTTTTTCTGAGGCTTTTTGAGTGAGCGGGAAAGCGCCAGCCCGCAGTCACGCGCCGTCGGCCGTTACGGCACACGACGCAAGCGAAGTGCACTAGGTGTCACCCTCGGTCCTGCTGTTTCCTAGGAAGCTTACTGTGCTCACTCAGACCTCCACGATAGTCAGATGTGTCTAATTTCTATAGAAGATTTTATATTTAGCTAAGTGTAGGGAAAGGAGAACAAGTGTCTTGTTGGGCCTCACCATTAGCCCGCTGTGGGTGTCTCTTTGTGTTATAAATACCAAATCAGGCTTGGCTCAGCTTGGATTTTGCTCAGTTGAGGTCCGGGGTTGTGTTGGGGCTGGGGCAGACGGGCGGGGGGGCTGGGGCAGGGGGGCTGCACCGCACCCCTCGTTCCTGACGGCAGGACGCAGCTAGCGACGCTCATCCTCGCTGTTCGTGCATTCATTCATTTCGATTAATCCGAATTAAAGCAGTTACAAAAGGTACTCTGTTTTCAACAAGAGGAGTTGACGACAGGCTGGCTAGCGAAGCACGCGCCCACCCGCATTTTGACGAATTGCAGCACGCCCGCGTCGCATCCAGGATCTCTGTGTCACTCCTCTTGCGCAACGAAGAGCATCGCGTTCACTAACCACGTCCAGTCCCATGTTGTCGCTGTTCGGGGCGGGGGGGCCATACTGCATCTCGGTCAGGGAACAGATCTATGTATCTTTTTGATGGAAAAGCACTGAATTCACTTTGAATCCAAAGGCCTTTTTACGATGAAGCAATATTAACAAAATAGGTGGGAGGGACAGCTGGTTTGCGAGCTGGGGTCCTCAGCCTTCCTTTCTTCTCACCGTTTGGCTACACGGCTGCTTTCCCCTCTCCTCGCCTGGGAGCCCGGCTCTCGGTAAAGACCAGAAATAATTGCCTGTGAAGCAGTGCGTTTTTCCAAGGAGCGGGAGGTGATTTCTTTGGTAGCGACAAAGAAAAGAGAGTCGCAGACTTAATCACGTCATAACAGAAGCGTTTCCTTCCCTGTCCAGCACAGCGTGGCGTCCTCCACGGCAGGATGAGCGCGCGGGAGTTCGCGAGAGCTGCAGCGGATCTCGGTCTCTGTTTTGCTCATCTCACGTTTAGCGGGGAGCCGTGACCCCTGCTTTCTAATTATGCATCGCTGCTCAGACATCCAGTGGCGAAGAGGATTTAAGTATTAGAAATAAAGTCCATCTTTTTTAATCCAAAACTGAAATCTCAAAGAAATTACACAAAAAATTGCTCTCTCGTGCATACCGCGCGCGCGTTGGCGGTGGTCGTAGCCCCAGAACCGCCCCCCGGCGTGCGGGAACCCGCTGCCGTCGGCGCAGAGGGGCAGAGCGGTGACGTGGGTGGCTTCTCCCGTTACGTCCCCCGACGCTGGACAGGGTAACCTCGTCCCTCGGCACCGCTCGGGGCAGCGCCCGGCCCTGCCTGCTCCCACCTCTTGTTCCGCAAGAGGAATTTCTGCCGTTTTTTTAGATCTCGGGATGGGTTTGAAGCGGCCCCAAGCTGCGTCCGCTGGGGAGCCGGGTGCTGAGAGCAGGGTCTGTCTGCTCCGTGTTAACTCGAGCCTTGCCTAGACACGGAAGAGGTTACAGCGGTGCTGTCCTCAGACACGCGTGCCCGCCTAAGACAGATCCCCCAGTATAATCCCGTTTAAAGATTGTTGCTAGTTGCAAATTAAACTGAAAAATTCATTCTTGCCTCAAATAAGAGCAAAGAGGTTTCGCTGGCAAAATTGGATCCGCTCCGGTCACACCGTGGCTTTGATCGGTGTCATTTCTCTAGGCTGACGAGGCTGCTTAAGGCGGGGAAGGAGGAGATGATGAGGGAGCAGCGGGCTGTGATCGGCCGTCTTGCTCCTAGCGCTCGCGGGCTTTGCAGCCCGCTGCGCCGCTGCTGGGAAAGGCTGTGTCGTTGCTCCTCTCGGCATTTTGTAGAACAGTCGCCGGCCCCGAGCACGGTTCCAGCTTGGTTCTCCCTTTGAATCCGACGGGCGTCTGCTGGCGCGCGTGGGTTCGGCTTCCTGTGCCGCCCACGCCTCTTGCGAGCCTCCTTCGGGAACGCGAGAAGCTGCCGCTGCCGAGCGGCCCTGCAGGAAGCACGCCTGCCCGGCCGTCGCGAGGCGAGCCGAGCCGAGGCCGACCGGGTTGGGGTGCTCGGTGAGCGGGAGGATCCCCGTGGCTCCAGGCGCGCGTCGGGATGCGTAGGCGTCTCCCGTGGTGCCTTGGAAGTTTACAACTCTGTTCAGTGCCTTAGTTGTATTTTAACAGATCAGCACTTTTCTTGGGCTACTTTTATTCTATTTCTTTTTAAGAAATCAAATTCTTTTAACTGCATGTCTTTGATTTTAACATACGCTACGAGCTACTAGGTGCAACTTGATGGAACAATCTCCACAGGTTTGCAAGAGGGCATTAAGTAGTTAGGAAATCATTAGAAATAATGGGGCTCAGTTTAATAATCACTATAAGTACAGGTCGACAGAAAACCTCGAAAGCTTTGCCTGTTTTACGGTGCTGGTTATCGAATAATGTCTTTTAGAAGGGGGAAATCCTGCAGCCTGTAGAGGAGCTGCGCGGGATCAGCCTGCCGCTGCCTTACTGCTGGGGCTCCTCCCGGCAGTCCCCACTCTTCCCATCATCTGCCCTCCCCGCTGTCCCTCCAGCAAGACGATAAACCTGCCTTCACACTGGATTTACCAACAGAAGGGATGTCGTGACGTAGTTTAAAGCTAGACTTTAGTTCCGCGGGTATTAAATTAGTAGCACTATGGTAAACGCTGTCATTAAAAAAAAATCCGAGATAAAATGTTTTCAAAGCCTAATGTCAAAAACCACGTTTGCGGCAGTAAAAGCAACTTGAGTAAGAAAAGACCCTCAGATTTAAACTGTCCCTTTGGGGCCACATCTGAGTCCTGCAGCACGAGAACTAGAAGCACAGACTGATCAGCGGAGCTTGTCTCCCCAGTGCAAACGCCCCCACGTACAAGTTGTTGCAACGGAGGAGCGAAGGCGGCTCCGAGCGCGTTCGGGTTCTGAGGGATTGGTAGCACGGGGAAGGAATTAGGTGTGAAGTTGTCCCTTCTTAAATCAAAAGGAAAAACCAAGATGCTTAACAGTTAACGCTGGTCAGCGGAGTTGTAACTTTTTTACGGTAGTAAGAGATGGCCGATGGGCAGCAGGTTCCCGGTCAGGTCAGCAGCCAGGCGGGGTCCTCGGGGCGTTCGCACCGTGTCAGCGGCGGCAAAGGCCATCCCGGGGCCGGGCCCTGCCGGGCGGGCAGGCCGCAGGAGGGGGTGGCGTTGGGAGGCTCCAGCTTCCCTCCTGCGGGGAGGCTCGGTCTGACGGCTCGTTTAAACCGGTGGAAGGTGGGGGGCCACCGACCCGCGAGCACCGGCCCAGCCCGGGCGTCCTCCGGAGGCGGTCAGTCTTCAGCGCCGCGCAGCCACGCGGACGTGCCGTGCCGGTGGCGGGAGAGGCGGTAGGAGCGCGCGGCCGGTGGCGGGGCTGGGGCAGAGCGTGCTTGAGTGTCTGAAAGCACCGTGGCTTGGAGAAAAGCGGGCTGGGGTCTTTTCCCCAGAAAGGCCGGCAGTTTTCTTCATTGGAACCGTCTCCCGTAGTTTTCCGCGTTGGAGCTGCCTCACCAGGAGCGCTTGAAGCGCTGGGGGAACTTCTTGACTTGGCAGTTTTACTTAGGCTCAGTCTCTTGAAAGCCGGCCCTGGCCCTGAGCGCCTGGCTTCGCCCCCGCTGGCTCTGCTGCTTTCGGGCACAGCGGGGGAGGCTGCTCCGCTCTCCCCGGCCAGGGCCGACCAGGCTGGCGCTGCTCTGAGCTTCCAGGCTCCCACGTCACAAAATCCCACGTGGGTGCAGCGGCGGAAGGAGGGACGGGACGGCACGTGCGCCCAAACCGCCTCCCGGCGTTGCGGGGCTCAGCGGCCGCGGGGCCGGGCCGCTGCTGCGGCTGGCGTGGGGGAGCGCCCGCCGCTAACCGGCTGCCGCGGAGGCGGCCCGGCCGGCCGCGTCCCTGCGGGCGTCGGGGCTCTTTGCCGCCCGGGGCGAAGAGCGGGAGCGTTCGCGAGGATGATGACATCCAGAACTCTCTGTGTTACCTAGGTTGGGTTTTTTGTTTTTTGGTTGTTTTTTTTTTTAATTAATGCTATACATTTGATATAACTGAAGATCGGTTTTAAGAGCTTACAGTAATATATTTTAAGTAATATATATTTTAGTATCTGTAAAAAAAAAAAATTGACAAAGGATGATTTATGAACTAGATAAACAGGGTATCGGGAGTATGTAGTTCCTCAGCAAGGCCCAGAGCAGTTTTACTAGGAGGAGAACTGAAAAGATTCCGTTTTTTTCCATTAATGCAATAAAAATGGGAATTCTTAAAAAGAAGAAATCCAATACCGTTTACCACGTGCTTTTCTTGTCTTGGCGACAGGCCTGTAACCACAGCTTAGGAGATACGGAACCTTTGTCTGTCTTTTGCCTTTCTAAAAGGGACTTAAATTGGAATAGAGAGTATGTACAGAAAAATCGAGTCAACACCATTTTAAAATGTATTTTTACACAAATGATATAGAAGAATCGTATTTTACATAAGAATTTTAAGTATTTGAAATATGTATATATACACTGTATGTACTTCATATATTCTTTATTTTACATTTTCAATGTATTAAAAAGCATTTGAGCTGGTTGGATTTGAGCATGTACTGGTGTTTAGGAACAAAGGAAAAGGACAGAGGGAGAGGGCGCGAGCGCCGCGCCACGGCATAGCTGCGGCGAGCAGCTGCAGGGTAGCGGAGGAGCCAGAGGTTCAGGAGCAAATGACTTCCCGAAGAGTTCGGCGGTTTCAGGTAGCGCGTACTGACCGTTTTCAGTCCTGTGTCCTGTTTGTGTTTCCGTTAAGATTCGTCCCTTGCGCCTCGTACCCACCCGGAATAATCTATGGTGGGAGGACAAGACGGTGAGGTGGATCTTTTATACACGCAATGCTGCCTTTATAGCCAAAGAGACAGACTGGGACAGAAGCTACTCAACCAAAACCAAACCAGAAGCTACTCAGTTTTGCTGTGCCACTGAAATTTTCATAAATAGCTGGATTTCTCGTGTGAGCATCTTACGGCGCTCTTGGGAATGCAAACAATACACCAAAAGTCCAGTGATTTCAAGGAAACACTATCAAAGCAGAGTTTGGTTTGTTTTTTTTTTACTTTGCAGGAATTTTGGCGAAAGCCGCACCATAGAGGATGATACATCTTTGCAGCTACTAGAAACGGAGCGAGTGCTTATGAGGAACGGGATCCTAGAGGTGCCCTGCTTGAGCCGCCACTATCTGATAGGCGCAGGCAGCACCGGGCGGCCGCAGGGCGGGCCGGGCTCCGAAGGGGTGCAGGTGGGGAGGCAGCGGCGCTTTCAGGTGAAGCTGAGACACCCCGGCCTCCTGGCGCGGCGTCGCGGAACTATATTAGAGCAAACAACAAGTAACGGCTCCTTCTGTACATCCCCGTTTCTGAAAGCCGAGGAGATGGGCCGCCCTGCCATTGCTGGCCCCGGTTGTGCGCCCAGAGCGCGCAGGGAGGCGAAGGGGCCCCCGGGGCGGGCGGCACGGTGCGGCCCCTTCTCTGTGATGCCCCCTTTGGCTCGGACGAGTCTCAGATGACATTTACGCTATTCCACTTCCTCCAGCAAGCGATTGCAGGAATCCTGTCTGTAAATTGGAGGTGTTTACAGCGGCTCTCTGTTGCTGGGACTTACAGGGAAGGAAACTGAATGTGGGGAAAGAAGACGCATTAATGAGTCACGGTCTAAAAGTACAAATCCGAACCGTGAAAAGGCAGGCCACTGGTATTTTTATACTGCTACAATTGTTATAGGAATCTCTTGAGAAAAAACAGACCGTGGCACCCGATACTTGGTCAAA
Source organism: Phalacrocorax carbo (assembly GCF_963921805.1). NCBI lineage: Eukaryota > Metazoa > Chordata > Aves > Suliformes > Phalacrocoracidae > Phalacrocorax > Phalacrocorax carbo. The sequence continues at coordinate 128,975,149 of NC_087515.1, forward strand.
ACTTGCCGCCGGCCCGCGGAGCGGGGCTTTCGCTCTATAAACAGTTGCACTATGAGAAAGCCCGCGGCCTGGGGGCGCGTATGCGTGGGGGCGGGGGCGGCGCAGCTGCGTGTGCGCGTGCGCGCACCGACGCACGGCTGGCGCTTGGGTAGGAAGTGTACATAGCAAGACCAGCTTCACCTCGGTCTTCTGGTGGCGTTTCACCTTGCAAAGTCACCACAGGCCTGAGAATTAACAGCTTTTGTATTTGTTTTCGTATTTAAGGTATATGGGTTAGACAAAATATATAATAGCAACGTGTTTTGATCTGCTGCACTTTTTTAAAATGAAAAAACATTCCTTATTCCCCTGGTACTGCTGCATCTCCCATTCCTTCCCGTCCCGACTTAAAACGTAAAACCGACTGTCTCCCGTACCTTTCAGTTAAGACTTCTCGGATGCTGCGTTATAGATTTTGTATTGGAAGAGCCGGGCCGGGCTGTAACACGTGGAGGCCGGGGTGTGACGTGTGGAGGCTGGGGTGTGACGTGTGGAGGCCAGGGCTGTAACACGTGGAGGCCAGGCTGTAACATGCGGAGGCCGGGGTGTGACGTGTGGAGGCCGGGGTGTGACACGTGGAGGCTGGGGTGTAACGTGTGGAGGCCGGGGCTGTAACGTGCGGAGGCCGGGCTGTAACATGCGGAGGCTGGGGCTGTAACGCGTGGAGGCCGGGGCTGTAACGTGCGGAGGCCGGGCCTGCAGGCTCCCCGCAGCCCAGAGGCCAGGAGCGTGGCCCCGCAGGCACGGCGGGCCTGGAAACACGTAAGTACCACACAGCTACGGCAGCTTGCCGCGGGACTGTTTCCCGACTGACGCGACTTGAACTGTCCCGTCTGTGCGGGTGCTCTTAGCCCACCTGCAGCTGGGCGGGCCAGGCGTGGCCCCGAGCCTCAGGGGCAGAGCGTTCAGTCGGGTTTTTCGCGCTCTGGCGTCTAGAGGCGTGCCAAGGGCACCCCCACAGAGAGCCGCCTTCGCTGGATTCGCAGCACCTTCCGTTGCCGCAAATCTTCTGCGCGACTGTAAGCCCAAACCCTATCGCAGCCCGTTCGCAAAGTCACACTGAAATAAGAACCGTGGCGAGGTTTGTAAGGGGAAAACAATAATTAAAAAAAGAAGCAATTGTAGTTCAGTAACGTAACTTTTAGGCATTTAAGAAAACCTCACGGGCCGGTTCGAGCAAAGGCGCAATACAGCAGGGACGAACGCGGTCCGCCGTGCTGCAGCTATGCATTTTGGCAAAGGGCGATTTGTCAACGAGTTTTTCCACTCATTTTGCTGTATAAGATTCCACCTTAGCTTCTCACCAGCATTACGAGGGATCTGAGGAGCGCTAAAACCAGCCCGTTCCTAACCTGTCACTTGAAGATCTGTGTGCCCTTAGGAGATAGCACTTTGACAAGCAAAAGCCTGCCCTGTGGCTTCCGTCTTATTGCGGATTCTGTTCCTCTTCCTCTCACTTATTTTTGTCATGTAAAACTACCTGCTTTATAAATGAATGTAAAATACAGTAGTTCTTCAGCACATGGACAAATGTGTATTTTCTCCTAATGTTTCATTTTATGTTAAATAAAAAGCATATGATTTTATGGTCGCTAGTACTGCTAATGTTGATTTTCCAACGATTACCTTTGTCTCTCATGGGGCCCTGATAAATGACAACAAACTACATTTTTCTGGCTTTATTAGCTGAGGACATCTGGAAAATTTTTTCGACACATTTCGAGGGGAAAACTTTGGTTTAATACAAAGCCTTAACAAACACTGCAGTTCCCTCGAGCCTCACGTCTTGGGGCCCTGAAGCGTTTCGGGGCGTTGAACCGTAGGTTTGGGAGAAAGAGAGGAACAGGCAGAGACCTGTGCCAGGTGGTGGCACCGTGGTTTCTCTCACACGGAGGGACTCGGAGAAATAGCTCTGTAGCCGGCTCTGTGGATTTCTGACAGGTAAACGCTGACTGCACTTAACGTCAGTAAAATCAGCGGGACTGAGGCGCCTGGGAATGTGTAGGAAGCCTGGGATTTCTTTTCTCGGAATATATTAGAACTAGCAACAATCTCTATTTCAAGTGTGGAAAGGTACCGTGACGGGGCTGTGAACCTGCCCGTGGGAATAATCATGTCAGGAGCGTAAAGAGTGACCGTAAAATGGAGAAGCAAAGAGCCATAAAGAAATCTGCGTCCTGCAAAGAGCGACTACAAGACGTCCCGCTGAGTTTGACGTAGCGTTAGCAGACACCCCCCCTCAATTCTACCACCTCACGTAGAGACAGACCGCAAAAAGAGGAAAAGAAGAAACGATGATTAGCGATACTCTTCAGGCGCGGCCCAAACCCCGCCCAAAGCAGCAGTAATACTCCTCCTGTGCTCACTGAGGATGCCGTTACTCGCACCGCCGCAACCAGGCGATGGCTTTTTGAAAGGGCCGACAGAGGCGCCGCAGCTCAGGTACCGGCAGCGTCAGGAGAGCTGTGGCAGCCTGTGCCGCACGGCGCTGCCGGCATTTGAGAGGCGCTTACATCAGTCGTACGCGAGGCCCCGGCAGTTCTGATGCTGAAGTCGTGCTGCTAAGTGGGACACAAAGCCACGCGCTCCCGCCCAAGGGGTGTGCAGACTAATTCGGTGCGTGGCACGATAAATCGTTTCTCATCAGATAAAATAAGGGGTATCTTCAGTAGTAAAAATGATACAAGAAACAGTTATGTGGGAAATCAGTAATAAAACTTGAGGAGATAAATATAAAGTAAAAGAACTGGTTCAAAGGGGCTTAACAGGTAGCGCTGAAAGGAGGGTACCAGGTTGGATGGAGAAGCCTCGTGGAATCCCTCAGGGGCCGGTCTGGACGTGCATCTTTCTAAGGCCTTTCATCAGTGACACTTGCCCCAAAAGCTGGGAGTATCCCAGCACACTGAGCCGATGACACAAACTTGGGCTACACGTGCATGCGGACGTGGGAAAGCCCAGCTCAAGCAAGCCGTGACGTGACATTCAGCCATGCGCACCCACGTCTCAAGGTGTTCAGGGACAACTAACACAAGCTTCTGCTCTGGGAGTGGGTGCGCAGTAACTGGGGCGGGGAGAGAAGGCCCTGGGTGTATTAATCAGTCTTACCCTGTGATCGTAAGCCGTCGGTCTGAGTCAGCCCTGGGAAGGAGAAGCAGTTCTGGAAGTGCGGTACTGCCAGCAGCGACGAACTCCGTGAGGGCAGGCAGATGCGCCGCGTGGTGCCACTCGCCCGCGGGCAGGGCAGGCTAGCCACGCTGGAACAAGGGCACTGAAAGGCTGCTGAATAATCAGGGAGAGGCTCCGACGTGGTGAGAAGCCCGAGTTAAAAACCGAAAGGTAAAAGGCTGTCTGTCACCAGGACAACTATTAAGGGGGCAAAGCAGCTGCTCAGCACTGGTGCAAGGACAATGGGGCCGCACGAGCTGTGGATAAGCCTTGCTAGACCTTGGGAGACAGCGGCTGTGTGACAAAATGTAAACCAGCAGAGAATACACGGAGCTACAGGGGTGGTCTGTCGCTACTGATGTGTTGGGCTTCATGCTCCAGGGAGCCCCTGATGGTCCCCTTTTCCTAAATAAGACTTTTAAATTTTTTTTTTTTTTCAGACATCAGGAGTGTCCAGATAGTGTTCGTGAATAAAACACTTGATTTTAGAGCTCCATAATATTTATGAATATTTTAAACTATTCCTTTCATTGTTATGGCTGTGTTAGAAGTGATGTCATGTCCTTGGCACTGCTTTTTCATCTACTGTGTTCTATTCATTATTCACATTATTGCTGTTCCAGCTCAGTCACAGAAGGGGTTGGAAGTTGGGTGGGAAGGGACCTTTAGAGGCCACCCAGCCCAACCCCCTGCCGTGAGCAGGGACACCTTCAGCCAGAGCAGGTTGCTCAGAGCCCCGTCCAGCCTGGCCTTGGGTGTTCCCAGGGATGGGGCATCGACCGCCTCTCGGGGCAGCCTGGGCCAGGCTTTCACCGCCCTCACAGTAAAGAATTTCTTCTTAATATCTAATCTAAACCTACTGGCTTTCAGTTTAAAACCATCACCCCTCATCCCATCCCTACACTCCCTGATAAAGGATCCATCCTCATCCTTCCTACGGCCCCCCCTTCAGGTACTGGAAGGCTGCAATAAGGTCTCCCCGCAGCCTCCCCTTCTCTGGCTGCACAACCCCAGCTCTCCCAGCCCGGCCTCGCAGCAGAGGGGCTCCAGCCCTCGGAGCATTTCTGTGCCCCCCCTGGCCCCGCTCCCACAGCCCCGTGTCTGTCCCGTGCTGAGGAGCCCCGAGCTGGAGGCGGCGCTGCAGGGGGGTCTCACAGAGCGGGGCAGAGGGGCAGCACCCCCTCCCTCGCCCGGCTGCCCGCGCTGCTGGGGATGCAGCCCGGGGCACGGCTGGGGGTCTGGGCTGAGAGCGCACGCTGCCGGCTCGTGTCCATCTTTTCACCCCCCAGCACCCCCAAGTCCTTCTGGGCAGGGCTGCTCCCCACCCCTCCATCCCCCAGCCTGGATTGATCCCGGGGGCTGCCCCGGCCCCTGTGCAGGGCCCTGCACTTGGCCTTGTTGAAGCTTGGGAGGTTCACATGGGCCCACTTCTCCAGCTTGTCCAGGTCCCTCTGGGTGGCAGCCCTTCCCTCCAGCAAATCGACTGCACCGCTCAGCTCAGTGTCATCACTGGGCTTTATTTGCTTGAGTTTTAGTCTTCTCTTTTTTAATCCATGTAACTAATCAATTGCTATATCTTGTTAAATAAAAAATAAGACTCTAATCTTTTTTTAGCCCTGTAGATCTCCCCTGTGACCCGTGGGAAGAAAGAGGATGGCCACAACCCACAGTTACGAAACAGCGAAGCCTGAACTCTTAAAGAGTTGAAGGCATAAATAAATAAAGCCAGTCACCATCTGCTGTTTTTCTAGGTTTCAGAACTTCTCCCTGCAGACCGCATGGCAAACTGACTCTCCAAATGCTGATTTGGCTATTCACTGCTGGGGAGACAGGGTGGTGTTATGCAGGGTGCACGCCCTCCACTGCATCGACTTTGGAGCCTGCTTGTAAATGGTAGATACAGTCATAGAACCAACCATAGACTCGTTTAGGTTGGAAAAGACCTTTCAAGTTGTCAAGTCCAACGATAAACCCAGCACTGCCAAGCCCACCACTAAACCACGTCCCTCAGCACCACGTCTACATGTCTTTTAACGCCCCCAGGGATGGCGACTGCACCACTGCCCTGGGCAGCCTGTGCCAGTGCCTGACAACCCTTTTGTGAAGAAATTGTTCCTAATATCCAATCTAAACCTCCCCAGGTGCAACTTGGGGCTGTTTCCTCTCGTACTTCTATTCTAAGAGCTCCGTACCTTCCCATGTCCGTTTTCTTTCAGCTCCCCAAATACCTCTGCAGTCATGAGTCAGCTGTGAACAGTTCTGTGCCCAGGGAGGGAGCCATACACAGGACGTCCTATTGAACTTAGACATTTCACCTGTATTTTAACAGGATCTGCTTCAATTTCACAATCATCGTCTGGCTTGTTCTGTTCTCTGCCAAATTGCCTTTAAAAATTTGTAAGTGAAGGAAAAGCCGCAGAATCCATTTCTAAAGATAGATAAGGAACATGCTTAGGGCTCGAGCAAGGTAATTACCTTGTCACACGGAAGAGGAACAGAAGAAGAGATTGTTTCCTCTCTCCTGAGCTCAGCCTCCACTTTATCTCCGTTGCCGTGGTGGTGCTAACTGGGAGTACCTGAGAGATGGAAGAGCAGCTTGTGACACGCGGGTAACTGCATGACCACAAATACCGGGTGCTGCGCCAGCAGCTGGAGATGCAGATACACAGGGGCTACAAGGCCCTTCTCTGGCGCTTAGGAGCGATGCTGAAGTGCAAAATTTTGCATTCAGAATTTAAAATTCTGACATGATTATGTAAATAGAAATAGAAGGATAGCAAAAACATTAGTCAGTTTCTCAGCGCGGACATTCTCAACCTCACCCTTTTAGTCATACTTGTTCTGGGCTGCACTACATTCTCTTTACAGCCAGGTACAGCAAAACTTCACGTAAAAGTTGAGGAAAGTTGACATGAGGATGTAAATGCAGAGCCTTCGGACTGCTGAAGACTTCTTCAGATGGCGCTGCGTGCCCAGAGATCACGCACAAGCGACAGCACAGGCGCTTGACTGCTCTGGGAGGTTCACAAAGCACTGTCGTTGCTGCTTGAGAGGAAAAGGAAAAATGAGGAAGGGCAAATGTAGCAGCTTGGCTGTGGAAGATAATCAGCTAATTGCTCAAAATTAGGAAGGATACAAGAAGATTATAGTGTTAAAAAAGTGTAGAGCAGTCATATAATCTACTACAAACCATGCAGAAGTAACAAGAGTTACCACCAGTTTGCAGATAAAACACCAGGAATGGTGAAAAGGCAAACACGACACTGAGGCTGAGGGCACGGGCCTCAAAAGGGTCCTTAACGTGTAAATGTGGGCTCTGTAACGGTGAAAGGCACGGAGCAAAACCACGCTCTTCAAGTTGAAATTAGTTAAAGGAAACAGGAAACACTGAAAGCCATCAACAGTGAATATGCGTGTTTAGGATTTAACACAGAATTAACACCCAGCTCCTACATGAACGAAGAGGGAAGAAGAGAAAAAGGGAAGAACGAAGAAATGGAAGACTAGCAATGGGGAACTGCCAGAACAGGGGAGGGCTGTTTTGTGCTTCATAAGACATTTCCCGGCAGCACCAGACCAAACACTCTTGACTTTGCCTTCCACATCATTCAGGAATCCAGCAAAGTAATACGGACTACAAGGTAGACTGGGACCTACACAAACAGCGTAGAGAAGTTTCTTTTTAAAGTAAAAAAAAAAGTACTAAAAGTGCTTTTTCCTGGACTCAGATCTGGTAATCAGCCATAATTTCTAACGACAGTGGGATACAGCATAAAATTAAAAGTGAGCCAACGTTCAAAGAGGAATTTCAGCTTTCATCGGGAGAAATTATATAAAAACTATGAAAGGAATTCAGAAAGGTTAAACTATTTGAGACCAACACCACAAAAGAATGTCAAATAGATGAGTCCAAGTTGAGGAAAGCATTTCAAAATATGGATGCTTAATGACAAGTTAATGGAAGGAGCCATAATCTGTCGGCAGGCGGTTACCACCTTGGAAGCATGTAAGAAACGAGGACCCGAGTACGCTGAGTAGCCTTTAATTCCATATAATCACTGGGCGTTTTAGCAGGCCACAGTCAGCCTCGCATCCAAATCGTCGGCTGGACTTGGCAGAGGCTCTGCTCACCCAGGCCCAGGGGACGGGGTCGGGGTCTTCTGTCTTGTACGAGCACTGAGCCCTCGCTGACGCTCGAGAGCTGATCATACCAGTAATCGCCGCGTCCCCTCAGAAAAGGCCACTGATTTGGCACGCACCAGCACGCTGCCAAGCCGGGATGCTATACACATTTAGAGTGTTCTGGGTGGTATACCTGTTTTAAAACAGAGAAGAAAGAAAAACAAACCTGAGACAAGGTTGGTTTAAGCCATCTGGAAGAAGAATTAAACCCTGCACTGTCAAATCGGCTGATGACAGAAGGGTGATTTAGAGCTCCTTACCTGCAGAGGCTATAAAAAACTACAGAATGAGCTAGAAATTAGCCACCAGTAAGTTTTATTTTTAGAATTTTTGACATAAATAACTGGTAAATAAGTAAATGTAACTAGTACTAGCACATTTAAGCGTGCCTGTGCAGAGTGCAGTGCACAGCCCTGATCAGCCACAACGAAGAACACGAATTCATGGTGCAGCAGGGTCCGTGGAAGCTTTTTAGTCTAACCAGGGCAACAGAGACTCTGCCAGACAGAAATTAAACAAAACTATGGTAGATCCTATTGCTCGTCATTAAAAAAAAAAAAAGAAAAAACTGCTGGAACTAAAGAAACACCAGCATAGGACTGGAGTGCTCTGAACAGTGAATAAATCCGAATGAAAGTTAGAAAATGGCTTCCATCTGCACAAAAGTAGGATTTGGGGACTTCTAATTGATGGGCGAGTAGCAAATCCAACAGTTTTTAAACCTTATAAATTCATGAAGTGAATTATAGACATGTCACTAGTGGCATCAAGGAGCTGTTCTTGATCCAAGAGATTCTTTCCAGTTCTGTGTTTCTAATAATTAAATAAGCTTTGCACACTATGTCACATTTGGAGATGTCACAGAAATAAGAGGGTCCAACTCACCCACTGGTGGAACGTGCCGCTTTTGAGTCACCCCTTACCAACTTCTTTCTCCACCATCGATTTCACAAGTTTAACAGACAGGCAATTTTCAGGCAACGACTGGATCAAAACCAAGTATCGGCTGAAGATCTTAAATTCACTGGTTATCTTCTGAAACATCTCTGTTTCAAGACGTGAGGGGCTGCAAATGAATTGTAAGCAAATTTTGCCATTTTGCCGCTTTGCTAAGAAAGCAACAGCTGTAAAAGGGGAAGGACATAAAAGGATTGTGCCACTGTCTCTTCCCCACCCCCGCCCCACAATTTTTTCCATATTTTGCACAATTTATCTTCGAGAAAACATCTGCCCTTGCAGTGACTCTGGTTTGGGTTTGCTGCCTCAGCATTAGTTGAGATTTCACTGCCGATTACTCAGTGTTGTAGTGGGCAGCTCCTACTGCCCCCCTTGTCTTGTCTCTTTGCGGTTCTTTTAGACAGAAGCCTTAATACTCTTGTACTGCTGAGAAAACCACACAGAAGACAAATAGAGCCTGTGGAAAAGACTTCTTTTTACTTCAGAATAATGGAAAAAGTAAGCTATTTACATGCTACGCAACTTCTATTATTACTGACGTTGCAAATCCTTCAACCTTTCCCCACACAAAGCTTAACCAACTCGAATGCTTTTTTCTGTTTCCATTTCTTCTTCACCTCTGTTAGATTTGGTTTAGCCCTGCCCCATCACGGCTACTGAAAACCTTCTCCTATTGTGCCTGAAGCTGGTCCAAGGGACAGCTTCTTAAATCGTGAGCGTGGGGGAACTGAGTAGAATGGCCCTAATAGGCATTTTGTTTTAAAAATTCCATTTAGTGCTGAATATTTAGTAATGGAAAACAAAACGGAACAGCCGATTCTCTGCTGGAGGCCTCTGAATAGAGGCTTTTAAACTGAAGTTATGGGCATGTTCCAAAACATGCTGGGACACTGCATTAGAGCAAAGAGATGCTGATGTATCTTCTGATTCCTCTTCCAATCTGTGCTGAGCAGTTTTTAAAGGAACAGTAGGAAACGCGTAGCAGCGGCAGTCAGCACAGACAGGTGCGTGCACGTACCAACACGCGCCCGCACGCCTACGGCAGCAGGACAGGACAGGCGGCAGTGCTGTGTAAGAAGATGCAGGAGTTGTTTCAAACATCGTACTCAAGAAAAAGGAAATCAGAATACTGGGCTGCTTAAAGAGCAGTATTATTTGTGAGACCAGTGAAGAGGTTCTTTCCTGAGCACAGTACCAGGATGGCACCGGCCTGAGGTAATGTATCTGGTTTTGGGAACCATGGTTCACAAAAATGAAATGAAACAGCTCGAGGCTGAGCGGGCCGGCTGGACAAGAGTCCAGAGGAAAGCAGCTGAATACTTCTGCATAGAAAGCATGCCCTGCAAGGAGGGCTGCTGTATAAATGTGAGAAGAGAAAGCTTGAGGAACATCACAGCAATCTAGAAATAACTGTAAAGAGGATGGGAGTCAACTTGCTCAATATGCAAAGGAGGAAGGACAAAGAGTAGCGCAGACAGAACTCTCTAATGGGAAGGCTAATTTCACACTGCCCTCGGTTGCCTAGGGAGAGTGTGAATTTCACTGTGTGCAGTTCTGGTCCCCGCTGTACAAAAAAGATGTGGCCAGGCTGGAAGGGGCCCAGAGAAGGGCCACCAAGATGACCAAAGGACTGGGAAGCTGCCATACGAGGATAGGCTGGGAGAGCTGGGTTTGTTCAGCCTTCAGAAAAGGAGGCTCAGAGGGGATCTCATCACCGTGTACTGGTACTTAGGGGGCAGCTACAAAGGAGACAGAGACTCCCTTTTTACACAGAGTCCCACGTAGAGGACAAGGGGGGATGGACACAAGTTGCCCTTGGGGAGATTCCCATTGGACACCAGAGGGAAATTTTTCACAGTGAGGACAGTCACCACTGGAATAATCTCCCCAGGGAAGGGGTTGGCTCGGCCACGTTGGGACACCTTTAAGAGTCATCTGGACAGGGTGCTGGGCCATCTTGTCTAGGCTGTGCTCTGCCTAGAGAGGTTGGACTAGATGGTCCCTGAGGTCCCTTCCCACCTGGGATTCTGGGATTCGGTGATTCCCATTGCCAGAAGCGTTTTAAGCCAGGTTTGACAAGTATGTGTCATGGGCACATGTTCCACGTTACGAGTCAAGCACAATGGGCATGTTTGTCTTTCCACGGGACAGAAAGAGGTCCATTCAAGACTTCACAGAATCCCAGAATCTCAGAACCATTTATTCCTGTGCACCATGAACACTGTATTCCAAGCAAGCAGGACACTCTTCTTCTAGAACACAAAAGTAAAGAATGTTATAAACCATCTACATCTACAGTCATCTACATTTGGGTCTGCTTTTGTTCCTCGTAACGCTTTGTGACAGCCCCGAAATGCAAATTCAGTCTTGTGCTCAGATCTGGGGCGACACCATCTGACGTTTCCTTTTATTTCTGTGCTTTGCTCCCAATTGGACAAAATGGCGTACGACGACACTGAAGATATCAACAAGAAGGAAAATATTTCCTATGCCGAATTTCATGCTATTTTTAAACTAGTACCACTACTCTGGAATGCTAAGTACATACCTGTGACAAAAACTTCTGTCAGAATTGTATCATCAAAGCATACTCCTACGGAAGAATGTCTTCAGCCTCTTCTGCTTTTTTGTGGAGCTCTTTCTGCATCCAAAAGAGGAACGTTGAGGGCTTGCAAGAGCTGCTTGATATTACCAGCTCCAATCCACTTATTCTCCGTTTAAAGAAAATGACACTTGGAATTCAGACGTATCTGTAGGGTTTTACTCTCCTCTTGATGCACACAACTGCCCACATCCAAAGAGAATTTGGATGTACACAAACTGACAGGAAAATCGATTTTTTTAATACTTAGCTTCTACGCGCCGGTATTTCTATGCTGTAACAATGGGGAGCAGTTGAAAATGACAGTGGGGTGCTTCTAAGCATTGGGACTTTCTTCATATTTATTTCCTGAGTACGGCATTTTCTGTCTCTCACACAGTCGGACCAGTAAGTTAGTACATAGATGTGATGTAAACAGGTTCTCCAACTATGCTTTATTCCTCATCTAGAAAACAAAGCAGCAGCATCAGGAAAAAGCAATTAACTGAAAAATCATAAATTTTACACCGGTGATGATAAATTTAATTCTCAGTCATATTGGATGTTTCTAAGCATATTTCACTAAGTGTAAGTGGTAATGCTAGATTCCACTTACTCTGGGTTGCCAGCCCCTTTCACAGAGAAAAGCAAGGAGGCACGTTTGTACTTTACTAGACCTATGGACGGGCCAGGTCCTGCACGTGCTGAGATACCAAGGGCCTGACCTCCCTAGACATGGCAAAAGACGCTGGAACACTATGCGTTATGCCACTGCTCAGAATCAACAAATTAATCTCATTTTCCAGCACTACACTTAAAAATGGGAATACATTCCTGTTCCTATTTTTTCCTAAGGAAGCGGGAAATTAGGTTTCATTATAAGAACATGAAACAGAAAGATATGTCACTGGGAAACAGTATCTCCTTCAATTCTGAATGAGAGATGACCAAATTGCTTTATTATTGAAAGAAGCCAGAGGGTTTTTTAAGAAAAATCCATCCGCCAAAAAAGAAATTATCATTTTCTAATAAAATGCTAAAGAATGACAAACGTCATAAACAGCTGCTCCCCTACTCCATTAGCTGAATTCAAGTTTTAAATTTAAATATATAACTTAAATAAACCAGAATCTCTGGAGGGAGAAAACTATTTAAAAAACTAACTGAAACAGTCCAATCTAACTTTAAAGCAGTCTCTGTGGATCTGGTCCTCAGCTGAGTAATGGATTGAACAAGAATGACCTCCAGAGGCCCCTTCTAACCTAAATTACTGTGGCCCATTGGATGTAAGGACTGCAGAGCAGCACACGCGCGTCAGAGGACGACAGGATAATTCAGGCTGAAAGGGACCTCATGAGGTCTCCGGTCCATCCTCCTGCTCAGCGCAGGGGCAGCTTGGCCTCCACCAGGTTGCTCACGGCTCTGGCCAGCCGAGGTTGGAGATGACGCAACCTCTCTGTCCTTGCGGGAATAAAGTTTTTCCTTACGTCCCATCTGACTGAGACCCATTTTCTCTCATCCTTGTGCAACACACCACCGTGACGAATATCCTCCTGTGACTACGTCTTCCCGACAGCCTCCCTGTAGGAGCAAGGTGGTGGCTATCACGTCCCCCTCAGCCTTTTCTTCTCCAGCCTGAACAAGCCCTGGTCCTTCAGCCTCTCCTCACAGGGCAAGTGCTGCACCCCCCAAGCATCACGGTGGCCCTCATCTGAGCTCATTCCTGGTTTCTGACATCTTCCTTATGTTAGAGGCCTTGACTGAACATAGTGCTGCACAGTGCAACATTTTACAGAGCTCTTCAGTTAACTGCAGGATATCGAAATTCAACACAGCAGGGGAAAAAAAAAAATCTGGGGAATCTCAATTCAGGAAGTCACAGCTGTACCTGCTGCACTCCTTTAGAAATTGTTCCCTGTAAGGGTGAGGCTGTGGCGTGCACTAGCTGCTGATACCATGGCAGAAACGTGAGATGGGATTAATTTGCCTTAACTTTGGCATCTTTCATTTAGATGTCCAAACCTGAGCTAGTTATGAATGCTGTTAACGCAGACTGAATTCAGAGGGCAAGTCAGTCACCAAGACAGGTGCTTGAGGCAGGTCAAATAAACTGCTGTCTTAAGGGACCTGTTTACTCGACTGTGAAGGGACCCCAGGTGTCCATCAGACTTATCTCATTTTTAGATTTCTCAAGTCAGATGATATGAACCCTGCTCAAGGGGCTAGATTCCCAAAGAAGATGCAGGCATTTACATGTCTCTCTATTCACCAAAGTCCATCACGAGGGCACTGTTAACGCTCACAAACCCTTCCTCCAACCCTGCAGGTGCTTACATTTTTATCTTATATAATGGACTAAATTCTTCCTAATCCATGTTAGAAAGCGGCTCCTGGTCCCCAGGTGAAGCAGAAGAAAAAGCTTTGTGTCCACAGCATGCTAGGTCTAAGATCCTACACAGCACATTGCCCGGGGTGCTCTGGAGCGCTGCACCTGTGGCTTCAGCCCTTGCGCCTCCATAACACAGGGCGCTCTTGCACACAGCATTCATGCTGTCAGCTCACTTTCTTGGGACTACGCTACATAAGGACGGACCCTCTCTGCACACTTCCCGCTGCTGTTTTTCTTTAGCTGCATAAATATCCTGTGTGCTATTGCTGTGGATCCTCTTTTTTTGTTGTTTTACTTTTTCCCCTGGAATGGCTTGGAGAGGCTGTCACTGAGAACAGAGCAATACTGGGCAGACGGATGTTGGCATCTTGGAAGCAACTGTGCTGCAAGACCACGAAGGAATGGAAAGAGTTTTGTGCAAACCATATCCATTAATCTCCCCTCCCAGGCAGTGACTTTGGTTTGGGCCCCAGCCCAGGCTTGGTTTCCCCTTTGTCAAGGAAAGGTTTTAAGCCAAGCGACTAAGTACATGCTAGCGTGACTATATTGTCCTACCTACACTGAGCAACCCACAGCACTTCAGAAGGCAAGAGAACAGCCTGTTCTGCCCCCGCTGGTGCCCGCTCGGGAGGACTGAGGGCTGATGCCAGCTCCAGGCCATTCCCAGCTATGTCTGGAACATCATGGAGGGATGTTCCCGAGGACTGGGCAAAAGCAAATGTCACTTCTATAATCAGGAAGGGCAAGGCAGACCCAGCCTCACCTCCATTCCTGGCAAAGTGGTATTTGCTATAAGTCTGGAGGACTGGAAACCATTTTGAAACATATGAAAGGCAAGACGGTGATTAGGAGTAGTCTGTGAAGACAAAATCATGCCTGGCCAACCTTGTAGCCGTCTGCAGTGAAATGACCAACCTGATAGGCATCTGTGTTGAGGGAGGAGCAGCAGGTGTTCACCTGGACTTCAGCACAGCCTTTCAGTCTCTCCCATAAAATATTCCTGAAGAAACTGGTGAAGTACGAACTAGATAAGGGGACAGTGAGGTGCACAGAACCCTGGCTGAACTGCCAGACTCAGCAGGTTATGATCAGTGGCACAAAGTCCAGTTGGAGGCCAGTCACAGAATCACAGAATCATAGAATCATTAAGGTTGGAAAAGACCTCTAGGATCATCAAGTCCAACCCCCCAGCGCAACACCCCCAGGCCTCCTAAACCATGGCCCCAGGTGCCACGTCTGCACGGTGTTTGAACCCCCCCAGGGACGGTGACGCCCCCACCTCTCTGGGCAGCCTGTGCCAGGGCCTGACCCCTCTGGCAGGGAAGGCATTTTCCCTCACACCCAACCTAAACCTCCCCTGACGCAGCCTGGGGCCGGTTCCTCTTGTCCTAGTGGTGTTCCCTGAGGCTCAGTATTGGGTCCAGATGTTTAACACCTTTATCAGTGATCCTAGATGAAGGGACAGTGTACAACCTCAGCAGTCTGCAGAGGACACAAACAGTTGATCATCCAGATGACTGTGCCAGCATTTAGGCGTCCTCAACAGGCAGAGAGGAACCTCTTCAAGTTCAAAGGGTGATGCCAAGTCCCACACTCCATGTGCGGGAACAACCCCATGTACCAGCACAGGCTGGTGGATGACTGGCTGGAAGAGAACTTGGCAGAAAAGGCCCTGGGGTCCTGGTGGCCAGCAGCGTGCCCTCGGGGCAAAGGAGGTCAGCAGCATCCTGGGCTGCACTAAGCAGAGTGTAACCAGCAGATTGAGGGGAGCAATCCTTCCTCTCTCTCAGCACTGGTGAGTGTATGCAATTAAATATCAGCAGTAGGAAAGGCGAGACTGGTGAGATCACAGTTGACGTAACGTGTTCAGCTCTGGGTTCCCCAGTACAATAAAGGCATGGATGTACTAGTGTCAGTCCAGCAAAAAGCCACAAAAAAAAAAGGCACTGTCACAGAAGGAGAGGTTACGATTCCTGCACTGCACACCCTGCAAAAACTGTCGGGTAAACCACTCCATATTGAGTGAATTCAGCACCTGCACTCAGACCAGTGTGTGAAGCCTGCCCCAGGGTCATGCACAGGCGTGAGACCAAATGGCACGGAATGGGCTGCAGCCATGCTACTGAAACCTGTCCGACTGCACAAAAGGCTGATTCTACCCAAAGTGCCTACCAGGAATGGCCCCTACCCCATGCAAGACGCCCAGGATTGCCTGCAGGATGTTTGGGAGAATAGTAATTGGGCTGGAGCTTATATATACACACTGAAATACACTGGTTGCTTAGCTGTTCCAACAGTTAAACAGTACCATCAAATTCCAGTGCCAATGCCTACATCCTACTGCTACTTAATTTACTAGCATAGATGCAGCCAGCAGAAAAAACCCCTCCAGACCACATCTGGCTAATCTGGTTCCACTGCTGCTAGTGGGCCTGAGTTCAGGATTCGGGGAAAAAAAACCCCATGTACTATCATTTGCACACATACAGCTCAGAATAAACATTAACGCAGCACTAGCTAGAACATCTAAGCAGCACTTTTTTCCTCATTTTCCTGTTTCCTCATGACAAAATATCTCCCTCCCACACATGCAAAATGTTAGTAGTCCCTCCTCTCCACACACAGCGTAACAATCCTGTTCCTTTCCCACAGGCACAGAAAACATTTTGCAGAAGGAATCCTGGCATTTGCGCACAGGGAAACTGCTCGGAGGGAGACTGCACGCACAGCCTGGAGCAGATGCCCATCCTCTCCAATCTTCCTCAGAACACGCTCACATCCCAGTCATCGCTGTGCCTGTTTGTACTGCGATCGGCCGCCAGCAAGCCAAGCTGTAACACAGCCGATTGCTATGCAATAGCATTATCCAGCCAGGGACAGATGGTCAAAGAATGGAGCAGGGGAGACTGTCATTTGAGAAACTTGCTGTTCCTCTGGTGGGGGAAGCTGTGAGACACAGCAGGGTGATTTTAGTAAACTCCCTTTGTGTACAAGTGACACATCCTTGAAGCGCGCGTGTCCTTACAAGCCAAAGCCGCCCTCCCAGCCCACGAAGGCTGCTGAAGGTATAATCACAGCAAGACATACTGGCAGAGCTGAGGCACTACAGCAGCGTCTGACCTTCAGCGGAGGATCCTGCGGACTGCTTTGGCGATGGCTGCTGAGGGGCCGGCTGTGAGCTGACTGCTGCAGGTTCCATCCCACGCCTTTACCTCCCTCCCTGGCCCTGGGCCTTTTCTAATGCGGAGCCTCAGCCCAATCCCAAACTCACCAACGCTCCTGTGGACAAAATCCACAGGATTTTGACGCACACTGATGAGGGCAAGAGAGGCCACAGCTCAGCGCATAGGAGCGCCTGCTGAGTGGCACCAGACCGCCTGGTTCTGTTGGGGTTTGATACAGATATAGATGCATACACACACACCCCCCAGACTTTGCTTTTTGGAGTCACAGCAACACAACGGAGCGCTCCACCAGAGCCCAGCCGTGCCGGGCCTCCCTGTCCCGCCGACAGGTCGGCCTCAGGCTCAGAACGGCGTTTCCACAGTTACCTCCAGACCTTTAAATGGCTTTCAGAAGCCGCCTCCACGCTCCACACAGCTCTGGAAGCACGGCGGGCAGCCCCGGAGCCGGCGACAGCCCCAGCTCCCCTCATGGTTCCCCTCAGGGCGTCCCACCACCGCGGCCAGACCGTCCCCGCCGCGCCGCGCACTGCGCATGCGCGCTGCCACTGCGCACTCAGGCGGAGACGCGCGCTGTGGCGGAGGCGGGAGCGCGCTGCGACGGCGCCGGCCGCCGATTGGCTGAGGGAAAGGGGGGGAGCGCGGGGGGTGAGCACACGCACGTCCGCCGCAGGAGCAGCGTCTGCCTCGCGATTGGCGCACGGAGAGGGAGGAGGGCGGGGCTGGTGGCCTCGGCTGCTGATTGGCTGGTGGGGGCGGAGACGGGGGTGAGGGAGGTGCGGGCTGGGATTGGCGAGTGTGCGCGCGCCCCTGCGGAGGCGTGCTCGGATTGGCTGGGTGCCGCGAGGCGGCCGGGGACCGTTGGAGCGGGGAGGCTGAGGCGTTTGGCTGTCCGTGTCCGCTGAGGCGGCGGCCGCAGCCCGGAGCCCGAACGTAGCCTCCCGCTCCCGGGACCCCCGACCGCCGCCCCGGCAGAGGTGCGTGCTCGGCGGGACGGACCAGGCGCCGGGGGGGGCGCGGGGCCCTGCGGGGAGGAGGGTTCCCCGGAGGCGCGCTGGCCGGGCGGGGGGCGGGCACCGGTGGGCCCAGGACGCACCCTTTCCGCCGGCCGGGGCTTGCCGTCGGCGCCGAGCCGGAGCCCCTCGCCTCAGCGACGGGGGCCGCGGGTGGCGGGGTTTGCCGAGCTGCGCAGGGCTGCGGGCCTGGAGCGGAGGGATCGCCCAGCGGAGCACCCTGCGGGAGGCCTGGGGGAGGAGAGCGGCGCTGCCGCCTCGGTGCTCCTGACATCGGCAGAGGCCCTGGGGGTGCTGGCTGACAGCCGGCTGGGCATGAGCCAGCAGTGCCCAGGTGGCCAAGGAGGCCACCAGCCTTGTGTCAGCACTGCTGTGGCCAGCAGGAGCCGGGCAGGGATGGGGTCCCTGTGCTCGGCCCTGGGGAGGCCCCACCTCGAATGCTGGGCTCAGGTTTGGGCCCCTCGGGACAAGAAGGGCCTTGAGGGGCTGGAGCGTGTCCAGAGAAGGGCAGCGGGGCTGGGGCAGGGTCTGGAGCACAAGTGTGCTGGGGGGGCTGGGGGGGTTTAGCCTGGAGAAGAGGGGGCTGAGGGGAGCCCTTCTCGCTCTCTGCAGCTGCCTGAGAGGGGCTGGAGTGAGGGGGGGGCTGGTCTCTGCTCCCAAGGCACCAGTGACAGGACGAGAGGAACCGGCCTCAGGCTGCGTCAGGGGAGGGTTAGGTTGGGTGTGAGGGAAAATGCCTTCCCTGCCAGAGGGGTCAGGCCCTGGCACAGGCTGCCCAGAGAGGTGGGGGCGTCACCGTCCCTGGGGGGGTTCAACCACCGTGCAGCCGTGGCACTTGGGGCCATGGTTTAGGAGGCCTGGGGGTGTTGCACTGGGGGGTTGGACTTGATCCTAGAGGTCTTTTCCAACCTTAATGATTCTATGATTTTATAAAGGGGCCCCAGATACCATGGAGACAGCCTTGCAGGTTTACCTGCCCCATTCTCCCTCCTCACTGTTCTCTTTGTGGAGCCTGTTGGCTGGCAGCAGGAGCGTTCCTGGCACCCAAGCGGTTTTGGCTGTGTCTTATCGTTTCATGTTGTAGCAGACAGATGCTCGCCTAGATGCAGAATCTGCAGACTTCGCTTCTTTGTAATTAAACGGAGACACAATCAGGGCAAAAGCAGCATAATCATAGTCATAACTGCAAAATAGGTGGTGTTATTTGTCTCTGGAAAACCATGTCTTTCTTTGGGAAAAAACTTGTGTTTTTTTCTCCCTCAATCTTTTTAGATTGTCTTTAAATGTTTGAAGAAGGAACTGAGCCCAGGAAAGTTGCCCTGAGAGGCTTCTCAGTGTAATTCAGGTAACGTGATCTGTTGTGACTACCTGTGGTGTTGAACTTAATTTGTGTGACGTCACTGATTTCAGTCGCGTGTTTGTTCACATTCACATAACTTACATTGAAACTCTTTGTCTGTGACAAACTCCCAGTCTGAAGTAGTGTTTTCTGCATTTTAGGTGTTGGGCATGTAAAAATAGTCCTGTGTGAGGTGCTATCTTGTATTTAAAAAACGCCCACGCAATTGGATTCTTGTGCAACAGATGCCTTAGATGGGGAAGGTGAAGCTGTTGGATATTCCTATGGGGACCCAGGAGGCCTGCAGTGGTAGGCAGAGCACCTGTGTAGTATGTTTTAATTTCAGAGGGGATTGGTGCACCACCGAGAATGGGCTGGACAGCACAAGAATGCTTTAAAAGTTGTTACCGTGCTTCTTGAAAATCCATGTCCAACAAAATCTGAGTTCTTAAAGTTAGAATTTGGTCAATAGTTGTGCATGACTGCCCTTTAAGAGTGCTTTGTACTTTCAGTTTTCTTTTCTTACTCTGGTTCCTAAAACTGCCTGCGTATTCTGATGCTCCGTCTGGTGTGGCTGCCCAGTGCCAAAGCATAGGCTCAAAAAGTCAGAGGGCTTAGTTCCAGGTTTTAAAAGTTGGGAGATTCTGGACTGAAGAATGGGGGTTTTTCTCCCTTCCCCGGGTAGGTAGGTTATACTATCGTAAAGTACGCTCAAAGGAAAGGAGGTAACCTGAAAGCGTTGGCTTAAGGCTGTTGCTTTTTGTGTTTCCTCTTCTCCAAAGGCTATTTTGGATGAATGGGGAATTTAGATAAAAGGGCAAAGATGCTACTGACCTGAAGACTTCCTTTTTAGGGGAGCTGGACAGAGGAGAGTGGATCGCTCTGGACAGCGTAGGGCAGGGTGAGCGGTAACCTCTCTCACCGGCACACGTACATTTTGTGAGGGCTGTCCATGGCCTGTGCTGCAGCCTCTCCTGTTCTTTTCCAGACTAGTCAATTCATGCTGTGTTACCAGCAACATCATTCCTTTGCCCCTTAAATTTGTGCTGTGCTTTTGTCTGTCCAGGATGCTACCCCAGAGCGTTGGTCAGGCTTAGGTCCTTGCCTTGGCCGTATTGGCCTATTTAAATCCTGTTTGGGTTTCTGCTCCTTATCATTTAATGTTATTATGCACTGGGTAGCACAGGGTGGTGTTAGGAGTGACAACTTACAACTTTCTGTAGTTGTGGCCATACGTTATCTATGGTATCTTGTGCAAGCTGACAGTTTTTGAAGAGGGAGAAAGTAAAGTCTTGAAGTTTAAACCAACAACTCTGGGATTAGTTGGTGCATTTACTGAGTGCCCAGCACATGCTCTGTGTGCCAACTTCAGAGAGTCTGGCTTCGTGTGGCTTTTATAGGACCTACCTGATGTATTCAGGTAAGGCACTTTTTGCAGATTATTTCCTAGACCTTCTTTTAAAAGGAAAGGTAAATAATTCTCTTAGTTCAGTCACGGTAGCCTGTAGTGCTGATGCTACCCTTGTAGTTACAGAATACGTCCGTCACCTGGAGGAGACGGAGACAGTTTCCCCGTGGGTGTGAAGCTTTCAGCATTCCACTCACAGCACAGCCTGATTCTCTTACTGTTATCTGTCACTGCCACGTGCCTTTCACTCTGTGGTTTCAGGGTTATGTTATCTGGTGATAAGGATTTTAATTCATAATATTTGTATTAAGTTGTTACTCCTTCCCCCCCACTCTGCCCTTGACTACCAGGGAGGAGAACTCATGATTGTCCTGTGTATGTCTGGTTTAGTGTTTGAACAGGTTTCTACTGATAAACTGTGGCTAAACTTAGTTTCATGGGTCTCTTCCAGCCCTCTGGGCTTTCAAGGACTACTAGAAGGAATTAAAGTATTTTAACTTCTCAGCTGTCCTTGAGTAATACAGATTATAAAAATACTTAGACTAGTGAAGATTTTTAGGCAACCTAAATCTGGAAGAAATGGTAGGAGATCTTATAATGGGGTATCTGTTGTGGAATTTTATTGGTTAGTTGTATCTCTTTGAAAATGAGTGGAAGTATGACAGCGGGAACCAATTCATATCTAAATTTTTAAAAGATAGGATGTAGAAAGTGTGTACTGTAGTTACAAAACACTTAAATCATAATAATGCTAAGTAGCTACTGACTGACTGCAAGTGTGAGGTATTTTTTTTAGTCTTTATCAGTTTTGCTGCTTTCAGGTGCAGCTTTTCACTTTGTTTAAGAGGTGGAGGAACGAGGCGGGTGTTTTGCCATAAAGCAAACTGGGAGGGAGCCTAGTCCCTAATTGTCACTTTTCCTGTTTTTAAAGGAATTTAAGAGCGAAGGGATAAAAGCTCTGAGTTTTACAGAAGACAATGGCAAGCACGATCAATTAAGGTGGCTGTATTTTGGTTTTCCTTTCTTGTGCCTGCAGTTGGTCAGGTATTTGGAATGCCGTTGAACTGCAGATGATTAGAAAAGAAGCTGACGGAGTTCTGCGTGTGTAATGGATGTGAGAAGAGCAATCGAAGAGCGTGTAGAGCTGAAAGGACTGAGTATTCTGAAAGGGATTTTTTTGAATATAGTCCACAAAGAGGAGCTAGACGGGAGGCAGGGTGGGGCTGAAGCCCCCAGTTGCACTTAATGTGTTTTGTGTTAATGCTTGTAGGGCAGTTTTTTAGAACAGCTGAATAAACTGTGAGAAGAAACTTACGCACAGCAGTAAGCATTAAGACAACTTGACCGGGTGATAGTATCAGTTAAGGTGCTCTGTGATCCTACAGGTTGGATGGCAGAGCAGACAAGCAAATTATATGGAAGTAGGTGTGCTATGAAGCACGCACGTTAAAATGTTTCTTGCCCTGGTTACCTCGTGGATGCAACCAAAATACGGTCTGAGATTTGTTTTTTCTTTTTGTTAATACCTTGCAGTGTGAGCAAGCCTGCAAGCCCTGAGAGGCTTGGCTGGGACCGCAGAGCGGAGCGACCTGCCTGCGTAGGCACAGTGGTTACAGCCAGGGAGGGGGTGCTCTGGGGACAGACAGAATACCCTGCAGCAAGCACAACTGTATTCTTTGAGTTTGTTTATTTATATTACACTTTTTTGCAGTGCTTATGAAATCTTATCTTTTAATTATTGTGTGTTATTCTTTTATTTGTTTGTATTTTAACAGAATGATCACATCAAAGGCAGTAGGGAGGCACTGGTGGTTTTGACAACTCGCCTGGGTACAGCCAGGCTTTTGAAGGAGGTCGGGCATGTTTCTGGCAGCTCAGGCAAAGCTGAAGTTTTCTTGTACCTGGGAAAGTGAACATACATTTAGTCCCATTGACTGTGGCAAATGGCAGATATACTTTTAGGTTTAATATAAATTCCATATTCTATACTCTTACATTAATAACTTTTAACACTTTTCAAAAAAAATAACTTTGTAGACCTGTGAAGTTGGTGAAAATGCTTTTACATTTTAAATTCATGTAGGAGACAAAACTATCCTTGTGTAAAGAATTAAGCTTGGGTAAGCACTTTTCCCCCCTAATTCAGTTCTGAGAGTGAACGTAGTTCATGTTTCCAGGTGTTTGTCGCTGCCCCTTTGAGGGGAATTTACCGTCTCTGGAGGTGTGCCAAAGGAGCCATTTGTGTGGACTTCTTCTGGTGTGCTGAAACCTTAGAACAAAAGTGAATACAGCTGAAGTGAGGTGGGAAGGGAAGCTCTTGTGTGGATTGCTAGTGATTGGTGAAGATGGTAGCAGGTGATAGGGAACTGGAGGTGATGACAGTACTGAAAGTGGTATTATCTTCTCCTGATGTTGATGACTTGTGAGGACAGTAGTGTTCATGCTCTGTGCTGTCATCCGCCCACCCGAGATCAGGGTTAGCTTGCATTCTGTCCGTGTTCACGTACGTTCCTCGCTCCCTCCATGCTTGATCTGTTAGTCTCGGTTAACAGACAAAGGGGCAAAAATGTAACTCAAAACATTTCCTAATAGCTTTTTCATTTTGGTGAAGAGGCAATTTTAGAATTCTCTCTTGTGCTCTAGCAAGCAGTGCCGGGAACCTGCAGATTAAAATGGCTAGAAAGGGTTTTGTAAGATTCCCGTTGGAAAAGCTGGGAAGCACAGATTGCACAGAAATCCCCTCCAGTGTTACAAAGAAGACGAGTCTTCCTTTCCTGAGAGGGAGAGGTGAGCTGTTAATTAGGGTATTTCCAACTTCTTATTGCTTGAAAATGGTGGTGTAATATTTCATTTATCTTATCTGACATTAACACTGCTTTATTTTAAGGAAACAGTTTTAACTGCTGTGCTGGTTTTGGCTGAGAAGGGGTTAATTCTCTTCACAATTTGCTCTTGTCTGCAGGCTTATGGTAAATCTTATGTTTAGACTTTACCTTCAGCCTCAAAAATCAACAGGGCAGGTTGTAAAAACCCATTTCTATTCCTCAGGCTTTTGGGCAATGAACAAGACCAGGAATTTGGGATGGCTCTCTGGATATTCAGGAACATCATTTTTGTATGCTAGGCACTTTGTGTCCTGACGTCTGTGCATCCTCTCTTTAGATTTCTGGAGAACAGATCTGTCTGTGCAGCATGTGTTCCAGCTCGCAGCGTTGTCCTTCATAGCTTGCAGTTTTCCTGTTCCCCGTGCTTAACAATTCCCTGTTTACTAAAAATGAATATGTATTGCTGTGTACCTAAAATGACACCTTGTAATATTCTTCTAAAGCTTTCTTTGGCTTTGTGACCTAGACTTCACAAGAAGTAGGCTGCTAACATGCAGTGCCTACTGTCGGTCTCATCAGCCTTAGCCCTGCGCTGACCCAGACATACCTTCGGGCAGGGACTTCTTTCTGCTCTGGGCATTGAACAAGCAGTCACATACGTGAGGTCCAATCTGGTTGTGTTACGGTAGTTCAGATGGTTGGGAACTCTGCCTGGATGTGAATTTTTTCTATTTCGTCTCGAGGTAATTCTAGCTTCTTTTAAAATTGCACTAAAAGCTTTTGAAGGTTTTTAGAGAAACCTGTGATTAAATATTGTTACTTGTTCCATCTTTGTTTAACTTGTGTCTAGTAAAACCTTTATCAGTTGCTTACTAGGTGGGAAGGTAAGACTGCTGGTCTTGTACTGGGGCTTAGATCAATGCTATGGTGGTTTTCCGTAACAGAAAGCTAAAGCAGGAGGGCCTGGCAGAGGATGTGTTGCTGCATGCAATGTCCTGTACAGACAAAACAGATGGCATTTTATGCCTCGAAAAAAGCCTTCAGTTTAAACAGAAATGGCAAGGCACGGAGTAGGGAAGTGGTTAGTTCTTAGTACTAGATTTTTTTCCTAAACTGCTTGATCATTTTCAAGAAAGTTTGCTATATAATATGTGCATGTTTTTGCAAAATCTTCTTTAGGAGTAGCTTGATCCACTGTATTAAAAAAAAATAGAAAAAGGAACCGCTGACTTCTATAGAGTTTCACTGCGACGTTACAGTGCGTTTTCTTGGTCTAGTGGGTTTTTTCACTTACGCCTTACTTCTAGACTGAAGTCAGTGTTGACTTGTAAAGCTCTTCTGCAAGCATTTGAGTCCAATACTTGTACGAAAGCTTTATCTTAAAAATCTGCCGGAGATCCTGACCTTTAAGTTTTTAGGAAACTATGCTACTAGAAGGTGCGCATTATTTCTCAGAGATGCTCTGTTACTTCTGTTGCTGTGGGCACGGAAGTAACGTTTTGAAGTCTGCACTTTTGTGCAGAATTGCTTATGCTTCAGGTCCTTATCCCATACAGTGATGGGAACAGAATTGGAGTTTTAAGTTAAACTAGGAGGATTATCAGAAATGGTTAAAATATACTTCAAAAGAAGAGATTGTCAGTCTGCTTGCAGAAGTATAAAAGGCTTTTATCTTCCTGGGTTTTGGTCTAAGTGGCTTAGATGTGTCCACCTGAAATAACTTGTGGATCGCTTTCTTTTCCTGGTAAGAGGCATAGGGGAACGAAGGAATACTTTTAATCAATTATATGTATTAACGTTTGCTGATGAAAGGGAGATGGGAATATGAAGCAAGAGAGGATGAGGAACAAAGAAACGGGTAAGGCAGCATCAGGTATTTTGGATAGGCAGAGAGGGAGATGAGGGAATGAAATCAATCTTTGTGGGTTTTTTGTTCAAATTCTTAGTAAAGAAGAAGTAAAAATCCTTCAGTATCTTTTTACTGAAATCTGTCCAAGATGAATAAATGTAAGCACTTTTATATCATAAATTTATTTATGTTTATACTTTAAAATTAACAAAGCATTTATGGCAATTTAGAAATTATTTGAAATTAATTAAATTAAATGACAGTTGAAGACACACAAGTTTAGAAGCCCAAAACAAATGAAGTGCTAAACGAGATGTGACAGCAATAACTTTCTCTGCGAGTACAGTTAGGCCCTGAATTTTTATTCAATATCTTCATCTCAATGACGGGTTCATTCATACTTTTAAAAGCGAGTGAACTGACAAGGGATGAAAGCTTTTCTCTAAACCACCCATGAGGATGCATTCCTTCTAATCAGAAAATTGGCAGAAAGTTACTAAACTTCCTTCACTGCATATCAGGTACATTTAAGATCAACATATGCCCCAAACTGGTATTCTGATTTTTTTTTTAATTTCAAGTTATTTCTCAACATAAATAGGTATAAGCACAGTTTTACACTCACAGAGCAACTGCAGTTGTCTTATCAGTAATAGCAAATTATTTCTGCTAGTAAAATGCAACACCAAGAATCTGAAAAAACTAAAATTTAAAAATTCATAAATTAACTTGTATTTCTGTGATCTTCTGTTTGGCTGATGAGGCTGCGTTTCAGTGCAAACCAATGTCTGGAAATGGTTATCAAATCAGAAAGATCGGAATTTCCTTTGGAGTACGTCTTAAAGGTGGAAATACAGAGTAAACCAAAATTGACTTTAAAGCAAACAAACAAAAAAATTCTCTAGCTAATTAACTGACTTAGTGACAAAATTAGTGTCACCAAAAAGCAGTGAGGAAGGACCGGAATTGCAGAGAGGGAACCCAAATGCTAAAGTTTAGGTTCATAGTCTTGGATGTAGAAGGAAGTCAATACAACAGTGCTTGGGGAGGAACAGAAGTGTGACTTCTTAGGTGGGGTCTATGGTTAGAGCAGCCTAAAGGCTGCTCTATTAGCTGAGATTAATTATATAGTCTCTCTCTTATCCTTTGATTTGGAGAGGAAAAACTGCTTGTTTAGGCCGTTACCTACAGCTGATGAGCTCCAAGAAGAGCGAAACCTTTTAATATAGGTCCTGTAGTATTGGCCTAACAATATGAGAGCGGCTCACTTGGGTCCGTTTTGTGTTCGACTGCTGGCGGGACCAAGGACCACAGGAACATGTGGTCCGGAGTCATCAGTGGCCGAACCTGTTAGGGCAAGCGAAAGGGAAAACAGTCATTAGGTTTTACTCTATATCGCTGGGTTTCATCCAGCCAGGTGCACGTATATAATGCATGTGTGTGTGGTGGGTGCGGGAGAGAGGTTTTAAAGGTAAGGGGAAGGGACAACTGTGAAACAGAAGAATGGAATGTATACAGGAAAAGGAGGAAAAAAAAAAATAAAAATCAAGAGAAATAAGAGACATGTTTGAGTTTATGGTGCTATTGAAGATATTTTAGATGGTGACTGACTGTAGAATTCTCCACATTTAGTGGTATGGAATGTAAATTAGCTTTTATATTAACTCTATCACAGAGGTTGCTCATGAAGCAATCAATCAGTCTTATTGTAGCTACTGAAAGAGGGAGAAGGTGAATGCGTAAAGGGAAACAGTAAACTTCTTGAAGGCTTGCATCAAACATCTAGTTTTGTAAGGTACTATATCTTACACAATTTTTGTGCTTTAGGGTGAACATTACTTTGCAACAAGTGTATACAAATAACTCAGCATGTTATGATTTTTCTAATATTATTTAGTAATGATTACAATAAGTTTCTTTAGTGAATATTTTACTGCAGTACAGATCATTCCTTGCTGATGCTCAACATTACGTCTCTAAATAATAGGCATCTTGACCCAAAATCTCCCATGGGACTTGAGGTTAGTACTCCCATTGTAGGAGAAAAAATCCTTTTTTATATATGTATATAGACATACATATATATATATATACACATACTTATATATAGTAAAAATAAATTATAATTATAAAATTACGATGTCTCAGTAATTTTCAACAGCCTCTAACCTGAATACTTAGAGAAGTGAGTTGAGCACATGTGTTGTGACAGAACTAGTTGGAACTGGGGCAGGTTGCGGCTTACTTTCGCTATCTCTGAAGTTGAATCACATCGCAACCTGCACGGCGTCAGGTGCTGGCTGCAGCAGAAGCTGCAACTCTTAAGCTTCCGTTTCCGATTCACTTAAGCGTACTTGGCTGCTGAGACTTCTAGACTGCAGTCTGTGTTAGCACCTCTGCTGACTTTGCTGGCACATAAAAGATAAACTTTTTGCTGATCCTGGGTTCATCGCACTGATTTCAGATCTTCCTTAAACAAAGTTGCTGCCTCTTGGCATAAAGCAGACCTGTGCTCCAGAACCAGCACCATTCTTACTTTAAATTCAAGCACTGTTCTGTTGCTGCAGGGAGGAAATTCTGTATCGCTCTGAGTCAGACTTGAGCAGAGTGCTGGTGCGCTCCTGCAAGTTTTCTGTACTTCCACCTTAGGTGGTGAGTGTAAATTTAGCCCATGCTGTCAGAGCAAGAACTGATGGGAAGACCAAAACCTGTGGAACTGACATTTACTCCCAGCTCTCCGTGCTTATCAGGATCCTTGAAAGTTTGGGAGACATCCAGCCAGAAGAGATTGGCTCTGGCATGCAAATTCAGCTGCAGCTGGTTTTAACAGCCTTTAAGGAAAAATGCAGTAGGTTGAACCTGCTCTTAGTCCTTATTCTTAAGTGAACCAAGCGCTGGCATAATGCAGGTGTCCCCTCCAGGTTGCTAAAGGTTACGAAAAGCTTTCTGAGGAAGAAATACCTGTGGAAATCATCTAGGGCAGACAATGTAGACTCGCTGTCACATCACCACGACTGGAAGCGGAGTATTTGATGATACTGCTTTTGCTAGAATAGCAAAACAGGATGTTCATCATGAAACACCTCAGTGTGTGAAATTCACGCCTTTATCAGATTTTAGATTTCTTCCCCTATGATAAAGACTGGGGGCAGCACAGATGGTTTGTGTCCAGGCACATTTCTTTAAGTACTGGAAGCTTCAGTCTTTTGTTGAATTGAGAGTTATTAAAGCTAAAGAAGTTAAAACCTAGTGTTATTCTTCAGTTAGCTGTACATGCATCAATTCTGTATGCTTTGAAAACCTGCCAAGTCCCACTTAGCACTTGGAGCAATCTGTGGACCTCTGATGATTTTGGTTGTTTTTTTTCCAATTCAATTGTGAGTATAGTATTTACTTTGGCCATCACTTCTGCGTCTTTTTAGCAAGAGAGAAGATAGGTTTGTTTTATATCACAAAATATAGATGTCTAATTTGGAAAACGCTGGTGTGGGGAAAGGGAGAGGAAAACAAAACCAGATTAACACATTATCTTACTGCTAAGAATGCCTCAGGATAGGGCAGAGGTTAGAAAAACATATCCTTCTAGTCTAAAAGCAAGGCTGCATTTTTGGGTGGAAGACACATAGAGCTAAAGAGTCTAAGATCAGTTCCTTGTATCTCGCATTTCCAGGTTCACTCTATCATAAAAAACAGTGTATAATCACAAGTGGTGAGTGACCAGAGGGTGAACAGCGAGGTGTCCGCTGAATGAAATCACATTTAAAAAATCAAACCAATTCATTAGAAGGACTCTGTTAGCAGTTGAATTTAATCTCTTCTGTTATCTGTCCAGCGTAGAGGCATGTCAAGTCATGCAAATAAAGGGGTGAGAGAAGGGAGAGGATAGAGGCAGTCCTAGGTGAATAAGTCTGCTGAATGAGGCTCTGAACTAGCCTCAGGAATAGGATCCCAATGCTTTAGTAGAGTTCTGTGAAACCTTCAGACCAATGCTCGGTCGTGATCAAAAAAAAAAAAAAAAAAGCTGATAGAATATTGAGTCTTTTAACATTCTTGGCTTTTTTTATTTTTTTTTGTTATTGCTGCTTTATAGAGCAGTGGGGTGCTTACATATGGAGTTCTCTGTGCTGCTTCTCCTTCATCTCTGAGAGCAGATGATGGAACAAGAAAAGGGATGGTAGAAGATGATAAAGATAAACCATGAGTGATTTCTGTGCAAGAAGCAGCTAGTCTGCAGATTCTTCTGCCTAGGAGAGAGATGACGTCCGAGGATTGGTCATGTCTTGTCTGATATGGAAATGGGTGGGGGCAGGAGGAAGCAAAAAATGGAGCTACCCAGTAATGAGCCTAAAAGAGGCAGAAAGATGATGAGGGACCATGCTTTTGGTCTGACACAGTATGGTCATTCTTATGTTTCTGTTTAAAATAAAGAAACAAGACCCACACCCCTACAAATTTCCAAGAGTGCAGAATGGAATTTTACAGGTTTCTCAATCACACAGAAGAACCATAGAGAAGACAGGGTTCAGTACTACAGTCTCAACCCTGATCTTAAAGAAAATTCCAGCCCTTTCAGAATAATTAAAGCATAACATCTCTAAGCCCAATTAGAAATGTTTTTAGAGTTTTCTGTGAAATTCAGAGGAGTCTGATTTCTAGCTTTATACAAACAGCAGGCAGTATTGTCTGGATCTCAAAATGCTTGGCTTTCAAGAAGCTGAAGTATCTCTGCTGGCAAGTGAGACTTTTTGAGCTGCAAGGACCTTTTGGGGAACCTTGCTGTTCTGTGTGATTACGCTGGGGCTAAGTGTTGATTTAGAGCTGGGGAAGGAAGAAGGCAGATTCTTTAATTAAACGCTACTAATCCCAAGACTTGGTATCTTAATGCACAGACTCTTCTGATGAAGTTTACCTTTGAAACACTCAAAGGGTAGATGGCAGGAAGCGTGAGGGAGGAAGAAATCATTAGGCCTAGTCTATAGAAAACAGTGGTACTGTCTGGCATTAGGAAGTCTCAGACTGGATGGAGGTCAGGCATGGATGGCCAAAACCACAGAAAGCTATCTGGCATTTTTGGTATTTGTGTATGCAATTTAAGACTATACTTAAAGAAACACTGACGTTGGGATTTAC
Source organism: Phalacrocorax carbo (assembly GCF_963921805.1). Classification (NCBI taxonomy): domain Eukaryota; kingdom Metazoa; phylum Chordata; class Aves; order Suliformes; family Phalacrocoracidae; genus Phalacrocorax; species Phalacrocorax carbo. The sequence continues at coordinate 129,005,208 of NC_087515.1, forward strand.
CACCCCCTTTCCAGTCTTGGCCATTTCCCTTCAACTACATGCACTAAGATACAGTGTTTACTGTTTACTTTATAAAAGTCTGATTAATACTTAAGGTAGTTTTATATTAAAACTCCTTCCTTGTTTCATTTTCTCAATCCATATGGATTCCCACATGGGTTCTTGTCCTGGTTTCAGCTGGGATAGAGTTAAATTTCTTCGTGGTAGCTTGTATGGGGCTATGTTTTGGATTTTTGCTAGAAACGGTGATAAAGTGGAGGTGTTTTGGCTGTTGCTAAGTAGGACTTACACTGGTCAAGGCCTTTTTCAGCTCCCCGTGCTCTGCCGGGTGCACAAGAGGCTGGGAGGGGGCACAGCCGGGACAGCTGACCCGAAGTGACCCACGGGGTATTCCGTACCATATGACATCATGCTCAGTATATAAAGCTGGGGAAGAAGGAAGGAAGAGGGGGATGTTTGGAGCGATGGCGTTTGTCTTCCCAAGTAACCGTTATGCGTGATGGAGCCCTGCTTTCCCGGAGACGGCTGAGCGCCTGCCTGCCCATGGGAAGGAGCGAACGAACTCCTTGTTTTGCTTTGCTTCCACGTGCAGCTTTTGCTTTACCTGTTAAACTCTCTTTATCTCAAACCATGAGTTACCTCACTTTTACTCTTCCGATTCTCTCCCCGTCCCACCAGGGGGCAGTGAGCGAGTGGCTGCGTGGTGTTTAGTCGCTGACTGGGGCTAAACCACGACAGTTCTTCATCTGCAAGTTCTAATGTTTGTAGGCATTTGCACCTTCAAGTACATGTACCAAAAGCTTCAGGAAAATGAAACACATTTTATTATTAAATTTCATTGATAGAGGAAGACTGAAATTCAGAGTCACTTTATTTTGGAAAAGGTAGGGTTTTTTTCTGCTGCCTGTAGCAGCTGTGATCCTTACCTCTCATCTTGCAGTTTGCCCAAGTCAAACAACATTCTGTGCGTTCTGCTCTGCTGCTCACGGCCATTCCAGTCATTCCTGTGCAAAGCCATGATCCCGGTTCATCTTTACTTCCCACCTCCTTGTTCAGTCTATTGTGGTTTTCCATCCTAGGCTTTTCCTAGCTACGTGCACGTTAATTGCTTTAGTTACCCCTCTTCTTTTGACCTTTCCTTGGCTGCTCAGCTTTCTTGGTAGGCGGGTGTTGGTTTGGACTCATAGGAGTGCAAAGTGCATTTGGTACAAGGAATGACAAAATAAGCTGCGATCCCTCTGTGTGGAGGAGATGCAGCAGGGGAGAAGGTATGTGGGAGGTCTGTAAAATCCTGAATGTTGTGGAGAGGGTGGATGGTGGTTGACTGTTCCATATCTCTTGGTAGAAGAACTAGGAGCCTTGGGAATCTGATAGGGAAAGGCAGGTGCAGAACGTCTGGGGAGGTGATGTGTTGACCTGTGGATTTCATGGTTCGGGAATTCTTGCTGCAGAGTGGTGTGAATGTCAACAGTTTATGGGTGGCACAGCGACGGGCGCACAGGCTTAGGGCGGGGAAAGAGATGGCTACTGAACATGGAGAATGACTTTGGCTCAGAAGCCTTGGCATTGCAAACTTTTGGAACTTGAAAGGGACTTTTTGGGAAGTTTACTGTGTGCTTGCCCCACTCTTGCATTCTTCCCTGCACATCCACTTTGGGCTCCTTTTGGAGACGCGATACTGCATTGGCAAGCTGGATTCGGCCTAGTAGCATGCCATTATTCTCTTAGTAGAACTTTGCAATAGAACACTTGAGGCTTTTAAACACAACAAAGCATGTTTCTTCTTCTGAATCCCTCTCTAGCATTTCATCTGAGTTCTTTTTATGACTCAAGTCCAACAAACACGATCTGGGTTACTGTTATGGAAGTCTTCAGGTCCAAAGCTGATGCTTTGTGAATGTATAAGAACTTTCTTCTCTTGACAGTGTAAAGTGCTGACAGTTTGATGCATGTTGCTGCTGTCCTGTCTGTAGCAATACAGTGTCTGGTTACTGTAGGCAGGGCTTTGGGACTTCTTCAGCATAGAGTGATTATATAGTGAATGCTATATTGTTAGCACGTACTAAAATGGTAGCACATGCTAAAGAGGGCGTAAAAAATGCAGTACTGTTCTCTAAGGTAGGCACTGGTCTATGTGTGCTGCTTATCTCAAGCATTGCTGGTTTGTTGGTGGGTTAAAGAATGATTAAGTAGATACCAAGTGTGTAGAAGCAGCTCATTGCAGAATGTGAAGGACAAAGCTGGATGAAAACCCCCTTGTAAGTACCTGTTTAAACATGTCGTGTGGTACTGGAGAATCCCCAGCGCATTCACATTGTTCTCTGTTGGTACCTAAGGATAGTTGAGTGTTTTTTCTCCAGATACATCCATTATAAGGTGAGCATCCATCTTGAGAATTTTTGCCTGCCTTGTCATTACAATCCATGCACGTTTCTTGGCACTTTTCTCATGCATTTTGCCACAAATGTTAAACAAAGACCAAAACAACCAAACAAAGAAAACAAACACGCAACCAGCCAAAGAAACAAACAAAAAAAACCCACCAAAAAATTCCCCACCAGACAACCAAACCGGCCCCCCACCCCCTTCAAACAAACCCAACCAAACAAAAAACCCAGTGCGGAGCAAACTGCAGTTTACCTTTCTTGCTTTCTGACGTTGAGCACTGTAATTTGCATCCTTAGCGTACTTGCAGCTCTTCTGGTTTTAGTTCGTTCCTGTTTGGAACTTGAGATAAGTTTAAAGTGCAAGGGTGAATATAGGCCTTCCATCTTCCTTCTTTCCAGCTTCATCAGTAAGGGATCCTTCTATATCTGATTGTTCAGGCTTTCAGAACGGGTTTGTCAGTTATTCTAGTAGATCCCATGTGACCAATGTAATTTCCACAACTTTTCCAAATATCTGCCACTTTGTCTCTTCTCTCTCCACTCTGGACTATTTGTCTTTAGAACGTGTAACTGACTGGCCCAGGAAGATCACTTCCTAGATGTTTGTCCCCTCACAGATAAGAGCAGGAAAGAACCGGCAAGGAGAGCTTGTGAATCTAATTAGTAGCATTTGATTATTTTTGGTGAGCAGGCACAGGATTGTTGAGCTGTTCATCTAACAAAAATTTCAAGTCTTTTGATCCCTGCAAGAAAGGTAAGAGACTTGGAGGAGGACCTGAGACAACATTCCCTAGGACATGGTTTTTCTGTATGAGATAATTCTTGAGCTATAGATCAGCCAGGCTTTGTTGCAATGGCCCTGCAGCACTTCATAATCATGGAGAGAGCAGTTGCTTATTCAGATCTCATTTCAAGGACATTGCTGAACAGGTAGCTCACTCGTTTGCCTTGCAAAGAGCACGAAGGGTAATACTAGCTCCTCGAAAAATTTAAAAGTGTATATTTTGGTCAGTCTAACCTATTTAGCTGTGAACTGCGTATGATAGTGTTCTATGATTGTGATGCAGCCTGAATGACCTCTTAAAAAACTCAAATCCTAACACCTGCAAGGCAATACAGTGTCTGTAGGGAAGGAGATTGATGTCCTTGTAATGTCAGGACTTTAAATGTACGTGTTACCAGACAGCAGCAAAATTAATTGCAGCCCTGAGTATACAGGATTAGTGTCATACCCTGCTTCATCTCCGCCTTTAGTCCCTGCCCCAGCCCTGCCTGTGCTACCTGCACAGCCTCTCGAGTGGTGGTGGTGAACGGGAGCGTCTGGCGTTGCCATATGCTTTTTCTGCCCGTCAGTAGTACGCCTCTGTGCCTTCTGTGAAAGCGCGGTAGGAAGCCTGTCTCGTGGGTTTAGCTGTAATCCATGGGCTGCGGAGGGTAATTGAGAGGAGAAATGACAGTTATGGTATCTCTAGCATCGCTCCATCTTGCTGCTCTGATGTGAGGCAAGTTCCCCAGGGACTGGTTCCAGCTTAGCGGAAAAATGAGATTGCCTTGGAAGCAGGGGGTTGGGAAGGTGGAATGAGGGACACATGCACCCAAAGCCCAAGGACAGGAAGTTCTAACATTATCATGATTATTTTTTTTGGTGTTGCGGAAAATTCAAGTGGTATTGTCCCTTATGTCTTGATAAAATAGTCTCTACTAAAAACAAATTAAAAGATCAAATAACTAATCTACCCCTTGGAGTCCATCTGTTGTGGAATTTAGAGAGGCGCTAGCACTTGAAATAAAGCTAATTACTGGTACAGTAACTGGCATTCTTCAAGATGACATGCGTGTTTCATGTGATGAAGAAATAAGAGAATAGTAATTAGTTCCAAAAACTCGTAAGCTGGGGCCAGTGTATGAGGATCACTGGGACCTGGGGGAGAACAAACGAATCGCACAGGCAAAGCTTCCCAGCGCCCGGCTCTTGGAACCCTTGCTTCAGTCTCCAGTGGAGCACAGCTCGAGATAATGCATTGTGACAAACCTTGGTTGAGGAGATAAGGCAGTCCGTCTGCATACATTTATTTAGCTTAATAAAATTAATTTATTTTAGGAAGCTGAAAAAACCCCACCTTTACATATCTGCAGAAATGCCGTTGAGCTTTTTCCTTTAACAAAAGAAAATACAGACGCACGTTGATTCTGAGTCTAGGGTTTTCTAAAGTAGGAAAAAGTAAGGAAATAACATGTATTTGTAGATTACTTTATACCACCGTACGCTTATTTTCCTTTTATGAACAGTTAAGGAAGAAGGTTTTGGTGGCTTTCAAGACGAATGTGTTGTGAGAGCTTCACCAGAGGATAATTAACAGGCAATGGACAACTGCTGAGGGAAACTGTTAATCAGAGAGTGTATGAAGTGCCAAGACATGACTTTCTTTTCCTTGGTTGACATTTAAGCCTAATGAAATCTGTCCTGCCATGCTGCATGAGGGTGAGCTGACTAACTCCCTTAGAGTTAGATTCTGGTCTAACTGGAGAATAATTGCTTGGTATTTTTGCCCCCCACCCCTTTTTTTTTTTAAAGATATTCAAAAAACATATTTAGTGAGTTGGTGAATCTGGTAACAAAAGAATAACATAATGTAGTAATTGTAATGGAAATTTTACACCGATACTGAATTAAGTGGCTTTTTTTCCCTGGAGTTGACTGAAATATAGCACCTGTCTTTTAGGACTGCGTAGTGAAGTAAGCCATAAGAGGTACTAAACTGCCTCTGTGCCTCCTTACCCTGAGGAGTAAGTTCCACTGTGTTGCTGTCACTTCTTTAACCTGTTTTCCAAAGAAAGGCAGGCCTCTGTGACCAAACTGTACAGTTTTTTAATTTCCACCTTAATTATATTTAAGACTGTTACTTCCCTGACAAATCATGGGGTTTGACCTCGGGCATCGGGTTTCAAAGTTAAATGAATTCTTAAAAGTTTTGTTTAAGGACAACACAATCCCTCACCCCCAAACCCAAGGTCCCCACAAAAACCCTAGGCAGGGAAGAGGAGTGTTATTTATCTCTGCCAGCCCAGGAAGGGAATGTAATGTGCCTTCTCCTTTTGGGCTGCAGAGTCTAAGGCGCAATCCGTAGGGCTCTGCACTTCAGCGGCTCGACTGCTCGTGGAGAGGTCTTGCTCGCTTTGTAATTTGCAAACAAGATCTCTTAGAACAGAAGGGGATTCTTTACATGATAGTGTTACATATGTATGTATGCAGCTCTGAGTTTTGCAAACTTAAGATTAGCAACTAAAATGCTTAGAATTAATGTTTCCTGTATTGTGCACCACTTCAAAAGGTGTTAACAAGCCTAGAGTGTGTCTCTGTTACGGAATACGATCGTTGTGAGGAAATGTCTGTCTTCTATCGGTCTTTTCATTTACAAGATATAATCAAACTGTTTCAGTTGAGGGCTAAAATAATGTTGTTCTCAGTGAGTTGCACTTGTAACAGAAATTCTAGCACAAACAGTGTTTGCCGTTTTTGTCTTCAGAATGATTGAGGAGAGTGGGAAGAGGAGGAGGACAATGGCAGAGAAGAGACAGCTGTTCATGGAAATGAGTAAGTAAGAAATTGGAAGACATAATGTCATTTATTCTTTGCTGAGATCTTGGCTTTGATAGTGTTACCAGATCATTTACATCTTGTTTCCACGAGACCAGTGCCTCATGTAGTGAAAAGCTCCTGGGTGCTCGTCAGGAGGAGACTGCAAGCAGAGGGTCACAGCTGCCGAGAAGGTCATTCATTGCTAGGTTCTGTGAAGCTCCCTTTCTAAGGAATGTTCACATTTCTCATATACGGCAATATCTAGAGTTTGTGGACAACAATTACAATAAGTAATGACAACAGACAGATCACCTTTTACCTTAAAAAAAAAAATTGCACCGCAGTGCCAGTGTGACCCAGAGAGAGGCAGTTTGGGGTGTGTTTTTTTTATACGGGACCATTCTCTGAAAGAGGGGCTGTAATTGTTACTAGAAATCACATGCCTCCCCAGAAATAATGTCATTTAAAGGAATGAGACATAGCCTTTTAAAAGGGTGAGTGCAGTTAGAAGTAAAAGATAATGTGTTTGCATATCATCGTGTTTTTCTTTGCTACAGGAACACAGGACTGAATGAAATGCCTAGGCTAGGCGAGCATGTCCTATAATTCCAGTTACAGGCTGATGAAGGCCTGTCTTGAAACAAATAGTATATTTGTCCTATTTTGTTGGAGAGTAACATGCTTACTGTGGTTATAAGCATCTCACAGTTTCAGGACCAGTTTCAATCCTGGCCAATTTCTCTCTGCTTCCTCTCATCTGAGACCTGTCTTGGACAGTATTTCTCCCCACCTTCCTTGCTTGCTTTGCCTTTCAGTTTATCGTTGTGTCCCTTTTTGGCTTGTTCAACAGTCGGCACAAGCTAGCTCCTGTAGTCTCCCTGCTGTACACCTCACCTCCTGTTCTCCTCTGCCTCTCTTCAGTTTTACTTGAGCAAAGGCGACTGAATTGTGTGTGATATCCTGGATGAAATCCCATTAGAACCTTTTAAAGTGACAGTCGTACTTCTGCACTAGAAATGCTTTGGCTGGTGCACCAGAGTATTACGTTTGTCTCATCGCTTTAAAGCTTTGTAGTCATCTTGGGATCATTTAGCACAGAAATCAACTTGCTAGTTATTAGCTTTGGCTAAATTGTGAAAAATATTCAGAATCCTTCTGATTATCTTTATATAGGGTGTCTCTTTCTGCAGCTGTGGTTCTTGCTGTTCATCGTCAGCGAAAGCACCGGTGTGTAGGTGTTCCAAACTGCCTTTCAGTTTGTAAGGCTCTTTAGCATACCAGTATGAGAAGTGTAAGGTCTTCAAGCTTCACTGGTCCTGCAGTAGAATATTCCACTATAAAGCGAACACATGGATGTTCTCCTTTCTAGGTGAGCTTCACACACAGGGTAGATATGCGATGTGTAAAACGGATGCTTTCAGTGACCACTTGTTGGTCAACACACAGACTTGCCGAAGCGTTTAGATAATTGCTCATGTGAACAAGAGGAGACCTTGACATTCACCCACCCTGGACATGCTACCCAAGGACGTGTTTGTTGGGTCTGTGGTACTCATGGAGATGTCTGACAGGCAAGAATTCTGTGCAAGCGGTTCAAATTTCTCTGAACTGCAGAATGCATACAGAGTTTATCTCATGGAAGGGTGTAAAGAAGGTGGAGCCAGAGTTTTCTCAGCCCAGGCGCAGGATACAAGGCAATGGGCACAAACTGAAACACAGCAAATTCTGTCTGAATGTGAGAAGAGACGTTTTTACTGTGAGGGTGGTTGAGCACTGGCCGAGCGAAGTTGTGGAGTCTCCATCCTTGCAGATATTCAAAACTCAACTGAACAGGGTCTTGGACACATTGCTGTAGCTGACCCTGCTTGAGCAGGGAGGTTGGACTAGATGATCTCCAGCAGGTCCTTCCAGCCTCAGCTATTCTGTGATTCTGAGCTATGTGGATTGTCTTGAAAACACATCCCGTTTTACCTTCAGATAGTTTAGAAGAATGATCTTCTTGAAGCTTTTGTGGTAATGTGACACAGGAAGACAGGAACGGAAAATGGATGACTTCTTGTTCTTGTTTTTGCATGTAGCTGTTAAATGACCTTTTAGATAGATACACACACACACACAGAGATGTGTATATTTTACATACATTTAGATACATACATTTTATATAGAAAAACATTCTGTGAAGTTTCATGGTCTGTGGAAGTGCTTTCTGTGGTTGAAAGACAGAAGCATGCACCCTGAGAGCTTTGAAATAAAATTGCATAGAAAGCACAAAAGGAGCTGTTTTGTTGTAGCCGTTGATCTGAATGCTCCAGTTTACGTTGCTTGGCCAAGTACTTCCCTGAAATACGTCAGAGGCTAGTTTTCTGAAGATGATATTGTGAAATAATCCACTTAAGTCTGTTGCACTGTGCTGTGAGGCAGAAGGCTCCTCAGATGTTGGCTAGTCTAGTGCCACTCTTAGGTAAGCCATCATGGGGAGCCTTGGGTTGGGAAGCTGGTCAGCCGCCTCGCTGATCTCGTGAGTGTCTCTTCACCTCATGTTCCACGTCGGTGATGAAGAGAAATGATCCTTGTATGTCCCTTTCAAGACACAGTACCCAGGCCTCTAAGAACAAGCAGATGCTTTGGCATTGTGTTTGCGAAATTGTAATGAAATACCTAAAAGATAAGAATACTTTCTTAAATTTGCAACTGTGAGTCAGTGGGTGCCAACACAAAGGTAATTCAAATGAGGTATTTGCAAGTTGGTTTCTGAATTCAGCATGTGGGAGGGAATATGTTATCACCTTTGAGCAAGACCCCCCCGATACAGCAATCAGATGCCTTCTTTGGGAGTATGTGGGTTTGGTTTTTGGGTTTTGTTTTTAAGTATCTTTTAGAACTCTGGATTCTAGAAGTTACAGTTATCCCCGTTTCTCAGTTCTCTATTCATCTGGGCTCTGGCTTTTGAGAGAAGTATGGAAGGCTGTGGCAGATCCTGCTTCTGGGCACTCCTGTGAGAACGCGAGAGGTGCAGGAGCCGTGTGCGCCCACACCATTGCCCACGTGCAGCTGGGTTGTTTCAGGCTATGCCTTAGAACTATATTGATTATAGGATGTAGCCACTAACGCTGTTGAAATGTGAGACATTTAAAAGGCATTTTGGTTTATGATTAATGGGATTTTTGAGACTTGACTTGCTGGCTGCTTCCAAATTAGAAATGATCGATACTGGACTTCAAACCAGTATCACTCATCATCCCCACATCATTTATCATCTTTGGTCAGTATAGGGGGTGTGCGGGTCTCTTTGGCAGAGGGTTGACACAACTTCCTGAAATCGCTCAGGTTTGTAATGTTCAGAGTATTGCTGGAACTGGTAGATGTGGTGCAGAGAAGTGATAGGTAATAGCATTCAAGTCTTTTGTGGTGTGGTGGTGGTTGAAGGTCTAACACTTGCACATCTTGAAGTGGGAGGTTGTTGGTGAAGATTTTTTTACTCTGCCCCCTGTGCTTTTTCTTCTGCTGCTTACCTGATTTGGATCTATCTGGGAGACCAAAAGCAAGGTCCTGATGGGGCTGCAAAGCAGATGGTGGTAGGAGTACCAACCCCCCTTTTCCTTGTCTCTGATCTTCTGTGTACGTGTCTTCCAACATCAGTGCAATCCTCTTCCTTACGCACTCACCACTTAACTCTTGCTTCCTTTTAAGCTACTCATATCAGCCCCAGGCTTAGGTCAGTTTATAATACACTGCTGAAAATCACTTTACTGCGAGATGCCTAATGAAAATCTTTGTCGTGTTCATGTGACGAAGATGGTGTGTGTGAAGAAACACTCATACCGTTTTTGAAGTGATTCTCTCGGATAAGCTGAATGTAATAGAGGAAAGAAAAACACAAACTTTTTTTTATTCATAGGAGCACAGAATTTTGATGTCATCAGACTTTCAACGTATCGAACAGCCTGTAAACTGCGGTTTGTACAAAAAAGATGTAATCGTAAGTTATAATTACTCTTTATCTTCAAAAATTTCTCATGCATGATTGTTTCAAATATTCTACCCATGTGAATTTTAAGTATAGCAAAAGTAAGCAAGCATTTTATCAGACAATGGTAGTTGTTACTTAAACTAAACGGAGACTAAGTATATAATTATAAACGGGCAGCCATCTCTGACCAATACTCTACACCATCTTCAGTTTTATTCTTTAACGTTTCAAAAATTTGAAAGCTGTGGGCCAGCTTGGCGTATCTCAGTTGCCCGAGGTGTTGGATGCAGGCAGTGTGGAGCTACTGGAGCTCCTGTTCCATCACGGTGTGCCGCAGACCGCCTGGCAGCTAGGCACAGGGAGGGGCTTGGTGGTGCACGACACAGTCGCTAGCGTGAGAGTGTCTGGATCTGATTGTGGTGGCACACATGAAATGTAGCAACCGTAAAGAATTCTTTAAGCCCGTACCATACTCGGCAGTGTAAGTTTTCTTGGTCTCTTCCATGGTCCTTTGACAGCTCACCACAAAGCACAGATTATCACCTATTCGCCCTTGGATTATTACTTTGCGTCCTGCCACCAGCCTTGAACTGGGCAAAGCAAAAAGCAGAAGAGACTCACGTATGCAGGAAAAGGTCCCTCCTCCCAGTGAGGTGGAACTGGTGTGCCTGGTGTGGAAGAGGGCAGGAGGAGAGCTGAGGAGGCCGGCAGAGGACGTGTGCAGCTGCACGCTGCAAGCCGGAGCTCCCCCGTAGCGCAGCTGACCCCGGGGGGTGTGCGTGTGTCTCTTAGGGCTGTTGTGGCAGTACCCGCAGTGCCTTCAGCCTGATGGACGGCTTACTGCTTTGTCGTTCCTGGGAAAGTGTTAGTTCTTGTCGCTAATTCATGCTTTTGAATTAAAAATCTCTCTTAATCAGTAGAGGGGTATTAAGAAATGCTAATTACATAGTCCATTGCACACTTTGGGCCCAGTTCACTGATGCCATGCATATGCCTTGAGTAACCTTTACCATACGTGTATGTATAGATGAGTCTGTGCATTTATGATCTTTGTCTGGACCACAGGGTGATCCGGGGCATATGCTTGGTGTGAATAGGCAGCTCGGCTTTATCATCCTCTGTTTTTTATGTGAGATATATGGAGATGAATTTTATGTGAGAAACATTAAAGACCACTCTTACTTCAGACCCTTTTTTCATAAGTTAAGGAAGATAACAGAAGCTGTGCAGTTAGCAAATAAGTCTATCTTTTTGTAACTATTGGATCACGTCCAGTTTTGACTGATGGATTGCTGTTGATCCTTGGATGTCTCCTCCACCGTCATGCATACCTTTCAGGCTTTGCAGCATTTAAAAATATTATTTAATGTGGTTCTGCAGATCTCTTACTGTGGTTTTGGAAAGCTTTTTCTCTACGTTGTTAACACTTCTTAGAGATGCACTAAGATATGGCAGGGTAATTTAGGGAAACACTTTGGAGCTCTAGACCTGTGTTTACAAAGTATTATGCTCTGGATTTGGCAACTGGATCAACTGGAAACAGCCATAGTTTAACTGGAACATCAAGTTCCTCCTTCAATACTCGACTACTAGTCAGCATAAGGATGTTTAAAATTATTGTAACCAGTCTGTAGTGGATTAAGAATATTGCCGATGTCTCTCTCAAATGAAAATATCTAACTGCTAAAACGCACTGCATGATGACAGAAGATCCCTTTACTCCTTTCTATATTTTTCTGTCAGAGCACCCAGATGTTGAAGGGTGGGATAAAAGATGGCTGGGCACTGCTCTGTTACTTTAAACTAGCTGACACAAACTGGTTATAAATATGAAGAATCTGTCTCTCACTTTGAATACAAATAAGTAACTGTTCATTCCAAAATAAAAGCTAACCTAGTGTTCAGAAACAGTACCATAAAAGTAAGCTTGCATGCATTACAGAATAGAAGTTAATTTTTTTTCCTTTATTTTTAGTTCATCTTGTTGATATCTGGAATATGATTGAAGCCTTCCGAGATAATGGCCTTAACACTTTGGATCATAACACAGAGATCAACGTGTCTCGACTAGAAACAATCATTTCATCCATCTACTACCAGCTAAACAAACGCCTTCCTTCTACTCACCAAATCAGTGTAGAGCAATCCATCAGCCTCCTCCTCAACTTCATGATAGCAGCGTATGACAGGCTAGTAACTCCTCCAGTTGTATTCTTAAACTAATTTTCTCTTTTAGTTAGACAAATGCGACCAACAACTGCATGAGTCTCTGGCAAACTGTCCGCATGCTATTTCACAAGTTCATGAAATTGTGTGTTGCGCATACACACACACACACACGCACGTGTATTTAATATCGTAGCCGTGCCTGCGGAGATTTGCGTTGCCACAGCAGCAATGCTTTGTCTTAAAAATTGCTTTCTTCAGAAGATGAGTTAGTGCCTTCTGGAACTGGCAGACTGCTGTAAGCCGTGTATCTGAACTGAAGGTGAAGTGCAACTGTGCTCTGCAGGCTGCTATAGAACATAACGTGAACCTCCTGGTGGTATAGCGCTGTTTTAAAAAGTGAAAGTGTTCTAGTGAGTCTTGATCAACAAGACCGTTTTATAACGCTGTCTTGTTTTGACAGTCAGCTTGGATCCTGTTCTAACATGCTGTGACCCCATGAAGGCTAATTCTCATTTCTTGACTGGGAGAAGCTTGATTTCTTGTCCAGGGCACTGTCTAGGCATTTCCTTGGGGCCAGTTTTATGAGTTTCTTTCACAGCCTCTGCCTTCGGGGTTCGGTCTGCTAATCTTGAGTAGACGGGCCTCTGGGCTCTCTGGGTAGCAACTGCAAATCTTTCACTGTTGTTTAGCACTTCTGACTTTTCGCCTTATCTTTCTCACCATCGGCTGTTATTTCAGTCTTCTCTTCCTTCTGCTTTTGCCCTCTCCCCTAGCAGTAGAGAACTGCTTGCAGCCAGAAAGCTGTCACAGACACTGAGGAGTTTTACCCAAGACAGTCTGCAGCACTGAATATGCCAAATAGTTGTTCTGCTTGTAATGTCCAGTCTTTGATCCTTTCCTAACGTGACTACTTCTTACTGTCACCAAACAGAAGCTAGGTCTCCCCACAGAAAAAGTCCAAGAGTTCAGAACAGTCCCTGTCTTGCTAAGGACAGATAAAAGCAACACCAAGCTCAGAGCAGGAAGACAGAAGCAGGAATGACAGCAGAATCAAGCGTGTATTTTCCTGTTTAGTTCTGATTTGGTATTACTTGTGCGATGAGTTGTAAGAGTGAGCTCATGGGTTTAGTTATTCTGAGACAGATCATACTAGGAAAATAGAGACTTGAAAAATAGAAATGGTCATGTTTCTGGGGGCTGGCTGAAAAGATTGAGGCTTTAGTTAGAGACGTGTTTCTTTTCCCCGCTGCCCCCAGCCCTGCAAATTCTGCCTTTTCTGGAACCCAAGCACAGTGCACAGCTTCTCTTTGGCCTCCTCTGCCTGGCACGTGGGATCGAGAGAGAAGCTGGGATGCTGCGCTTCGTTGTGCAGCGGGAGAGCCAAGAGTGAGAGGAGAGGCAGAGCTGAGGCTCCCTCTCCAGGAGTTCATCAACATGGCAGACTTTTTTTTTTTAAAAAAAAAAATACACATCTGTGCTGGAATTGCACCATTGGGTTAGCTGTGAGGTTGCCTGAATGCACATGGTCCGGTATGTTCTACAAGGTGGTGCAGGTGGCAGCATTGCAAAGTCATCAGCATTCCACCAAACAGGTACAGGAATCAAAGATCTGACTCGTGTCTTCCCCATGGAAATACTTAAGTTAGAGCTTGTGTTAGGTAAGTATGAAAGATGCTGACACAGAACGCTTCGCTGGGACCTGTAGAGCTGTGCTGATCATGGTGCAGAAATGCTGGCTCATACTGCATCAGTAGTGAGTCCTGAGGAGGAACGGCTTTGGTGGGATGTTCTTCACTGCTTTCTTCCACAGAGCTTTGCATCAGTGTTGGAAAGTTTTTTTTTCTAGCCTGCTTTTCCCAGTAGCCTCTCATGGCTTTCCAAAATCCCTGACCCATTACTGGCACCCCAGAGTACCGGCTCTGGCACTTACTGTTTCAGAGCAGTCAGGTTTTTATTTCATCATTTCTAGAAGTCACATTTGATTTCACAGTGAATTTAGTTGCTCCAACTTACTTTTCCTTTTAAAAATATAGGTATCAAACCACACTGTGTGCTGGCAATAAACGAGCGTACAGTAAGGGGGAGGGAGAAGATGACCAGCAAACAAATGAGGCAGTGAGCTGGCAAGCAGAGTGCAGGCTGACGTGGTGAGGAGGTGCCTCACAGTCAGCACGGTGGAGCTGGAAGGGGCCCGGGTGTGTACGTAAGGCAATGCCCACAGGCCAGCCTTGCGCGGAAAGCGCTCCGGCCCTTTCTGGGAAAGGAGCGTGAGTGGGTGCCCCTGCGAAGTGGCCGCACGGGAATGCGTGCGGCACGGGGGACAAACGGGAGGAACGAGAGGCCTGACTCCTCTGGAGAGGACGCGGTGGGAGGGCTGGCACGGCTGGAGTGCTTCAGGAGGGACGGACGAGGAGGGGAGTTAGTCGCTCTTCACGTGAGAGGGCGGCTGGAGCGCGTGGAGCTCTGCCTGGGGCTGGTGATGAGGCTGCGGCGGGTTGGAGGCAGGAGCAGTGGGCGGGCTGGCATGGCCATCACTGCTGTGGGCATCTGCCACAGACCGCCTGCTTAGGAGGGCATAGAGGATGGGCTTTCTTCAGACAGCTGGAAGAAGCCCTGTGTACACAGACCCAGTCTTTTCTAAACAAGTCCGCCAGTTCTGTTTCCAGCCCTGAGAACTGATTGTTACAGGAGTTTCAAAATCATATTGAAAGTTTTGCCCTTTTTCCCTTTGGGAGTTCAGCAGATTGCATAGCATTGGTACAGAAATAGATTTTGGCAATTGGCTTAATAACTACACCTCCAGCAGATTGCAGGAGGAGGGGTTTGGGGTTTTCTTGATTCATAAACAGATTGTCAGCAGAAGCAGGCCTGACATCCGAAGGCACCATAAGATATCTTTCCAAGGATAGGATTGCGTCCTGTGAGGAGAAATTGATGGCTCTAGTGACTTGTTTTTTCTGGAAATTAATTCAAAGCTGAACACTCTCTCTCTCTCTCTCTGTATTACAAGGAGAGGGAGAGAGAGAGAAAATGATTGTCTACTGAAAAGAAAAGGGGGAGAGGGGCTGAGACTGTAACTTAGGGAAACTTGAATTGGTTAGTCAGATTTGCTCAGGTAGAAGTGGAGGTCATAGCTTGAAGAGGATGAACTTTTCAGACCATCAGTTTCAGATGCAGTCAAGTGGTTTGGTTTTTTTTACACACAGAGTGCCAACTAATTCCTGTGAGAAAGCTATTTAAGAGAAAATACAAAGTAGGATAGCTGAGAACTTTCCTGTGGTATTACCTTTATAACCTTTATATAGCTTGAAATAAATACCTAGCATGTTTAGTTTCTTTCAACAGCAGTTAAAAGGGTGCTAGATATCAACAAAGTGATGGCCTTGAGTCTCCATTCGTCTCCAGAGATCTTCCTGCAGCTGTAGCTCTAGAAGAGATTACCCCTCTTCTGCAGAGGGCGTATCTGAAAGATACCCTGAGTCTGTATTAGAGAAATTGTATATTATATTTCAGATGCGACTCAGTCTGAGAAAGGTTGAGAGCCTTTACCTCTCCATGGGGCGCGTGTAACCGGATGTGTGCGTATTAACGCTGAGCGTGGGAGGGGAAAAAAGTGATTTGGCCACTTCCTGCTGTCTCCATCTGGTCGCTCGTCTGCCATTGACATCAGACCTAGTCACTACTTCAGCACCACAAGCCAATATTTACTTCAAAGAACTTTACTCTTAACGCTTTCCAAGTGCCAGTCTTCCAAGTGCGGTTGTTAAATAAACATCTCGTTTATGCTGAGAAGCATCCGAGTGTTTCTCTTCTAACGCTCATCCGGTATTTTCCCCATCATTGTATTTCTGATGATAGTACAAATTATCTGCCATTTAATTACAGTTACTTGCACGTATTTGAATTCTTTTTCTCCTTCTGTGTGTGACTAACTCTCTCGGTTCATCAGTCCATACCACTGTCGCCGTTTAGAGTTAAGGGCGACGACTCAATACATTTCTGTCTGGCAGTAAGTTGCTCAGAATTCCAACAGCTTTGACCCACGTTTACACACACTCCTTGTGCCCTAAGCACCACTAAACTAACATTCTACCAACTTCACAGTGACAGTGGATTTACCCCGAGATGGCCACACCGTGGCTGTCTATCGTACACTGGAAGTTCTCGGACTCCCGCCTTTACTACTATGAAAGGTGATGGAGAAATTCAGGTGACGGGGGCACGGGATGTGGGGTGCCTGCCTTCTGGGCCAGCACTGGGCTGGGAGAAACCGTGAGCTGGCATCTGCTGTGCTTTACCCAGCAAGCCTTAGCTGTGTTCCTGGTCACTTGCTTCCCTCATAATTACATCCTTGTCTTTCTTTCTAGTACCAGGGATCAGACACGTGGCTGTTGCGACGTGCCTTACCGTGCTGAACGGGCTTTTTCACACTCTCCGTAGAGACAGATTCATTTTCTCTTGCTGATATTAGAGAATGATTCCCCAAATGTGCTATCTGTCCTGATAGCACAGCAGCTTTATTAACTTAAATTAGAATAAAACATTGTTCGCGTTATTCCTTTTCTACGCATCACATTCAGGATATCATAGGACTTCACTAGCTGTCAGTTACGTGCTGTTTTTAGAATGTGATGTGTTTTTGAACATCAGACTTTAAATCAAGGAGTAAATATTTAACTAACAAAGGGTAGCGGAGAAAAAAGTGAGATGTTTTACCAGTTAACAAATTGCTTTAATGGAAAAAATTAACATGTTACTTTTTTAATAGGACAGTTATGGGAGGAAGAAGACAAATGATAGTCTCTTTGTCTGTGCATTTTTCCTAATTCTGCAAGGAAATTGATTTGTGATTAGACACTTGTTAACTCTTCCAATATACTAAAACCACTAGTGTTATCATTGGTTTAATGTTACATTAAATAGTTTTGGTAGATCTTAATAGTTAATGGAGGGCACTTATGCGTTTCCTTCCAAGGCCTCAAGTATTTTTGTTACTCATCATCCTGTGTAGTAATGACTTACCATGTAATTTTTTTTCACAGTGAGGGCCATGGGAAGTTGACGGTATTTTCAGTGAAAGCTATGTTAGCTACAATGTGCGGCGGTAAAATACTGGACAAGCTAAGATGTAAGTATTTTCGAGCAAATCAAACCATCACTGGCCACATGTGTTTTATTGCATGGAGTTCTGAAAAGCTAACTTTTTTGCTTATTCAGCGATCTTTATACTGAAGCGAACTTGCTGTGTTAATGCTTTTGTTACGTGTGCCATCTGCTGGCCATAAAACATGCCGAGTTTGGTACTGAATAGGTTTTACAAGTACATTGGTTTATTTTGAAATGTTTGGGCATGTTTTAAATGTAAAACTCCAGGTCTGATTTTTCTGAGAGTAATGTCAAAATTGTTGCCCTTTCTCCTGTTTTGAGGATGTTGGGGGGGTTCTGTGTATCTTCTGCTTCATGTGAGGCGCTCTCTGCATCTCTCATTCTGTAATTCCAGCTGCTCACTTCTTATTTTTTAACTCTTACTCTCTTTTCATCAATCTTACTTCCTTTTTTCTTGTTTCCATGAGCCTTCTGCTGTATCAGCAGAGAATCAGCGGTCTCCATAAGCATTGTTTTTGTCCTTTAGTAGCGGCTCTTGCTCTTCTGTCTTCCTCAGTGGCACCGGGTGCTGTCGTTATGGTATTTTTTCTTTTCAGTCCCACCCTGAGAAGCTGGGAAGTTAATCTTGCTCTTGGTGCTAGATTTTACTGCTCAGGTCTTGTCATTTTCACCTCACCCTAAGTTCCCTTTATGAAAGTTAGCGTGTAATAATTCATGCCTCCTAATCTCCATGGTTGTCGTTCGCTGTAAATAATTCTTTAGGCTTTTCTACATCGTCAAGCTGTGTTATTTTATTTGCTTTAAAACTAGCAATGTGAAATGCTAGTGTGCTGAATTAAACTATATGACAAGGTCTGAAAAACAGGTAGTGAGAAATCGTTGCATGCATGTATTTACATTAAGGCCACACATGTTTCAGCACCAGGAAATGCTGTTTTTTAATCTGGTACTAACTATAAAACTCTCCGATGAAAAACAAAGCTGCAGGTGACTGACGATTAGTGTTAAATGAAGGTCGCAGGCATATATGACAGAGGATATTTCAGACTTCTTAAGCACTTTTACCAAATGCATTACCTCTATAAACTATGCAGGAACAGGTGGGGGGGGGGGGAAGCTAGAGACTGTATCTTCTCAGTAAAAGATTACGTTTTGGATTTAATTCGGATAAGATTTGTGGAGGTCATGGCAGATGAGCAGTTTGGCACAGGTCTGGGACAGGAAAGGAGCATTATTTCTAGAATTAGCAAGACAATATGGGAACACATCAAGAGAATGGCAATGTGACCTTTTAGTGGAAAAGGCAATTAACCACTGGAATTATATGCTATAGGAATTGATAAACTTGTGATGTTTTCAGACAAAGAGCTAGATATCATTGTGGATACTAAGCCCCGAGTTATTGATTCAAAAGGTGGCTGGTTAAGACGCTTTCACCTTAAGGACACCTCATTTAATAGTCCTATTTAACAGGTGTGTCTGGTCTTAAAACTTAACACTACATTAAATGCACAAATGTTCTCTTTCTGTCTTTTCATACTGTCCGCTTTTCTTCATAGCGTTTGAAGCTTCCTCTTTCTTTTTCCTTAATCTATTGGCTCTTGTTTCCTTTGCCACTGTAACTTTCATCTTTATGAAAATTCCTGATTGATGTTCATATACTTTGGAGGAAAGGATTTTGACCATTGTCACTGAACAGTGCTGCTTCTTACACCTTTGCTATATGCCAGTTGTCATGCCTTTTACTTATTCTTTGTTGTATCTTATCAGCTGACCTTTAGTTTGCATTGTACATCTGGCATCTTTCCTCTGGTATAGAATCACAGAGGTCTTTTCCAACCTAAATGATTCTAAGATCATCAAGTCCAACCGCCAACCCAACACCCCCAGGCCTCCCAAACCATGGCCCCAGGTGCCACGGCTGCACGGTGTTTGAACCCCCCCAGGGACGGTGACTCCCCCACCTCTCTGGGCAGCCTGTGCCAGGGCCTGACCCCTCTGGCAGGGAAGGCATTTTCCCTCACACCCAACCTAACCCTCCCCTGACGCAGCCTGGGGCCGGTTCCTCTCGTCCTGTCACTGGTGACTTGGGAGCAGAGACCAGCCCCCCCCTCACTCCAGCCCCTCTCAGGCAGCTGCAGAGAGCGAGAAGGGCTCCCCTCAGCCCCCCCTTCTCCAGGCTAAACCCCCCCAGCCCCCTCAGCCGCCCCCCAGCACACTTGTGCTCCAGACCCTGCCCCAGCCCCGCTGCCCTTCTCTGGACACGCTCCAGCCCCTCCAGGCCCTTCTTGTCCCGAGGGGCCCAAACCTGAGCCCAGCACTCGAGGTGGGGCCTCCCCAGGGCCGAGCACAGGGGCCCCATCCCTGCCCGGCCCCTGCTGGCCACACCAGGGCTGACACAAGCCCGGGGGCTGGTGGCCTCCTTGGCCACCCGGGCACTGCTGGCTCATGCCCAGCCGGCTGTCAGCCAGCACCCCCAGGGCCTTCTCCGCCGGGCACTTCCCAGCCCCTCTGCCCCAGGCCTGGGGCGCTGCCTGGGGTTGGTGTGACCCAAGGGCAGGACCCGGCACTGGGCCTTGTGAAACCCCACACAACTGGCCTCGGCCCATCGATCCAGCCTGTCCAGGTCCCTCTGCAGAGCCTTCCTGCCTTCAAGCAGATTGACACTGTCACCCAACTTGGTGTCATCTGCACCTCACTGAGGGTGCCCTCGATCCCCTCATCCAGATCACTGTTAAAGACATTAAAACAAACTGGCCCCAACACTGAGCCCTGGGGAACCCCACTCGTGACCAGAAATGGTTGGGGGAGAGGAAACCAGATATCTGCTGCCCCTTTTTTCTTGGTGCACTTTTGTTTGGATGTGGAGCATCATTTTCAAAGAGCATGTGACTTTGTATTTTACGTGCTTAGACAGTAGGGCTTTTTTTTTTTAATTCAGTGTTAAATCTCGGTTCTTCTCCTTGCCTTTTCAGATATAACCCACACAGACTTACCACCATTTGAGGTTTCTGGGCTAGTTCTTATGTCTGTTCTAACTAGTTCTAACTGTTAACCACACCTCTTTAACACCTGGTTTTGGTGAGACTTTGTTGTTGTTCTGTCAGGTATGCTATCTTACAAGTGAACTGGGAAAGGAAAATGTCTTTATCTGTAACTGTAACAGTAATGCTGATTTGCCACTGCTCTGTATGGTCAAGGCACTTCCTTCATGTGCACCATCTGCCGTGGACACTCCTCTGCCCCCCTCGTGTGCTCGTTGTTGTCTCTGCTTAGTTGGAGACAAAGTTAAAGACTGGAACCAGCTCACTATTATTCTCTAAAACGCTCACAGCGCCATGTGGAAGGTTAGACACAGGCGGAGTCTTGGCACGCAATTAACAAAATTGTCCCGGAAAAGGGGATTTGGGCTAATTTGGAATTGAGATTTTAGGAGTATAGGAAATCTGTGCAGGAGGGAAGAGCTTTAAGCCAGGATAGAATTAGGCTGTTGACTTCTCAGACAAGGTCGTAGGGTAGCTTTACCTGGATGCGGGAGCAAATCTGAGATTTAGAATTTAAACCTTTGTAAACCTTCCGGGGGCAGAGAAGAGGGGAAGTGCGTCGTATTGTTAGCAGAGTAAGTTTCTGAGTATCACCAGAACTGAAGAGAGGTAATAAAATAGCTGAGCTATTAGCTCTTGGTTACCTGTCTTTCCAAAAACTTTCTAAGGGGCAAGGGAATGGGAAGAAGAAAAGGTCATGTGAAGTTTGGGAGGCAAGACGTGGGGAGCTGCAGGGCTGTATACCTGACATGCCTTCTGGGCAAGCTGCAGGTAATAAAGCACAGAATTAGTTGACATGTAGATAAATGAGATTTTGTTGTTGGGGGAAATGTTTTTTGTGAAGGGATGCCCTATAAAACCACAGGAGTTCATTAAAGGAGGAAAAAAAAAAGATGGGCAAAGGAGTTCTGGCTGATGCAGACTTCTCGGATTTCTGAAAGGCATTGAGGAAGGTCCCTTATCAAACACTTAAAGACATGTAAGAGTTTGATGAAAGGGATGATGGGTGGGGCCTTTGCATGGGTAGAAGATCAGCTAAAAGGAACCAAAAAAAGAGCAATGAAGATCCTTTCTGTATATTGAGATTGGTGGATAGTGCTGGACCTGAACTGCTTTTGGCACTGTCATAAATGATCTGGAAAATACAGTCAAAGGTGACAATTTGATACTAAGTAAATCAGCTTACTAAAAGCTAAAATAGACCGAAGAGTTGAAGCATCGTCTGACAATGCTGAGTTACTGTGGAATAAAAACGTAGGTGAAATTCGTGTGAATATATGTAGAGTGGCGTGTGCTGGAGGAGGGAAGCACAGTCCTAGCGCGATGCACGGAGAAGTGAGCTGGGAAAGTTGTTGCTCAGATGAGAGATCTTGGAGCTGTACTTCGATGGAGATGTTGACGCTCTGCTTAGTGACAGCTAAAAACCTATGAAATGCTACAGAGGGGAAGGACGTGAAGAGCAAAGTGGAGAGATGAAGGCACTGTGTAAATCTGTGGTGTCTTCAGGCTTTGAATAAGTGCTGCTCTTGTACCAGCCCTGGCTGGTACTCTGCCCTCGCCAGTTCTGATAGATCTTTTCTGAGAACAACAAAGATCATCAAAGGTAGAGAAAGTTTTCTGTACAAAGAACAACTAGGTGGAGCGGGATTCTGCAACCTGGAAAGAAAAATGGTGGTGAAAGAATAGCGTTCTACAAAACCATGAGCAATGTGTTAGTGGTGACTAGAAAACAGCTGTTCCTTCCCCCTTGCAGTCAAGAACTAGAGGGCAGTAGCTGAAATCAGCAGTGACAGACTGAAACAACAAAAAACAATACTTCTTTAAACTCTGCCAGAGGGCGTTCTTGGTATCGACCATTTACACCACTTGGTTACTCCTTGAGCCAATTTCACTGAAGGCAAATTCATCAAAGGTTGCTGAACACGAAGATGCTCCCAGCAAGCGGAGGAATGTGCTGGGGAATGCGCTTGCCTGAGCCATCTGCTGTTGGGATAAACAGACTTCTGATCTGATCTGCCTCAGCTGTTCTCATATTCTTTATTTCTTCTTCTGATCATTATGAATATGCTGTCTTGTTTTTTTCCCTTTCCTGTCTTTCCAACCTGTCTCTCTGATGACTGACCCATTTCATCACCGAACTTCTGTTTCCAGTTTCCTTGTTCCCCTGATTCCACCCCCCACTCCTGCACTGCCTTCCCTAAGCAGGCTGTCAGCTCCGGCTCAGCTGGGACATGAGGCTATTTGGAAATCCTGGAAGCTGTTAATATTTTTTTTTTCCTCATCTCATAATTTATATGAATGATAGTAACTTGGTCTCTGTGCTTCCATATGTACAGGCTTATTTTTTAAAATTCTGAAAATGTGAACAAATGTTTTTCAGTCTGTTTTTCAGACTGTTTTTCAGTCCATACAGTGTCTGACAGCACATATGACACGGGAGTTGTTCAGTGATACCACTTTGCTGTCTCTGGAAAATATTGTTTCCTGCGACATGGTACTCCTTGCAAAGGAGTTCCTGTCCGTGGTGTGCAAGGTAGGGGTTGTAAACCCAGCCTACTACTATGGACGCTATTTTTGTCATAGCTTTTTTAAGCCCAAGAAATGCCATATAAAAATGTCACATGTTGTGGATCTGGATGACTTCATTTTGGCATTGAAGTAGATTCATTGTGAAGTAATTAGTGCTTCCTTCCATGTCATTTCTGCAAGTAAATTGCAAACAGAACTTCAAGTACATCAAGACTCTGTCCTGCTCGTTTTAAGGGCGGTCTGACTTCTGACGACTGGCTCTACCTGCATGGTGCTCCTTGGCTCCCTCGCCTCACTAGCTACTTTTTCCCTCTCACCATCTGGCTCTGATAAGCCTTTAGTGCTCACTGAAGTTCACCCTAGAAAGTCATACAAGAATGTGTGCTAAATACTAGGTTTCACCTAATAAAGGTGTCCTGAAAGTTAATCTGCTGTAGATGAATTGGCCTGATTGGGGGTTTGATTTTGCGGAGAGGGTATTTTGGGTTTTGGAGGAGCGGGGATGAAAGGGGAGTTATTTGTTGTGGTCCTAATCAGTGGACCAAAGTAGTAGTAGTGGTAATACGTGGTTTGTTGTGGTATCCCATCTATTCCAACTGAACAAGCTCAGCGCCTGATTTTATACAGGCTTTCTTACATCTCGCTACTTTACAACACATGGTGGGAGGTGCCGCAACATCTGATCTGATAGAGGAGAGGCTGTGGCATTGCCATGTCCCCAGCCCGTGGGTGGGGAGGGTGGGCATGCGCTCCCAGCAGGAGCACACGCACGCAGTGGCGCGGATCAACGCAGACGGAAAATACCCATGTGAACACGAGCAGCACCAGTGACCTCGTTCTGTTCCCACCTTGGCCTGATCAGGATGAAAGTCCGTTAGTGGCATATAGGCATATATGTATATGCCTGTACAACACGGATCCCTCCAGTGCCTGGCCTTAGATGCTCATCCATCTAGGAGCTGGTCCTTGGAGCCTCTTTAGATCCTCTCGTCTCTCCAGTATCTGTCCTAGCTCTCAAACCCCAATCACTAAATTTTCCTCCAAAAGCATCTTCATACATCTCCGTGTAGGTGCTTGGGTGGTGTTGTTAGGCCTTCTCAGTGTCTTATCTTCTCCAGATCTCTCTTATCTTGCTGTTTCCTCTGCCTGTCCTCGCAAGGTAAGTGCTCCAGCATGCTGACCATCCTCGTAGCCCTCTACAGAGCTCACTTCAGTTTGTCTCTCATATTCTGTGATTCTCAACAGCCCTCTGATTCTGGGGGGTCCCAGAACTGGACACAGTCCCTGGAGGAGGTCTAACAAGTGCTGAGTTTAGCCTCAGTGGATCCATGCTGACAGATCGCAGTCACCTTTTCTGTGTCCAGGAACGTGTGTGTCGTGGTTTAGCCCCAGTCAGCAACCAGGACAGTATGCCAGGATTTGTTCCATGACTTTCCCAGGAACCGGCTGGCCTGTACTTCCTGGGATTGTCCTTTTGACCTTAGTACATATTTTGGTTTAATGCCGAAAACACTGCATGCGCGCGCACACACAGACAAGCACAGTCAAACTGAGTAATCTGATAAATTTATTTTCTTGGCTTTTACTGATATTAAAGCTAGTATTTAACAAATATTTTATGAACTTGTATGATAAAAATTGACAACTTCATAGGAATTGTGAGATGCGGGATACACCCAAGGTCAAGACCCTAGAGAATGAGGGTGCCAGGTTTTTGTTGCTTTAACTTGCTCAGAGAAATGGGAGAGCCTTCAGCTGAAACTGTACGCAGCATCAGGCAGGTGCCTCGGCTGGGAAACGCAGAACGGTCCGTTTTGGCAGGTATAAGCAGCTGGAGAGAGGCTCTCGAGGGAGCTGTTGGGCAGGCTTAATAGATTATATTGTGAGCTCTGGTTTTGTAGTAAAACGTTTACTTTAAGCGTTTGAAAAAGGAGATCGCGAGTTGCACAAGTACCATTTCACACTGGCGTTTTGGGGACTGAGCAGTGGTTTTTGTCGTTCTAAACTTTTTATTCTCTCTGGTTACAAAAAGTGTTTATAGCATAGAAGCTTTGGACTGAAATTTTGTAGAAAAATTGAAGTGCAATGCCTTGCACTTTATTAGCACATGCCTGTTGGGACCCTGAGGTGAGCTCCTGAGAAGTTACACTGTTAGCCGCTGTTCAGCTTGAGGTTTTCTCTTTGAGGGTAATTTACTGCCCCTTAGGAGGCCACGTGGCTGTGTAATTATATCCTACTAATCTTTATCTTTTCCAATTTCACTGGTAATTTCCCATGTGAAAGTTTCCCACATAAATGGGTTCAACTTTACTTCGACTATAAAGCCACATTTTTACGACCGTAACATGTAGGTTAGTGGGGTTTGGGCTTTGGTGTTTGGTTTGGTTTTCTTTTTCCATTTACCCTTGATATAGCCTGTTCTATTTTAGCTCATTTTCAATTTATTTCCGTAGCTTTAATTAACTTTCTCCATAAAATCATTTAGATCTTGCATACTCCTGAGTTCAGATTAATAGACTGTATTTACCCAGAAGATTTCTGTCCTTTTTTTTAAATACAAGTACTGTCATGTTCCAGTCATATTCTACCAGTCCCGCCGTGATAGGTTTATTACTAGACCTTCAGGTTTTGTGCATCTGCCTGTTCTGGAGTGATTCTGATCTGGGATGGATTAGGATTCTGGAAGTTTGGCTCTCATTAGTTTTAGTTGTTTCCATAGTTTTCATCTGTGTGCATTTTGATCTTGACTTTTCTTCTACATTCAATTTTCAGGTAAAATTTAATTTTTCCACTTGGCTTAATTTTCTAAAATACAGCATTCCTCCCCAACCCCCATTTATCTTCTTTTTTCCTTTTTTTTTTTTATTCCCCCTATATTTATGTAATTCCCCTATATTTATTCCTAATATGCCGTATAAGATTATTCAGCCGGGCTTCAGACCTTCACTTCGAGCTTGTCTGTTCAGCCAGTGATACAAATGCCAGGTAGTTCGATCACCCTTACCTTCGAAACTGTAGGCTTCTTCATGAGCTCGTTCATTCAGACTGGAGTCATTTCTCTAGTTTACTAGAAATATGCCTTTCTGAAAGAGTCTTTTTAAAATTTTTTTTATACGGACCTATTTTGATCACTTAATTTAAGCTTATTTTCTGTCAGCATACCCTTTTTGATGTTTAATTACTGATGTTGTCTTAAATAACCTCATAGATGATTCAGTGGCTGTTCAGTGAAGAATTCTGGTGTCTGTCACATCTCGGAAAATTCAGGTCTTACTAATATTAGTGCTCTTATTAGAGAAATCTTCCTCTGTAGAGCAGTCTGACTGCGAGGATATCGGAGACCTAGTTTTGCTGTTTGAGAGATTTGTCTTTTCCAAAGAGATTTTTTGATCCCAGGACAGCTCTGCTTGATCTGTAGACAGCTGTCCTCCTATTTTATATGACATCAATTTCTTACAGTGCCATCTGCACATCTTCTCCTATATTTTTACCTTCCCTGAGCCATGGGAGCTGGGAGCTTGGGGCTGGTCACATGGAGTGGCTGGGACCCCCCTCCCTTACCTTTCTTTTTCCATATATCCACAAGATTGCTGAACATCTTGCTCGCTCCTCTTTTTGGTTTCAGAAATCTCTTTAGCCCCACACAGCTAACTAAAAAGCACACCTCACCTCATCATAAACATTTTTCTTGTGCCAAGGCCGGGAGTTCCCATTCTAGCTCTGCAGCGTGCGCAGCATCTCTGATATAAAATGAGGTGGGGTTTCCTCTTGCCCGTTTCTCGGCCGCATGACCCGCGGGCTGTCCCCCTGGAGGTGGCAGTCCTCGCACCCCGGCTTCCCGCTGCTTTGCTTCCCATGCGCTCTCTCACTGCCCTGTTACTTAAACCCAGCGTGCCACTGGCGCGCGCCGCATTTACCGAGCGTTCTGCCAGTTTTGACTGGGATGGAGGAAACGGAAGGATCTATGTCATGGCATGTTCGAATATGTTCATTTATAAGTTTTGTCTTGTTAGCAAGTGATAAGAAATTATGTTCAGGATAAAACAAAGAAACTTCTTGGGTTTAAATGGATTGAAATAAATTTTCTTCTTTTAGGTAGTAAGCATGTATTAACTGTAGCGTTTCATTATATTTTTTTTACAGATATTTTCTCCCAAATATCAGATTCAAACGGACTAATGATATTTACAAAGTTTGATCAGTTTTTGAAAGAAGTTCTAAAACTTCCAACGGCTGTGTTTGAGGGGCCTTCCTTCGGATACACGGAGCATTCCGTACGGACCTGTTTCCCGCAGCAAGTAAGGGTTAACAAAACCGGATTTGTGTTGCTCGTTAATACAGCGCTCTCCTCTGAAGGCCTCCGGCTGCTTTCGTTGTAGTTCGGTGGGTTTGGAGGGAGGGGGGCCGGTAACGTACGCTATATAACCTACGCAGTTTTAAGAAAGTCTGGATATTTACACTAGCGTGTCTAGGTTTTAGGCAATTAAAGGATTTTGCGCAATTTTAGTTTGTTCCCCCTCCATGAAGGGACACTTCTGTTCCCCATCAGAATAGCAAGGGTGACCTGTTTCTTCTCTAAAACATGAAACATGGCATTTTTACTCTTTTCCCTTGATCTTTTTTTCTTTTTTAAGCTTTCTCATTGTGCTAAGAGCATTTGTTTCAACAAATCCCTTGCTGGTTGCTTGGGTCTGTACAAAATAAATACCTTGTGTACACATAGTTTATTTTTAAATCAGTCTCCCTGTTGTGCTTATTGGTATAGCTGTATTTTCCTGAATTATTTCTATTGCGTGTAATGTTTAGAGTAGATGTTATAGTAATGATCTTAAAAGAGCGTTTTATTTCTTTATATGTTTTAGTTGTAATTTAATTGTTCCACGGATTTGTTCCTAATTTGAGATAATGTAAATAGTATAAATGATCCTTACATCAACTGTAAACACAAACCTAGAATCTTAGGCCTGAAACGAAATGGTTAGATTCTGGTCATGATTATGTTCCGGAAGAAATATTTCTGAAGTATTTAGATTTAGAATTTGTAGTCACTTTTGCTAAATATAAGTTAATTAGCAATTAGTATATTTGAAATACAGCACAGTAGGAAACAGCCTTTGATGTAGGAAATGATGAGGGCTCCGGCTCCTCTGTGACCTGCTGAGGACGGAGTTTTGTTCTACTACCAGTGTAATTAATAAATACTTTTTCTGTTTCAATACATGGCGTTTGTGGGCCATACTCGTTCCCACAGATGTGCCACCCTTTCTGATATGTCAGCGCACGTAGGGGGACTGATCCGATCAAACCAGGCGTCACGTAAGTGGCGCCGCTGTTGAACGTAGAACCACAGCCTTGCTTCGGAGCTCTCAGAGTCAGCCGCGGCATTCCAGGCTCTGCGTGCCCTTTCCGATGTCTGCAAAGGCAACGGAGCTGGCATTCGCGTTGCGTTCGAGGCCTGTGCTCTGGAAGTGACCGTTTCTCTCTTACCCATGAAGAGAGGCCAGTGTAGGAGCTGGACCTTGACAGTTGACTGACACTTCTACGATTCTTGATGTAAATACTGTGGTGGGGCCAAGCGAGGTGTCGTACCTGCCCGTTTGCACGTGGCCTGCCTGCAGCACGCCTTGGCACTCTTGGACTTCGGCTCTCACGAACAAGAAAGCTAATTCTTCATATTGATTCGCTTTCAGAAATGCCTTTGCTCTAACTTTATTCAGCAAAAGAAAATCCCTAGTGTAAGACCAGGTTTGTAGAGAGCGGTAATGGTTTTTTAATTCATCCCAATATACGTTGTACCCCAGGACAGTTCTTTCATTTATTTGAGAGCATTGAAACAAACAGGTCCTGGCAAGTAGATAGATAATCTGTCTTAGATTTAATTTCATTTTCTTATGCCTCCCAGGTTTGGAAAAAAGCTTCCTGGAGGTACTTCTGTGATAGCCTCCTCTTACAGCCTACCATTTTGCTGAAATTCTCTCCAGATGGCATTGGTAAAGCTGCGGGGTTTCAGACTTTGGCAGTTACCTGACGGACATATAAGCTACATCTGTGCTAGTTAACGAAACAGTGCCAGGGGCGTTTTGTGGTCCTACGGCCAGCTGGAATGGTCTAACCACTTCCATACTATTCAACTCTCTTATTCCCTCAAGCAGGGCGGTTACATGGAAACTGTTTATTAAAATGATTCCTAGCTGATATTAGCACATGATCGGGATGCTGGAATCATTTGGGAGAGTGAGTGGTTAAACCAGGCACAGGCTTAATAACATAAAAGCATGCATGATTGAGTTTCAGTGCTGGGAACCTTCCCTGGTGTTACTTCAACTACCAAGGGACAAATCCTTCCTGGCCAGCTGTGGTTCCTGGCCATTCATGGAGGTCCTGGTTCTGGGAGCCGCCACTTAGAGGTGCAAAAGGCTAATAATTTACTGCTGTTTGAGTGGTGAAAGGACAGATAGGCAAAGAAGTGTCAGCGGTTGTATACACTCCATGACTCTGTTTCATTTCTTGGGTCACAGATGGAATAATTCTAACTTATTGCCCACACAAAATGGAGTTTACTGGGATGCATTTGGCAGGAGCTGTATTCTTTGTGATGGCTTCCAGATGTATAAAATGCTTCCAGTAATAATTTACTATTCTGGTCAAGCGGGGGCTTCCACAGATGTAAGGTATCATGTCATACTTCCCTTAAGCCTTGTTCACTTGGCTACAGTGCATCTATTTGTCATAGAGATCTTGTATCCCCATGACATTCCCTGCCTGAGTCAGAATCGCTCTGTGTTCATGGCACAGCCTGCCCTGTCACTGCAGAGGCGTGTCTGTGTTATATCTCATTTACAGAGCAGTTTGATTGCAGCCTTTCTACTGAGCTGAGAAGTTTACTTCAGAGACTTGGGAGCCAGGAGCATGGCTTCTGTAGAGCCAAACTGCATGTTATTCTGTTGAAACTCAGCAGCACAAACTATACAAGCAGGCCTAGCCAGGCGTTGATTTGTGCATATGTTACTCAAGAGCTTTGCCACAGCGTCGGCTGACTTAGACTTTGTGGATGGTAAGGCTGAGAGCCGAACTGACTGCACAAGCCTAACAGTGTCGGAAGGATGCTCAGGATGTGCAGTCTTGTTAGAGTAATACAGATATCTTTATTAAGGACAAGGTGGTCTTGTGTGCAAAAGATGGTGTAAATATACTCCGATGGGTTTGCAGTTTAAGCACAGGATGCAGGACAGTTAGAGGTACAGGTGGGGTCTAATACACAGCTGCCTAGGTCAGTGTAACTTGTTTTGATCACTGGAGAGTTAAAAATCACATATTTCTGTGTTGGCTCGGGGACGTGGGTTTGTGCCAGTATTTCGTGGGGGAAATATGTGCATTAACATCTTGTTGGAACAAGCATGTTGGCAGGGTAACAATAAAACTGGCTCAGTTTTTGCCTATGGTAGTCTTCTAAATATAAGAATAGCACAGGTACAACCTGCCGCTGCGCCCACCTGCAGGAAGACCTGAGACTACAGAGCTATTAAGACAAGTAGGTACGCTAACAGCCATTGGTAAAAACAGCTATTACAATAGGATAGAGTAAGCAGGGGATTTCAGGAGGTATCTGCGCAGAAGAGCGTTTGTTCTCCTGGGGAGCATTTGACCCTCGTGACTGGTTGTGCCTTCACATTTACTAATGTTCCGTTTACGTTCTTGGAGTTTGGAACCTGCTGGCGGATTATTTGGCTGGGTTTGCATCGCAGATGGTGACTGAGTGTTGTTTCTGTGGTTGCTCCATGGTTGGGTTTTGAACCCAGTAGGAAATGTTAGACCAGCCACAAGAAAGGGCTTTATCTAGCCTCCTTCTCTGACACACTCCTAATTTCCAGGAGATGGGGACTGCTGTTTGCCTTCCCGTCAACTCAGCCATTACAGAGATTGCCTATGCCCAGACAGACAAGATGTGGTACTGATAATGCTGCATGATTCTCCTTGGACAATTGGTTGCAAAATATCCTACCTGTATAGGTAGGGGGAAAAAAAACCCAACTCAAAGCCTGTGTCCCTGCTGCCCTCTTGTGAACTCCATGGAAGTTGCATCACTCCGTGCACAGGCTTTAACAACTCATAAGGTTCTCACTGCTTAAAAGGGAGCCAGCTTTTTCCCTTTGAGGAATATCCTTGTCTATAGAAGTCTGTCCCACCTTTCTTATCAGCACCTTCAAGCCCCAAAAGGCCGCAATAAGGTCTCCCCGCAGCCTCCCCTTCCCCAGCTGCACAACCCCAGCTCTCCCAGCCCGGCCTCGCAGCAGGGGGGCTCCAGCCCCCCGGAGCATTTCTGTGCCCCCTCTGGCCCCGCTCCAGCAGCCCCGTGTCTGTCCCGTGCTGAGGAGCCCCGAGCTGGAGGCGGCGCTGCAGGGGGGTCTCACAGAGCGGGGCAGAGGGGCAGAGCCCCCTCCCTCGCCCGGCTGCCCGCGCTGCTGGGGATGCAGCCCAGGGCACGGCTGGGGGTCTGGGCTGCGAGCGCACGCTGCCGGCTCGTGTCCAGCTTTTCACCCCCCAGCACCCCCAAGTCCTTCTGGGCAGGGCTGCTCCCCATCCCCCCATCCCCCGGGCTGGGCTGATCCCTGGGGCTGCCCCGACCCAGATGCAGGGTCTTGCACTTCACACGGGCCCACCTCTCCAGCTTGTCCAGGTCCCTCTGGGTGGCAGCCCTTCCCTCCAGCAAATCGACTGCACCGCTCAGCTCTGTCATCTGCAAACTTGCTGAAGGCGCACTCAATCCCACTGTCTGTCGTTGGTGAAGACAGTAAATAGTACTGGTCCCGGTACAGACCCTTGAGAGACACCACTTGCTACTGGTTTCCACTTGGAGTTTAACTGTGACTCTTCGCATGCAGCCATCCAGCCAATTCCTTACCCACCTAACAGTCCATCCATCAAACTCGTACATCACCGATATTGTGGCCAGAAAGTTGTGTTGAACCCTATCGATGGCCTTACGGAAGTCCGGGTACGTGCCATCCGTAGCTCTTCTGTTCTCGGTCACACCTGGTGCAGTCACGTCACAGCAGGCCGCTAGATTGGCCAGGCCCAAGCTGTGCTTCACGAAGCCACGCTGGCTGTCTCCGGTCGCCTCCCCGTCTTCCATATGTTTCAACGTGTTTTCCAGGAGGATCTGCGCGTGATCCCAACATGCGTGGAGGTGAGGCTCACTGGTGGTTCCCAGGGTCCTCCTTTTACCCTTTTTAAAAATGGGTGTGATGTCTAATGGGTCCTGAGGCTTGTCTCCAGAAAACCTGTCTGTCCGTGAGCAGTATTTCGTATTTGGAGTAACCTTCATACTCTTGTATATGAAGCAGTATGAGAGATGAGAGCCGAGTCAAAACTGGGAGCCTTGGAGGCATATTTATGAAGTTATTCAGTACCTGTACAAGTAAGCAACTAGGAGGTTATGTTAAGGTTTGAAACATAACTGCGCATCAGTTACAGGTGCTGCTGCCATCGTAACATCCTTGGCACGGTGGTTCCCGGCTACCCGAGCTGCCTGGTCTGGTCTCAGACATCGCATACCGCGATCAGTTAATTCCCAGTTAAAAGTTGTGGTTCTCCTTCTATCAGAAGGCTTGGTCTGGTATATTTAGAGTGTTTCGTGGCCGTACCAAGATGTGTGTGCGTTAAGGCTTTGCACGTCTTCACCCCCAGGGAGAGGAGAAGGCAGGTTGACTGTGTGTTGTTATTAACAGCCCGAAGGAGGACTCGGCTTTGTGGTGGAGGGAAGGCTGGCAGTGCCAGGTGAGATCCAGGCACCCAGTTTCTTCCAGGTTGCGCATCTGATGCCGTGTCTGGCAAAGGAAATTCTTGGACTCGCTGTGGCAGCAGTTAACTATTCAGGCAAAGCTTTTCATGTACTAAGTAGAGAGGCCGGAACAAGGGCACCTTATAGAAGTTGGAGGAAGTGAGATTAAATATTTCTTGGAGTTTTACTTAATGATAACTGGGATAGGTAATTACAATTCCATATTATTTCTCCAGGGTAGTAGGCTGCAGAGGTATTAGAGGTATATATTTGCCTCTAATCACAAACTGTTGATGCTTTAAATATAAACCTTCTCTTTTGATTAAAAAAAAAACAAACACCCCAAACCAGACAAAAACACCTTAACTTCTGTCACTGTAGTTACAAGTGGAAGCTACGGTTAATTTCGCAGCTCCCGGAAAACCAGCCTGGCTTTCCCCTAGCTCTGCTTACCCTCCCTGGCGTGGATGTGTTTTGGAGTAACAGTGCCATATGCTAAGGTGAGAAGAAAGGGCCGCCTGACCAGCTGCTCCTCTGCCTGTGAGAAGTCCTTAAGCATCTAGCTTATTGTATGCGAAAGCCAACGTAGTCTTTCTTTGTATCCATAACATTCGTAGCTGGTTTTCTTACCAGTTATCTCCATCTGTTTGTATTTGCAGCAGAAACTTTCTCTTGCGCACTTGAATTTGAAACTGTAGAAAATATTACCCTTAACATGGCTGGCTTCCTTCTCCTAACGATTTCAACCTCTTTTTCACTGACAGGTTTCTAAAATCTTAGAATCTTAGTTCTCCCCTTGCCTCTTTTTTGCCTTATTTTGCCTTTAAAAAAAACCCACCCACGTTTACCATAGGGTTTGTGTGTGGACATTAGTTGTAACTACCCTTTTTGTGCGTGTGTCTGCTTTTTTCAGCGTTGTCTGTATATGTGAAATAGCATTTTCTATGTCGCTAAATAACCCCCGCTCTCATTTGTGGTAAGTCTCTTTGAAATAAGAATCTCTAACTGCAGCTTGGGAACCCGTCCTGACTGACCAGCCCTCCATTTTCTGGAGTTCCCTGTCCATCTGCTTATTTATTTTTGCATGATGATGTTCTGTCTATACCAGTACCTTCTTTGTGTTGTTACTGTTTGCCTAACATAGATTGAAACTCCCTTTGCGAAGAAGTGTGGTCTTTCTCTCTGTAGCGTATGGAGTATTCCTGGTAGACAGAAGTTGTGTCAGAGAGAGATTTTTAAGGCTGAAGTAGTTTTTGGTATTAAAAATTTGAAATTTTTCTTATAATTAAGTTGTATTTTTTTATTTTTTTTGCAGAAAAAGATCATGCTAAACATGTTTTTAGACACATTGATGGCTGATCCACCTCCTCAGTGCCTTGTGTGGCTGCCTCTCATGCACAGACTTGCCCACGTTGAAAATGGTAAACGGAATATTTTCTTGTTCAAAACACCTGGTCAGAGCAGGGTTTCTGGTGAACAGATGTAAATATGCCATCCTTTCTCACGTAACAAAGCACTTAATGCTTTCATCGTTCACACTCCAGCGGTCTTAGTCCCAGAGCACTTAAGCCCAGACTTGTGTTGGAGTGAGAAGCGTTCTGCGTTCCTGGGATGAAGACTGACGCTGTGAAGTCATCAGCAGCAATGCAGAACAAGATTAGTTTGAGTTCTAGCGTCACTGGTAGGGGAAGACGGAAAAGCAGGCAGCAGAAAAACAATGTTCTCTAAATGTTCATGTTTATTCTGAAACTTCTAAAAAACTTCACTTGAGCTGTGCTTTGATACATGCTTTCAAGTGCGAACTCCCAAAGATTTTGGTACCCATTCAAACGTCTGTCTTGGGTAGCATTTGAGCACATGAGTCACTTCAGTGCTCCCAACGGGAGGTACCTGCTGAGCTCCTCTCACTTCCAGACCTTTCTTAGCTAAAATCTCCTGGGTTTACTGCCTATGGGAAGTATTTCAGGAGCAATAAAGGATGGAAAACTGAAGAATAACAGAGATAAAGGGTGACGAAGGAGTTGTCTGGCTGAGAGGACTTTGTGGAGTTCAGGGAAGCAAAAAGGTTTCCTGCAGAAGGTTGTGCAAGTGTATCGAAACTATTTGTTGTTTTTAGTGGCCAGAAAGGTGGTGTGTTTAATTTACTGTACAGCTGCACACAGTGTATGTGTATGATGTTTTGTATGTGAATTCTAGAGAAAAAAAAAAAACAGAACTTTTTTTTTCTTCACCCATAAACTAAACTTCATCTTTTGTTTCCTTCCCCACAGAGTAGAATCACGTTATCATCCTTCAGAACCCCTGCCCTACTGTTGCTGCCTCTTTTTCCATGTAGCGCATTTACAGTCATTGCAAGGTGTATAATCTCCTTTTAAGACATAGGTAGATAAGCTCTAGGCTCCTGGTTTTGCCCAGCCGTTCCCAGGCACAGCTTGGCAGTCTGTCTCTAGTGACGTTTGCGTGATTTATATTCCATTCTCTGTTTCTTGACATTTATGCCTGTGACATGGTTAAGTACTGCTGTGATTTTGAGATGCTGGCTTTTGGCATTTCTTTCACTGTCTCCTCTCGATCCTCTTGCAACGCGTATCTGGTCGTGAATTTAATCTGCATTTGTTCAGCAGTGAACAAGATTGGAACTGCGGTGCTCAATGGGCCTTTCCTTCTTTATTGCAGCACGAGAAGGTGAATTTCCCAATTGTTCTATATGTTCACAGGCATTTCCTGACAACTGCGTGTCTCATTAAAAAAAAAAAGTGATTTTTTTAAAAAAGAATTTTGAGGGGAACAATTACATGGAGACAAAGCTTATGGGAAAACTTAAGAAAAAGGTGGGCAGCTTCATCTAATTAAGTATTAGGTAAACTACAGTGTCTTTCCCATCCTTCTGTAACAGGTTGCACTAATGGAAGAGCAGCAGCGACTTTTTGCTTGCTTCTTCCTCTGTCCTCTCATCCGTATAGACTTCTACTCCAAGAAGAGCGCTCAGGGTGGAGTAAATACAGTAAGGGAGCAGGCAGCAAAAAGTGTTTATATGACTTACAGGTCAGGATAGAACCGCTCAGAGCTTCCTAGGCAAGGGTAAAATGTTTAAACATAGTGTCTGGGCAGAAGCGAAATGGTGGAAAGATCTGGAGATAATCCATAATCTGACCTTTCTTCTGCTTGAAAGTACTGGGAGGAAATTGCTACCCAGAGTAATACATCCTTGTGGGTTAGTGCATGCGTTCCTGTACTATCTGACAGCTTCTGTTGCCCTCACTGTGGGACGTGGCTGCGCTAGAACACGCAGATCCCAGCCTAACCGTCTTCACTGGGAGCAGTTGCATAAGCGCCCCTTTTCCTGACGCTTTCTTCCAGGCAGCCAGAGATTCTCCCCATCCGTCTGTTCTGCCAGCCAGTCTCCAGATTTAATCCGACATTCCACACAGGAGTCCTGTTACATGTAGGTTTAGCATTCAGATAACTTGACAGGATAACTTCTAATGTTTATTATGTTTCTAATTCTTATCAGTCTCTTGTACAGATACCTCCCAAGCTGCTTGCTGAATTACGTTACCACCAATAATTCATGCCAGTGTTCTTGCCCTCCAAGTTACCACAGTTTTTCTTCCTCAGAAACCCTTATTGTGTTGCAAGTGGTATTTTTGCCCCAGATCAGGCAGCAGTTTCTCTGCTTAAGCGTTGATGAGAAACCATTACAGCTGCTGTACAGAGGTATGTGGCAAGCCACAGCAGGCTTGGCAGGTGGGGGAGGTCAAGTCTGGATTATGTCCCTACAGTAGAAGAAGTTAAGGGAGGCTTGGTGTTGGGGGCCTGGCTACGGGAAAGTAAAAATAGCAAATCTGAAGGATAGAGACAGTAGAAGGAACAAGCTTGGGGTTACTCGGACATGTGGTAGGGAAAGCAATGTTGAGGGAAGACACAGCTCTGATTACAGCTGTGCCTGCAAAATGAAAAACAAGCCAGAGGCTTTGACAGTTTAGGCTGGGACAGGACATAGGCAAGAGTTCATTGTCGCCATGGAACTGGATTGAATATCTCCTATCAAATGGTCATTTTCAATGTTTAAAAGGCAGAAGATGGAAGATGTGAAGCTTGTGCTGACAATGGCTACTGCTGTGGATTCTGTGACTAAATTAATATGAAGATACTTACAAGGGTTGTGTATGTTTTTGTATCTGCATATATTTAAAAAAACATAAATTTTGTTGAAATAAATGCTTGTAGGAGTTTATAGGAATGCCTGTCTCAGTTGAAAACTTGTCCAGAACATAGGCAAAACCATGAAAGAAGCAGAGATTAATGCTGGTTTAGAACAGGATCATTTGTTATTTGGGTGTGGTGGTATGTTGTACTAATGCTTTTGGTCAGATTATTGTCAGCCTTACGAGCCAGCCAAAACCAATCCTCAAAGAGGTGGCCACAAAGATTCCCCTAGTCCTAGGCTGCTGCCCCAAGGAGGTACATCACTGAGACACGGCCTCCGCTTCTAGTGTGGCCAGCAGGAGCCGGGCAGGGATGGGGCCCCTGTGCTCGGCCCTGGGGAGGCCCCACCTCGAGTGCTGGGCTCAGGTTTGGGCCCCTCGGGACAAGAAGGGCCTGGAGGGGCTGGAGCGTGTCCAGAGAAGGGCAGCGGGGCTGGGGCAGGGTCTGGAGCACAAGTGTGCTGGGGGGCGGCTGAGGGGGCTGGGGGGGTTTAGCCTGGAGAAGAGGGGGCTGAGGGGAGCCCTTCTCGCTCTCTGCAGCTGCCTGAGAGGGGCTGGAGTGAGGGGGGGGCTGGTCTCTGCTCCCAAGGCACCAGTGACAGGACGAGAGGAACCGGCCCCAGGCTGCGTCAGGGGAGGTTTAGGTTGGGTGTGAGGGAAAATGCCTTCCCTGCCAGAGCGGTCAAGCACTGTCACAGGCTGCCCAGAGAGGTGGGGGAGTCACCGTCCCTGGGGGTATTTAAAAGAAGGGTAGACGTGGTGCTTGAGGATATGGTTTAGTGGTGGGCTTGGCAGTGATAGTTTAGTGGTCGGACGCGATGATCTGAAGGGTCTTTTCCAACCCGAACGATTCTATGATTCTATTCCTGACCAGCCGTTCAGTGGTGTGTGTCGGACTGCTCTGTTCCGCGCCTGGCAGCGTGGTAACTGCAGCGCTGGACGGGGTAGGAATTGGCATCTCCCTACGGTGAGCTGAAATGGGAGACATTAAGTTCCCAGACGAAACACTGCACTTGCTTCATAGTGCTCCACAATTATTAAAAGGGCTTAAATTTCAGACATTGATTTGGGTCCTTAATGAATTTGGTACAGTCAGTTGATAAATTTTAAGCTGCAGCTGGCACCTGTGTTTCAGCACTGTGCGACTTCTTGGTGGCAGGTTGTCACATCCAGCGTAAACTAAAATCTGCAGCCGTCACGCAGGGAGGGTAACTGATACCCGCCCCGATGCTGGAGCTTGCTTTACGAGGGTTGCTAGTGAAGGTCTCGCTAGTTGATGAACCTCTTTTATGTTGTGATCCAATACCAGAAGTGGTGAGAACTGTGACACCTTTCCACCTTTTTACTAGTGGAAATTATAAAGGCGGGTCCTTCAGGTTGAGGCAAAACTTGGACAAAAGAACAGCTCGTGATCATTCACCTCCCTGCTCAAGGTAAACTTCGCTCTCTAGTGTTACGCAGGTTTGGTTTTCTCTTTCCACTGCAGGTGCCTTACTAGAGGTGCTGAACTGTTTCTCCAGACCCAGCTTGCAAGGCTGTAAGTTGAGTGTTCTGACGTGTATCAGGTGATTCTCCAACTGCAGATTCATGAGAAATTGAGGCCTTAAAAATAATTTTGCTCATCTCTTTCCTCATGAGCCTCACAAAGTTCAACACCAGGAATTGCAAAGTCCAGCACCTGGGAAGGAATAACCCCATGCACGAGTGTGCACTGGGGGCTGACGGGCTGGAAAACAATTTGGTGGGAAAGGACCTGGGGGCCCCAGTGGGCACCAAGTTGAACATCAGCCAGCAATGCCACCTTGAAGCAGAAAAGGCCAACAGTGTCCGGGGCTGCCTTAGGAAGAGCGTAGCTAGCAGCTCGAGGGAGACACCTGTTGCCCTCTGTTCAGCACTGGTGAGACCACATCTGGAACACTGCAGCCACTGGGGCTCTGCAGAGCAAGGGAGACGTGGGCTTATGGAGAGGGTCCCGCAAAGGGCCACAAAGATGAATAAGGGACTGCAGCGTGTGCTGCGAGGATGGGCTGAGAGGTGGGACTGCCTAGCCGCGAGAGGAGACGGCTCGGGGGGACCTTATCAATGTCTGCAGATACCTGGGGGGGAAGACAGAGCTACAGGCTTCTTGGTGGTACCCAGTGGCAGGGCAAAATGGAAATACAGGAAATTCTGCTTAAGCACAAGAAGAAATTTCTTTTGTTGTGAGGTTGGTCAAGCTCTGCATCAGGTTGTGCAGTGTCCATCCCTAGAGATGTTCAGAACCGGCTGGACGATGGCCTGAGCAGCCCGCTCCGGGTGACCCTGCGGATCTCCGGGGCCCTTCCAGCCTCGGCTGTCGAGTCACTTTGTGACTCTAGCTGTGATTGCCATTACATCGTTCCCTGAAGTTCTCTTCTTCCACCACGGGTCTGTACGCACTGCTTAGCTGATAAAACGGCTCGCTCCTTAAAGATCCATCCTTGAAGTTTGTGTCTTTGCTACTGCTGCCTTGAGGGCATTTCCTGCAGCATTCAGCGGTAGCCTTGCTCTGGAGTCAGTCGCTGATGTCCGCTGCAAGTTCGTTTCTCTGGATCGCACCTCAACAGAGCAGTGCTTTTGTTCCCTGCCTCTTCCTCCCAGCCAGATGTTTGTCTCCTTCACAGCTTGTAAATATTCTCATTAATTACTCTGGCGATTGCTGCTGAGTTACTTCAGACGCACTTGAACGCTTTGGTTGACACCTTTAAAAAAAAAATCCTGCAATTTCTTTAGCTGTCTTTTCAACTCGGATATAAGCAAAAGGCAATTAAGCTCTGAACTGAGCTTGTTTTATTGGAGAAATAACATTTGCAGGTTAAAAAAAACATCTTTCTCAAGGCATCAAATAAACACTGGATTGCTAGTATTGATCTAAACAAATAGGCAGCATGCTATTTTTGAGAGCCATAATCTCAATTTGCATGCTAATATGCAGCATAATGACAGCACGCTTTTGTGCAGGCATCCTAATCTGTTTAGTTATGCTTTTGTAGAAGTAACATCCTTTGTAAATGCAAGTGGAAGAAGCCTTCAGGCTGTGGGGTTTTTTCTTCCTCCCATTTACAACGAAGGGAAAATATAGAAAGGAATATCTAGCTTTTAAACTTGCCACGGCTGTTATCTTAAGCTTATATTAACGTTTGTAGAAACGCATGGCTAGCTCGTGGACTCTCCAGGGTAAGGGTTGTATCTTATCTGGAGTGCAACAGATTTTAAAACCCAGATGCGTGTGGTGGGGAGAAAGCAGTTCCTCTTGAGGGGCTCCCAATTAAAAAATGTTCTATAACATTTTTTTCCAACTGTTCCAGGTCATTCTTCAGTCAGGTGTTATAACTCAAGCTTTCGCCACCTTCTGTGACAAATGAAGCTTGAACTTTCCCAGAAGATCAAAATAACTTCAATAATTTCTGAATAGGATTGAGAATTTCTACCTTTCCGAAAGTGACAAAATTCCTGTTTAGCAGCTCCTAAGCAGCCTCATCTGGGGTAAATCTTCTACTTTTCACGTGGAAAGAGAGAGCCTTGCAGAGGAATTAATTTCCTACTTTCCTTTGAAAAAAGGGGGGGGGGGAGGGGGGACACGGGACACTAAAAAGGGCACAGAACGGTGCTGATAATGCCATTTTTTGTTTTTGGCTTTTTCACATTTCTTGAACGTGATTTCCTAGGAAGCTTTGCCAGCCGTGCTGGTGTTTTGATGGGGATGTTGAAGGGTACGGACCACCTTTAAACTTCCCTGTGCCAACAATATTCCCCTTGTGGGCAGGCGAGCGGCGGCCGGCTGAGGTCACGCTCGGTTGCTGCAGGGCTCCGACACCCCTCGGTGTCTGTGCCCCATCGCTTCCCCCTTTGCCTTTGCCCCCCCTTTGCTTCCAGGCGGGCAGGGCAGCGGCCGAGCAGTGTTCTGAGTGTCTTGCCGGCTTCTGTTGCCATTTCTCTGCCTTTCCAGAAGCAAAACTGCCTTATCTTCACCGTTTTCTCTTGTTCTGTGCTTCCCCAGGTTTCTGTGAATTCCAGCTTCCTTTAAGAAATGCAATATAAGTTTACAAACATACTCAGAATTATTTCGGAGTTATCCTGACAGTGGTAAAAGAGTTCTGGTGACAGAAACCCGTGCTTTTGATTCAGCCTGTCCTTTCCTGCCCTGAATATATCGCTGACATCCATTGAGAAACTAGTGTTTCTTTCTCCCTTAGTGTGATTTTGGCACAATGTTTTACGAATACTCGGGAGCCAAAACTTTTTCAGTCTGCTGTAGAGGATCTGGATATTTGCGTGGAGGTCTGCATTGTCCTTGGGCTGTCAGTAGGTGAAATAAAAATAGGCTCAGTAAGAAAAATGTGGCATTAAAATCTTCTGTACCAGCAGTAGGTGATTTCCTGCACTGCCCGAGTTGTAAGTTGTCATCAAGAAAGACTCTTCTGATTGTGGACTCTCATCCTTAAAGACCAGTTCTCCAGACAATTGCTTTAAAGAAAGGAAAAGGAAGCTACAGACTGCTGGAGACCTCCTTGTCGGGGGGAAGGCTGATACCCCTCTGAGAGGCACGGTGTTGCTTGTGCGTCCGAGGGATGACAAATGTCTGGAAGCACGTTTCAAAACGAAGCCTTGGCAAAGCTCTTTCAGTCCGTGCTGCCCTGGTGTGTTAGTGCCTGCCCGTGATAACTTGGGTAGCTTAAGTCAGTAATTCCCTGTAGCATTTTTACAGAGTACAGGAGGGTGTTAAGCTACTGCTCAGCAGAGTCTTTGCACAACTTAAGCTGGGTCTTGTGATACACTTGTGTTTTTCCGTGCCCTGGTTAGAGCCGTCATCTCACTTGGCAGCCAGGAGCGTGCCTCACCGGTAGCATTCGGTGAGGTTCTCAGCCCATCGTTTCTTTTCCAGATAAAACTTCTGCAATGCGCTTCAGTCGTTTCTGTTTTGCTGGTCCCTAAGCTTTCCGGTGGAACGTGGGTTGTTTTGAAAGGTCCTTTTACGTAGGCTGCTGCATAGCACATGCCAGACTGCTTCTGGTCATCATAACCAGCTGATGCCGGGGAAGTAGTCCATCAGCTCCACGTGGTCCGCAGATCGCAGGTGGTAGAGTGGTGTTCCATTGCGAGGAGCGGAGCAGGGCGCGTTTAGGCCCAGAGATCAGGTTTTGTTCAGAGATTTGGCAGCGGGGGGTGCAGGACCAGGGAGGGTTTGGGTGTGTTCACCACTGTTAATTTAGACCGAGGAAGCCAGGTTCCTGCGTTAGTCGTTAGGAAGGTATAGATCCCCGCTCTCAGCTGCCGCCTAAGCAGGCCTCTAGTCATTGCATTTAGCTACGGACGTTAACCTCCTGGAAGCGTTCTCCTTCCGCTCATTTGAATAGTTTCCATGGTAAAATCTGAAAGCCAGAGTTGAAGCCTGGAGCTTGGGCGTCCGTTGTACGCTAGACGTGATTTCTGTGGTGAAGCTGCATACAGCTTTGTAAGGGCTGCAGTATTTGCAGCCTTTGCCTTTCTGTGGTGGGTGTTGCGCAGTTAAGCAGATGGCTGCGCTTCCGCCTCATAGCCAACAGTGTCGTTTGCACCGGGCATCGGAGCGATAGGATTTAGACGTTACGGATGCGCCCATCAGTGTTGCTGGCCTGTGTCCACGGGGACAAAACGAAACCTTGTAGCAGGATGTCTTGTTTACGGCTGTAGTTATTAGTTCCACATGTAAGAGAATACTATAATAGAAGTTTGTATTTATAGTCATGGCCGGTTCTTCAAAGCATTTCTCCTCCAACGTTAATTCTGTCTTAGCCAGGGTTTTGAACAGTGGGGGGTTTTCCAGGTCTTCCTTGAAACATTTGTGTGCGAAGAATGTCAAATTATTACATCTTCATCCTGCTTTAGCTTTCTACTTTTATTACCTCCTCTTTGATTTCTTTTCTTGCGTTTTGCAGCTGTCATATTTCCATTTGCCTTTAACTGCTAGTTTTTTGATGTCTTTGGGTATTTCTCCTACACAATTTAATAAAGATTCTCTTCTTTCCCCCTACTTATTTCTATCTACGTCCTGTTACCGATACCGTTCTTCCTATGGAAATCCTCTGTCACGCATAAGCAAACAACATGGATATCAGGCTCTGCAGTTCCAGACCAGTCTGTGGTCCTGCAGTCCTGCATCTCTCCTACCTCTCTCATGTACCTTAAAATTAAAGTACTTTGAAACAAACTTGTGGATCCAAAATATGGATCCACAATTTTCCTCTAAAACTCTTCTGCATTGTTTTATTTTAGCAGTGTATTACTTACATTGCTATGAGATTTTGGAAGCCCTAATCATATGCCTCTGTGGGAAGGGCATTGTTCAGACAGAGCAAAGACTGGTTTTTGGCATCAGGAGGCAAAATATAAGATAAAATATGAGTACACAGAGCCAGGGCAGTATATGGAGATTTCAAGACAAGGGTGAATATGGGATTTGGGGTTTGCAGCTCAAAAACTGGAGGTGGGGCAATGATACCTACATTTGGGTGCGAAACAGCAAAAAGGGATTCTGACCACAACAGCTTATGTGGAAACATGAGAGGCAGAGGGATTTCTTAAGATCAGAACTGAAGGAGAGTATCAGACAGTAAGCGTGTATTCAGGAAGCTCAGAGACAAAGGGAGCTTGGAGTTAGAGAAGAAAATACAGGCAATTGGTTTCTGCCTCTGGAATCTGAAAACCTGAATCATGTGCATGTTTTGATGCTGGAGAGAAGGGGAGCAGACCAAAGCAAATAATAAAGAAGGAATGGCTATGAGGAGTCGGAGATAAATCACAAGATGGCACAAGATCTTTGAACAAATTAGGTGTTTGTAGAAGAAAGCCACCTAGAAGTATCTGTGTGATAGAGGAGGGAGGACACATCACTTTCTTCCATTTTTCATCTGGAAGAATTTCCAAGCTTTGATGGGGGAGGTTAGTTTGGTGACAAGATTTCTTTCAGGGTCACACTGCAGTGCAGGAGCCTGAGCAGAGTTAGGTGGGTCCGGTGGGGTGGGAAGTAGAAGGATGTGTCCCACAGGGGCAGAACACTTGGGAGAGACTGAAATACAGTGACAGTCACTGACTGTATCAGTTGAAAAAAAGAAGGCAAAGCAAAAACTTGCTGACTGCAGATAAATGATTGGGAGTCAGGAAAAGCCAGACTGGAGAATTGGGTTCATGGTCCAGTCTCTCGAGCTGCTTCCCTCTCCTGCCCTTCCTGCACCTTCCGTAGGGAACTGGTCAGCTGGCGGAGTGAGGGGAGGCAGGAGCACTTGTCTCTCTCAAGAAAAACCCAGCAGGAAGGTTGAGTCTGGAGTACTGGCAGCCAGCAAAGGGAATGACTGAAGACTTGGCTGCAGTGAGAGGTGGAAAGAAGCTTAAAACTCCCACTCCCATATGTGGCAGGGAGCTTTGGGTAATGGGACACCTTCAAGAGAGAAGGTGTCAACAACAAAAATGTTCAGATCACTGAGGCAGAGAAAATGAAGCATGAGCATTTTGATTAGAGCAAGCATTTCAGGAAGGAAAGGAAGAGCAGGAAGGAGAGAGGGAAAATGGATCGGGACATGAGGTGATCTCTTACAGTCCACAGGCAGGAGGGTCATGGTGGTTCAAGTGTGACTTGGAGTTGGGCATGTCAACGATGTGAAAAACATTTTCAATTGACCTCTTCATGGCAGCTTCAGTCCAGTTGGATTTATGCAGACGGGAGCGTGGAAAGTGATCAGAACAGGAGGGAAGAGAAATAAAGCTTGCAACACCATATTTTATGGCATTCAGAAATGAAGAAAAAAAAAATGGAAGAGAGTAATTTCTGCATTTGATCATGGCATACCACCTGCCAGTAAGCCGAGAAGGGGAGGACAGCAGGTTGGTACTGGGAGGAAGCTTGCCATCCCACTTCACTTCCTTGGTTCCCACCCATAGCTCGACTGTGTCACTTTTGGAAAAAGAAAAAACACACACACACACACACACCCCCCAAACAA
Organism: Phalacrocorax carbo; assembly: GCF_963921805.1. Classification (NCBI taxonomy): domain Eukaryota; kingdom Metazoa; phylum Chordata; class Aves; order Suliformes; family Phalacrocoracidae; genus Phalacrocorax; species Phalacrocorax carbo. Next base: position 129,049,979 of record NC_087515.1, read on the forward strand.
ACAAAAAGCGCAGCTCTTTGGTTTCTATCTTGGCAGCCAGATACCTTGCCCATGATCTAATAATCTCTGATACTGATTGTTTCAGTCTTCCCTTTACCAATCATTCTTAGAGCGAGGTTTTTGCAGCACACCGAGTGCTGTCACCGTTATTATTTTGCTTCTTGTTGTGTTTTATCAGGATGTTGTTATTGCTTTCCTAAATCAAGCATATCAGTTTCAAGCTTTTGATTCTTTGGTTCAGGACTCTTGTCCCTGTTTCATCAATAGTTATCTCTTTTAAAGGCATAGAGCCAGAGGAGATAAGAGATGTTTTTGTAAAGGTGGGGAGGAGGCAAGATCAAGTGGTACGCAGAGGTAGACAGAATGTGCTGCAATCGGCTGATGCCGTTATATCGGCTTTCATCGAGGAGGTGACCTAATGCGGCAGCTTAGCAGGAGACGGCACCCCTGCCACGAGCAGAAGGGGTACTGGGGGAGGGGGGTGCTCTGGGAACCTGTGACTTCATCCGTCTCTCTTTGCAAAGGCAAACAGGAATGTGTGTAAACAGTCTTGAGAGATCTGCCTCGTTGCTTCTTGAAATCCTCTGTCAAAAAGTTTCAACACCTCCTTGCACTTGAAGCTGGGGTGAGGTCACTGTTTGAATAGCCTTAGGATGAGAAAGTTTTTCCCTAATATTCTTGCACGAGTGTTTTCCTACTGCAGCTTAAACCCTTCAGCACCTCGGGTTTGGCCACTGGCTCTGGAGAACGTGTTGCTGGTTATGTGAGCACCTCTTGCATGTTCGCTGACACCTTCTCCCAGCCTGCTCCTAGCTGAGATGTTGTTGTTCAGACAATTATATTGCTTTCCCCGTACATATAATTAACCCACACCTTCCTGGAATTGTGATGCCCCAATTTGGACATTTTTGATGATCGTTCAACATGTTCGTGAAAAATATTGACCAGTGCGTGACCTGGAATAAAGCCCTTTGCTTATTCGATCTTTCCGTTTTGACAATTAACTGCTCTCTGGTCTTTTTCCAATGAGATTCACATCCAAGTTCCAGTCTTTTCATCTATTCTGTGTTTCTCCTGTCACGAGAATGTCATGGGAGACCAGTTTTGTAAGAATTGCTGAAGTAAAATGACAAATTGATAGCGTTTGATGCCTCTTTCCTATTTCAAGGTCAATTACTCTGTCACGGAAAGACATTAGGTTGATTTGGCAAATGTCCATGGCTCATTTCTCTGTCCTTCAGGTGCTTACAGTACTTGGCTTTATTATTTGTTCCAGTATGTATTCTACAAGTTAAAATAACAAGAGAAGTCAGTGGTTACATATGTATGATTTCACACCCTTTTAAGGATCCTATTTACAATTCTTGTAACATCCCTTTTAAATCCCCTGGTAGTTTTCTCTCGTTCCGTTTTTCTGACTTTGTCTCTGAATATTTGAATTATTTGTTTAACCCTCATTAATAATTTGTCCCAGGTTTTGCTTCTGTAGGCTTCCTCTTGAATTTTAGGATGTTGAGGAACTCTTTGTTTTAGCCACATTGGTCTTTTACTAGAGTCTGCTCTTTTCTCTGCACTGAGATAGTTTATGCTTGTTTCTTTAGCATCGTTTCTTTAAGGAACTGGCAGTTCTTTTAACTCAGTTTTCCTGTTGAGCTGTTTCTTCCTGTAGCTTACCACTAATTCTCAGGAGTTTACTGAAACGGTCTGCACTGAAGTCACTTTCTCTCCCCTCTGCTTCCTGAAGTTTGCAAAATTACTCTGTTGGCATGTTGGCTTCAGGTCACTTGTCATCTTTTTCAACCAGTTGTTTTCTACTGTTTGATACAAATCTAGAAGCCTTCCTTTTCAGTGCTTTTTCTCAGTTTTCTATTTAAAAAAAAAAAAAGTCACCAGTTCCTCTACAGTCCATTCCTACTGGGAACTTGTATATTGAAATCACCTACCTCGGTCAGGTCCTTTGCCTTATACAGCCTTGCTACGTGCTGCAGTAAAGCATCATCCGCCTGATCGTCTCGGTCCTGACCAGGTCAAGGCTCAAGATGTCTTTGTTTTAATTGTCACCCATGTGTTTTCAGCGGTTTTGGCATGTGCATCCGCTCTTGAGGTACCAGGCACTTCTGCACTGTTTACCTGGCCAAACCTTCCCGGAGGAGCTGTATCTCTCTGCATTGACTTTACTGCCCCGTGCGGTATTGCACCACGCCTCCGTTAGAACAGCTAAGTCAAAACCTTTATCATAGATCAAAACTTCAGACTCTTTCGAATTATTTCTCTTCCATCTTTCAGGAGTTTCTGATAGCCATGTCTAAGAATTTCAGCTGACGGGCTGAAATTTCAGCTGCTCTTCTTTCCTGTGGTCTTCTCCAAAGCACAGTTGTTTGTACCTGCCTGTAACTACTTACGCAGTAGACCCACAGCGATGCTAAGCTATGTGCTCCTGTAATTCACCTCCACCTTCATCCTTTCCATGCTGTTTCCCGTGCCTCACCTTTTAAGATGCATTTGACACAGTAGGATATCTCCTTTACCTCATTCTCACGTTCCTCTCTTGCTTATTCTGAAGACTTATTAAACGGAGTGAGTCTGTGATTGTTTGTTCATGGGTAGAAGCTTTTTTTTTTGCCTGCTTCTGATGGTGGCTCTGCAGGTCACACCTAATTTAATTTTCTAGTTCTCGAGATGTTAAGATTTAGAAGCAGGTTGGGGATTTCTTCAGTTTAAGCTGTAGAGGTGCAAGAGGCAGCTCAGCGTCGGGGAAGAGCGAGGGAGGTGCCTCGCAGAGAAGTGATTCGGAGCAGAAGCCCATCGCGGTGGTCTGAATTTGCCTCTTCTGTGAAGAGCTCTCTCAGCTGACCCAGGGCAAAGCCGTCTCCTTGGGCAGAAATCAGCCTTTGTGAATGTAGCCTTTCTGCTTTCCCTGTCCACTCATAAGTATTCTCAGGGGTGCTGGCCTTCTGTGGAGACTTCTGGGGCTGACCGTATCTGAGGAGGGAGAAATCTGAAGAAAAAATATTGGACTTACATTGGATTGGAAATATTCCATCTGAAATATTGTCAGATGGAACTGCTGTGTTATCGACAAGTGAAATTTACAGTTAACCTTACCGAAATTACCTGCTCTGCACTTAAAATCCATGGCCTGCCCAGAACAACAAGGTGGTTTGTGGTTAAGAACCTGGGGGCGGGTTTTGGAAGCTCCAATGAAATGTGATGGTTGAGGTTTTCCTAAAGTTCGCTTATTACTTTTTTTTTTTTCCCCCCCTCCCCCCCTTCCCCATCTCCCCCAAGTCTTCCATCCCGTGGAATGTTCGTACTGCCGCTGCGAGAGCATGATGGGTTTCCGGTACCGATGCCAGCAGTGCCACAACTACCAGCTCTGTCAGAACTGTTTTTGGCGTGGCCATGCAAATGGTCCTCATAGCAACCAGCATCAGATGAAGGAGCATTCCTCTTGGGTAACTCACCTTTGTTTATCATGCTGAAACAACTGATTTATTCTGGAAGTTAAAGTTTTTATAGCAGAACTGTACGGTAGGGCTTTTAAAGGTTTTCAAATAGCAAAAGTATATAAATAGGTGAACTGTACTGTTTTTATTGCAAATGATGTTGTTAATTTGTTGATGGTTGTCATTGTATTCCACGCTGTTTAAAGCACACAAGACGGCGCAATCCTTCTCAGGACCTTAACACGTGGTTTCTTCCCCTCTTCGCATCAGTCCTACTTTTCTTATGTTTTCCTCTCTTCTAGCCTAGAAAGACGTAAAGGTTGCAATACCTCTCCTCCCCAGAAAGGTAAACCAGTTAGCAGGAATGCTGTGCTTAGCCGGGAGCCTTATCCAAGTGGCATCTCTAAGGACAGTGTTTCTTTAAGAGAAAAGTTTAGTATTGTCATGTCCTGACAACTGTAAATATATGCATTGAAAATTCTTAACTAAAAACCCTTAAATTATATGAGAAATAGCATTGTTAGGTGACTATATGATAATCACATCTCAAGAAATAATAGGCAATTTTAGATATAAAAACCTATTTTATGACAAAAGATTAAGCCCAACCTTTTACTTATTCAAAGAGAAGTTCAGATGATGATTGGATTATAATTAGTAATTATCTTCATGAGGAAGCGTCATTATAGTATTACTGTTTAATTTAGAAAATTGGGGCTTAATGCCATTCAGTACTTGGAAGGCAAAGATAGGAAAATTCAGACTTAAATATTGTCCTTTTATTAACTCTGTGGGTAATAAAGTTCTGGAATGTTTAATCTGAACTACGGGTAGGTTATTAGCCCCTTCAGTATACATAAACCCAGCCTGCGTTTTTTAGCACAAAGGCATATCTAAATAGTACGACTGACTCTAGTGTAGCTGTTCCCTTCTGAAGCCGCTGGCCCGTGCTTGCAGCGAGCCAGGTCAGCCGGACCGTGCCCCGTTCTGGTACTAGGATCTGTGAATCTTCCAGCCCGTCGTCTTTCAGTATTAACTTTGATTCTTACTAGGCTGTACAGAATGGGTGGGTTTTAAGATGTAATTCTGAATTGGAGGAGCGGGAAGTTATATAAACAGAGGAGGAGGATATTCGGACTATCGCTCTTCTGGTAAACGCGGCGGTGCAGGCGGTTGCGTGACCCGAAGTGCAGGACTGTCAGAGCAATCCCTAGTTTCAGCGTGGACCAAGCAGCACGCTCCCAAGCAGCCCCTAAGGTCAGGTTTAGGAGTTGACGCAGGCGAGGAACCACGCCTGCCGGACAGCTGGGTGCAGCCACCTTGCTTTGGAGATGGAGAATTCAGATTATCGGCCGTCAGGACCAGGTAGCGGCCCTGGAACTCCTTCCTTCCGTACTCTTCGTGTCAAAGAATGAGGGGGAATTGCACATAGAGAAACAACACTGAACAAAGCGCAGAACTGGAAGCAGGTGATTACTGGAAACAGAGTTTATACAAGACAAAAGGAAAGAATTTAAGAAAGTAATGATAGTTGGTAACCTCAAAAGAGACTAGATTTTAATATCTTATGCAATGAAAACACTGATACATAAATACAGTGGGTCCCGAAGTCTGTAGAGGAATTCTAGCAGCAGCCAATTTGGCTGACTTGAAGAGAAGCAAGGTGTAGCTCGTACTAGTAGGAAGGTGCAGCCGCTGGTGAAGTGGAAGGAGCGCTGTTCAGAGCTGTGCTTCGTAAATCCGGTACGTGTGCAGGAGGTGGTGCCGTACGGCCGTGGGGTTGTGCCTGGGCCTGAGCCGAAAGAATAAAAGGCACAAAGAGTGCGGGAGGTATTTACGTTTCTTGTTCGGCGTAGTCAGAATGCAAATCGAAGACAGATGAAATTAAGAGGCTAAAGGTTGCCTGAAGGTGAAGCAAAGACAAAAGAAGGAAATCAAGGACAAAAATGGAGAAATTTGAGGGATTTCAGTAAACAGTAAGGCAATCATCAGGAGCATTTATGTTCCTGTAGTCTAAAGTAATATCTCTGGCTCTAGCTCTGAAAACTTATTTCTGAGCCTTTTTAACAGTTTCCTGTGTTCTTTAAGCAACAAAGTGTTTTAAATAGACTAAAAAATTCAGGGATATATAAAATACTACTACAGGCTGGGTTGTCTCCTATAAACTGAGCAAGGAAGAGGAATCTTTTAAGAGAGAGGTCTCTTACATATTTTTTTCTAAATCCTTTTAACTTGTGCAAGTCTTGTGTTTTGATTTTCTGAAAATTGAAAATTAGTCTTAATTTTTTAAAATATATCTTAGTTTGGGATTTGGACTCTATTACTGCCAGGTAAATGACAGACAAGGAAATCCATCAGTTGGTGAGGTCAGGGAATCTGAAGAGCCTTTTTTACGACAGTCTCCAGTCGGACACTTCTGCCTTCTCCAGCCGGGTAACCAGTACTGCTGGTACAGGGGCGAAGCTGAACCTGATAAAAAGATGAAGGACATCCAGCAAAGGGAATGAATTTGAAGGCGTCTGTTCTGGATCACTTACATTTTAAAAAAAGATGCAGTTTGGTAGCCAGCACCGGGCCCTTGGGGCCAAGGGGGCCAGCGGTGTCCTGGGGGGCATGGAAAGGAGTGTGGGCAGCAGGGCGAGGGAGGTTCTCCTCCCCCTCTGCTCTGCCCCAGTGAGGCCACATCTGGGGGGCTGCGGCCAGTTCTGGGCCCCCCAGTGCAAGAAGGGCAGGGAACTGCTGGAGCAAGGCCAGCGCAGAGCTGCCAAGGGGATCAGGGGCTGGAGCATCTCCCTGGTGAGGAAAGGCTGAGAGACCTGGGTCTGTTCAGCCTGGAGAAGAGAAGGCTGAGGGGGGATCTCATCAGTGCCTATAAATACCTGAAGGGCGGGTGTCAGGGGGATGGGGCCGGGCTCTTTTCAGCGGTGCCCAACGCCAGGCCAAGGGGCCACGGGCACAAGCTGGAACACGGGAAGCTCCCCCTGAACATGAGGACAAACCCCTTCCCTGTGCGGGTGCCAGAGCAGGGGCACAGGCTGCCCAGAGAGGCTGTGGGGTCCCTTCCCTGGAGACATTCACCCCCCGCCTGGACGCGGCCCTGTGCCCCTGCTCTGGGGGTGCCTGCTCCAGCAGGGGTGGGACGGGGTGAGCTCCAGAGGGCCCTTCCAACCCCCACCAGTCTGGGATTCAGTACAGAAAATTGCCAGGCTGCCAGGTGGAACTAAGCACCCGCAAAGTTTCATGGAGGATGCGTGGCTGGGGAGCAGGTCTGCAGAAGGCAGCTTGGGGAAGATGGTTGCTTATGACCCAAACCTGCATCAGCAATGTCAGACTGTTGTGAAAAAGCTATATTGGTGTCTAGGAAGGAAGACGTGACTGCAAAACGCGCACAATAACTCTCGTTCTGCTCAGCAATGGTGCGGCTTCAGCTGAAATAGCATGACCTACTCAAGTGTTTACTCAGTAGTACTTTCTTGAGTGAAGACCCAAAGACCCCTGCTGACCAGATCTGCAGAGATTAGCTGGTACTCTGATACAATAAAAAAAGTTTATTTTTCCTGGGTTTTCAATCGAGCCAGATCTAGTTTAGTCTTGTATGGTGTAGTTTCAGTCTTGGAGCCTTAAGACCCAGAATTCATGATAAGTATTTTCATAAGGTTCTTTTTTTCCTGAAATTCTGAAGTGCCTTTGATAATTTTTTGATACTATAACTCATGTAATTAAGTGATTATATATATATATTACTATATATTGCTATAGTGATTATATGTATGTGTATGTTCAGGTAGGAGCCTTTTTTGAAAGAGGAAGCTTCCCGCATGAAGACACTGCTTGTTGGGGCCTCTCTGGGGTGGGGGGGGGAAGCTTCAAACACTTCCCAAATTTGTCCTTCTGGCCTATTTCAATTTTGTTTTTATTAAATGGCTTTAAACACTGATTCGTTTAGTTACGTACGCGCAGCAGAACTGCAAATCAAATTGTTCATTTGGAAAGTGTGTAGATTAGTCATTGTTCATGCTGTTTGTTTGGTTTTTGTGTAGCCTGCTAAACTTCAGCAGTCTCTGTCAGCTATAAATTTCAGGTAAAATGTTAAAATAGCCAAATTACCCTGCAGGCTTATACCCTGGGCTGTAAGTTTTGATGGCCTGTTATCAACTGTAGCTGAGTTAGAATGCCCTTCCTGCTATAAATAATGGAATGTTTGTTATTTATAACCACCCTTGAGGTGGTGGCTTTGGAGTGTGTATCACAACCCGAACAAATGTTTAGTTGTTTCTATAGTGATGATATCTATGGCTTCCGTTGGGAAGTCATTACAGTGGGTACTAATCGAATCTAAACCAGACCCTTTCATCTACCGAGTTATGGTCTAACAATACTGTAAGTAGCCGTTAATAAGATTTTCCTCTCAAAATGACATCTCTCATATTTCTGGTTCATTTAATTTCCCGTTTAGACTACCTTAAAGTTATTACAAATTTTTGAATGTGTTTTTATTCGGTCCCCCAGAAACAAGCCGAAAAGGAACACGGTATTAAATAACGTGCTCTGCATCCCTGTCATGTTGCTGTCTGTGTGTGGACTTCCACCATCACATGGGCTCCTATTTTCAAATGACGTGGAAAAGCCTCCTTCCCTCATGCTGCGTTTTCCAGCAGAGGGCACGCCGCCCTCGCGCACAGGCAGGTGACAGGCCCTGGCGCTGGGCGACCCCGCACCTTCCCTGCGGAGAGCTGGAGGCAGGTCTGGGTGCTTCAGCTTCCTTCTGCCAACCGCTTCCGTGTAGGTATTAATAAATGATTCATTAATTAATTAATAATAATAAATTAATTTATCCGCCTACCCTGTTGGCTTCTTTCTGCTCAGTCCACTTGGCTGCGTAGCGCCGCTCCTCTCCTGGGAGAAGGGGGAAAGTCCTCTGTGCACTGACCCGGAAAGTTTTTCTGCTCGCTTACCCGTGTTCAGTAGAGGAGGGTGGATACGCTGCCTTACTTCGTGTTTACACCCCGTGTAGTTTACAGTTCTGATATTACAAGTAATACCAGTAAAAGGAGGCAGATACTGGAGGGCGTGGGGGGTGGGGGGAGAGAGGGAGAGAACAGATAACTTGAAAACCTCAGTTTTCAAACAAGCGTTCTTGCCAACCAAGTTTCAATTCAGTTTTTATTGCCTACGAATTTCTGAGCCCGCTGTAACGAGTGTTTGCCAGACCCTTTTGGTAGAGGTGGATGTGGTTTATAAATAGACAATTAGAAAAAGGTGGAAAGATAACTTTTGGTAGCGTAGTTTGTAGTTTCTGGCTTTTTAATTTCACAATGAAGTATTATTTTTTAACAGATGTAGCCTTTGACAGGAAGGCAGGGGAACAGAGACAGGATCTAGAAACCTTTCTGAAATGAAAAGGATCTGGCGATACACAGTACAGATGCGACGGGTTTCCAAACACATGGAATATCACAATTGCATTTAACTGATGATTTCTCACATCTTTTGCACATATAGCGCAGTTTTTCAGTGATAACTGTCAAAACCACGTTGGTTTTCCCAGCAGAAGGTGGTCAGTCCGTTTGCGTTCGATGCGCATCAGCCATGTTTGATTGTGTAGATCCAGACGGCTCCAAGGGTAGCCCTTGTCCGGACACAGGCGCAACTCGCTTTTGTCCAGACGGGGTTAAGGACGCACACGCTCAGCACTTGCCACGTTATTGTGGGAGGTCCCTTTGCAGCGATTTCCTAACCTCCCGGGATGGCGAGCGAACGCTGGCGATACGCGCGCGGCCGCGGGGCAGCGCTTCCAGCTGCGAGCAGCGTGCGTGGCTGCCCGCTCCGTGCTCACACCTCTGCCTCCGCCTCGCTGGGAAAAGTTAGTTGAATAGTTGTTCCTAGTACTTAAAATTACTTTTATTTACAGATGAGTTGCACACTTACACAGGCATCGCTGCATAAGTTATATTTTTCATGCTGTATATATAACTAAATTGGATAAAACATGATAGTACATTAAGGATATAAAGCTACTGGAGAGTGTCCAGAGGAGGCCACGGAGCTGGGGAAGGGTTTAGAGGGGAAACCGTACGAGGAGCGGCTGGAGTCCCTTGGGTTGTTCAGCTGGAGCAGAGGGGGCCGAGGGCAGCCTCATGGCGCTCTGCAGCTCCCTCCCGAGGGCAGGAGGAGGGGCAGGGCTGGTCTCTGCTCTCTGGTGACCAACGCCAGGCCCCGAGGGAACGGCAGGGAGATGGGCCAGGGGAGGGTGAGGCTGGGCATTAGGGGAAGGTCCTTCCCCCAGAGGGTGGTGGAGCCCTGGCACAGGCTCCCCAGGGAGGCATCACGGCACCAGCCTGGCGATATTCAAGCAGCACTTGGCCAAGGCCCCCAGAGACACGGTGTGAATTTGGGGTGTCCTGTGCAGGGACAGGAGCTGGGCTCGATGGTCCTTGTGGGTCCCTCCCAGCCCAGGGCACTCTGTGATTCTGTGATCATTTATTAAATAAAAATGTAGAATCCAGGCCAGTCCTTGACCGATGTATCAATGATACATTAACTGAAGTAACCAAACCCCGAGTGTTTGGTTTGCGTTTGATAAAAACTGAGGATGAATGCCAGAGGGAGAGATTCAGTGCTTAATAGGAAAGGTGTTTTAACCTTACCTTGTGGCTGTGCAAGTGGAATGCCAGGTCGCCGGAGAGTGTACAGCACAGAGCAGGGTCTCCTTCAACTTCCTATGTTACAAAGGGAACAAACATTCCAGCCTCTCAGAAGTATTTATTTTACTTTATTTGAGCTTTCTCTGGAAGCTGGAGAAGCCAGATGTGCTTTCTGGTAGGTGGACCCTGTTTTGGATCACGCAAACTGTGTTTGACTGCGGCTACTTATGAACTCGCACCACTGAGGAATGCAGTTCTGCAGCTCAGCACTGCAGTAGCTGCAGAAAGCGTGCGCGGCAGCCAGCGCCGTGCCTGGAGGAAGGCGGCTTTTATAGCAGTCGTCCGACCTGTTCTGACCTCAGCTGCTTGTTCGGTTGAAAAATCTAATAAAAGGTATCATCTAGAAAGTGGCGGTGGGAGTGGTGTTACAGAAGCAGTGCTGGAATACCTGGATTCGTACGTAATTCAGTAGTCGCCTCTGACTCTGAACTAGGTGGTGTTTCAGAGGGCAGGAAACCTGAACGTGCATATCTCGGATAACCGGCTCAAAAAGAAGGGGATCCATTGGGAAGTCTAGTAACCACTTGCTGAGCTGTGGCTACGTAGAAGCCCCGTTGATTCCGCAAACAGTAACTGGTGGAAATTGTTTCTCACAAGGTAGTTTAATTATTCTGTGCATGATGAGAAAGAAGCAGAAACTCTTTCTTATGAATATTTATTGATAGACTTGGGAAGAAGGTAAGTATCCTCCACTGATATGTCTAAATATGTCAAAGGCTGAGTTTGTTGAAGATGGAGTCTCAGAAAGGCTATAAAACTTAAAAAGATTTGTTGTGCTGAAAAGCAGGAATTCTGCAAGAGGAAGCGCTGCAGTTGTTCCTTGGTAACAGCCTCAGAACTGCAAAGTTCTACTGGCATGTTGCTGGAGCAAAACCGATACCTGCGCCTCGTGAACCCTTTGGAGTAATGCAGAGAAGAAACCTCTCGTGAATGTCTTGGCGATAAGGTGATCAGTAAAAGGGGAAAGAAAAAACTGCTGTATGGAGGAAAACCAAAAACGTGAACGCCTGGGTCCGGGAAGGTCGCTGAAACGTCGTGGCCAGATAAAGAGCACGTATTTCATTTACGCCTGACTGTTTTTGGATCGTCAACCACACTTACCATCAGACTGGTACAATGGCCGCAGCAGTGCAGGTCCTGCCGAGTCACGTACCGTGCCCGCTTCGGAAGTAAAACAAAATGGGTTGCCTGCTAGCCTGTCCCAGGGGAGCTGGGGATGAAGCCGGAGGTAGAGCAGCACGTCGTCGTCTGGTTTCTACAGTTACGCTTCTGTAGCAGAAGGGAATGTTAAGTGGTTGAAAGCCTTTGAAAATAAAGGCACACCAGACTCTTTTCCCATCTAAACCTGAAGATAAATAAGACCATAAACTGGACTCTAGGAAGTGTGAAACACTTTTCAAAGTCTGAAATTCTTTATTAGTTGTAACTGCTTCTTTGGAGTTGAGATTTATTAATCCTGGGGATTTGGCAGCAGTACATCCGAGATCCGAGCCGGCCGAGGTCCTGCTGTAACATAACTTACAGATACTTCCTAAAACGTAGTTTGCCCCCAGCTATTTACAAACATAGATTGAAGTCGAGAAGAACCAAGATGAACAGCTGGGGAGGAAGAAGGTCGTAAAAATGCAGTAGCACCAGTGATGGGCACGTAGGGGCGTTACCTGGGGAGGTCTGCAGCGGCGGTGTCCGTGATGGGGAAGGGACTGTGCTGTCTGGGGGTTTGCAGTGGTGGTGCTGGGCGAGAGGGTTATGTTCTCCGGGGCTTTCTGTTTGTGCCTTCTGCTTTTTCGAAGGGGAGAGTGTTCCATGTTTGCAGACTGCAGAGGTGCTCATGGGCGACGTCGAACAGGCAGGAGGCCAAGATTAGCGACACTCGATGAGAGAGAGGTGGTTCTGATTAGAAATTTCTCAAGTAGAACTCAGCTAATTGAGAAAAAAAAATAAATAGCTACTTCTCAGGGAAACGGGATGCCCATAAGAGGTATACTTGCCTGTGAAATAGCGTGCCCGTTCCGGCTGCTGTGCTCTTTTCACTGTCAGCTGCACTGAGAAGCATCATCAACAAGTTGGGATCAATGGAAATTATCTTTCCCCTATAATTTTTGGAAAGTGAAGCTGCAGTAGTGGCTCGATTGTAAAGCATTCTAGACAGCACTGCGTTTGTTTGACAAAATAAATGGGGGGGTAGCACAATAGGCTGTAGTGTTTGTTACCACAATGGAAAAAAAACCCTTTAAAATAGCCTAGAAATACTGCAAAAGGTCGCAGAAAAGGCACGCTGAGAATGGATGGTCTCTGCAGAAAACAAGAGATGAACAGGGTAAAGAGTAAAGTAGGAAATACTCTAAAAGGAGGAGTGGGGAACAAACTGAGAGACAAAGAGGTGTGGAAATTTTCAACATGTGGAAGAATTCATTTAGGAAAACTAGAATTTTACTTCGGGTATCATCATGTTTGTGTGCATAATTTACATGTTACTGTGGACTTAGTGAGAAGTAACACAGAGATTGGATTGTGTTTTTCGTAGGATTTCAAAATAAATAAAGGCTGATGACCATCTGTAGAACCTGACGTAGCGAGAGTGCCAAGCACTTCAACACTGTTTGCAAGGATCATCCACTGTTGCAATCTACCAGGTTTTCTCAACACATTAAAAAAAAAAAGTAAAAGAAAAAAGGCGCCCATCAGCTTACCATCAGTAAGTCTTTTTAGCACTTACTATTTAGTGAATTAGTAAGCTGAAGTGCTTCTGAACGTGCTGTTTTACAGAGCACCCTATAGGAGACTCACCCGAGGCAGTTAATTATCTTGACATCCTTCCTACTGAAGCCTTTCTTGGTGAGAGGAGACAAGAATCTTATACCCGTCACAAGATTGTTGCAGGGGCGCTTTGGTAGGGCCAAGACTTTCTGTCTGCAAGAGCCAAAGATAATACCTTGGGAAGATCAATTGCCCACGTCACCTGGTATTGAGGGTGGTGAGATGACTTGCTCTCCGTGGCCTTCATGCATTCTGCTGCTTCACAGGTCGGATCTGTGGGCTGATGAATAAAAATTCCAGAATCTGAAAGGAATTAGGCTACAACATATTGAATAATTGGTTTAAACCTATTGAATAATTAGATTAAATTGTGAAGCAGTACAGTCTTAACACGGCGACCAGGCCAGAGTACGCATTGGGAAGCAGTGTTAGGTGCCGATGGAATTTGACTGAGGCCACCACTTGAATCTTCTCTACGTGTGCTCCAGGGAAGAATGCGGTCACAAGTAATTCTGCTGTTCCTCAAGACTACATTCATCACGAATTCAGAGGCAGCCTCCATCATGGTTTTTAGAGTTCTCGGTTAACATTGAAATTGAGTTGTAAGGTAATTGAAGGAGGATAATAAATCTTCAGCTAAGAACCAGCTATCCTAATATGTTCTCACAGGCATCCAGCTCATCCTCCTTCTCTAATTTGAATGGAATTTTTCTTTTCATTGTTTTCCAGTGATATTAGTATTTTACTTTATACTGAAAACACGTCCCAGCGTACTACAAACCATGTCAATCCAGAGGGGGAGCAATTCCTCACACATAGGTTCCTCACTCAGAAAAGCCTTTATTGCCTGTTTTATATTGCTAAAGCTAAGAGGCTCAGAGTTGAAGATTCTCACTGGTTTACTAATTTCTAATTTTTTATTTCATTGTTAGTAAATATTAGTAATTGTTAGTAATTGCTAGTTACTAATTTATATTAGCTGCAACTATATGTGCAACTCCTGTCCTGAGTAGCCTTGTCTCCTATATAAATCTGTTAATCTGAATTTTAATTGCATGTGCCTTGAGAATTGGTCCTAATTCCTCTTTGGGATGTCTTACAGGAGTAGTAAAAAAATTACATCGGAGTAATTAGCCACTAGGTTACACATACATGGGCTGTTAGTGAGTTAGATCAGAAAAACAGAGCTGATGGGTTCCTTCTGAGCTCTCATAAAAGCATTATCTGGCCTCCCACATCACTGGCGTGAGTTCGGTGGGTGTAATTACATTTTAAGGCTTCATTTTGTAAGTCAACATTGGACTTAGAACGCATTTTAAGCGCATGACTCAGGCCAGCTATCCATTCTTGTGTGTTTGGCAACGCTTGCCGCCAGCCCTTCGGTCTTCCTTGGATGATCCCAGGATAGCTGTTCCTGCGAGATCAGTTAGCACAACCAAGTGAATGTGTCAGAGGAAGTAAAGAAACCGGTCGTTTATACCTGTCTTAGCACTGTGTTTCCCCTTGGCTTTGCCCATAATGAACAAAAAATTCAAAACTTGTCTTTCAAAAGCAATGTCGTTGCTGAGGACGGAGGGAGGGCGCAGGGCGCCAGCTCCGCATGGATTCCGTAGATGGGACATGAAGGGGGTGCTGGCGGTTGGAAAGTCTGCGTGCAGGTTATTTACCTGCTCATGCGCCAGGCCCTTCGTTCTCCCCCTGCCCTCCCCCCGAAACACAACGCCTGTGTCCAGGAGGCGTCGTGAGTAAGTATAAGAAATCCCTTAATTGGGTATGATTACCCCTTGATTTAATTCCTGGTGGAAGCACCAGATAATTGGTTTATTCCTCATCTTACTTGTGTTAAATGACTTTCATTTTTCAGTCTGGAGTACAAAAAAAACCCCCAAAACTTGTTCACCTAGGTAGTGTCTGCGCTCATTTCTCAGGCATGGCATAATGTAACTGGACGTTTCTGAATATTCTAGCGCTGTGCATTTTTTTACACTTCTCCTTATCTGATGGCACGTATTGCCCTGCTCTTCGTAACGGTCAGCTCATTTTTGTCATTCTTTTCAAACACAGAAATCGCCTGCGAAGAAGCTGAGCCATGCAATTAGTAAATCGCTGGGCTGCGTACCAAGCAGAGAACCGCCTCGTCCCGTATTCCCTGAGCAGCCAGAGAAGCCACTTGATCTTGCACATATAGTGTGAGTATCTGTTTCGGTCTGTTTTTCGCTTAATCGCAGATCCAGAGCAGGGTGTTTGTGGCTGCGTTTGACTTTGGCACGGGCTAGCGGAACGGAGCCCTTAGGTTCGAATTATGAAGTTGCGGTGCTGTAACTGTTATAAGTGTTGCTCTGAAAAACTGCTTGAAATGTATTGCTTTGTTAACAAGGAAGGAGAGAGAGCGCGCGTTTGCGTGCAGTTAGACCAAGGCCTGACTGTGTGTTCTGCTTGCACCTATCAGCACGTCGAAGCGCTCGTCGGTCTTTTGCACGTCTCCGTATTGGATCAGACTCTGTTTTCATATTTATCGTAGATTTAAATTATATAAACAAACCAACGTTAAACGTATTTACTTGCAAGTTAACATTGCCCAATATTAGCAGTAGCGGGGTTTGGCTTGTTGCTGCTGCCTGGCAGCGTTGGCTTTACGTTCTCATCTGCCTCGCTGAGAGGTTTGCTGCGCGTCTCTGCTCAGTGCGTTGTTGTTACCCTTTCATCCTGACCTTGTTGTCGAACCGATGGAATGATTGTAACGAAATACTGTTGTACCGGTGTTGGTTTGAACCGGTTTGAGATCGGGCTGCTTCCCCAGTTTGCCAGTATTCACGTCAGCAGTAAAACCTGAGACCAAAAAGACCCAAACAAATGCTGTTACAGAATATGTATAATAAACTAGGCTTCTAAATGGATCTGTTTTAATGTTCTACAGCTGAGAAAAAGTCTCAGCCTTCTCCTATGTCTAAATTTAAGCACGTGCTATAGAGAAGAGCGAGAAGAGAGGAGCAAAGCAAAAGGATGTACTTCATGTGAAGTGGAGGACTCCCATTTTCATGAGTATTGAGTAATTTGCAGTAAGCGGAATCTATGCTCCCCTGGTCATCTTTTGACATCATAAATACCAGATTCCTCGTGAACTGTGTTCTCTGTCACAATTCCTGAATGGAGAACAAAGGTATTCGAATCTGAATGTGCTAAAGCCTCTGGCAGCTCACTGTTAGGATGTGCTGCTTTGGCCCCTCCTGGTGCCGCGTGGTGTCGGTGGCCTGGCTCTCCTCTGCGCTCCCTTTAACAGCTGTGGCAGCCGGTAAGAAGAAGCTGGTCAAAGTGTTGGAAACGAGAGACTCATGGAGCTTTTCGTAGTGTGGTAAAACACTCCTGTGGCTTTCTTCTGTGAAAAGCACAGAAGATCCGTAACGTGACGTGGAAGAGTAGTTGCGATGCAGGACTCCTTAACAGCCTGGTTCTGAGCTTTACCAATTTCGGCTTAGCTGCATGACTGGCTTTTGTGGTCCTTGCATCACTGAGTATTTACCGACTTCTACAATGCTTGCTTTAGTCCTGTGCGGTGAGGGGAGTTGATCTGACTTAATGAAATATAATTGTTCTGATTTTCTCTGTGAAATTGCACTCAACATTAAAAAAAACCCAAAACAACAAAATAAAACACCCAGTCTGTTATGCTGCTGTTCAGTTCGGAGGTGAAGTCTGTGCTCTCCTCAGTGAGCGGCTTCTCAGACCCGCAAGGACAAGGTTGTACATTGTCCACGGAATTGCCTCCATGCCTTGGCAGGGATGTTTCGTGGAGCTGTCACTTCGGCAGTAAGGGTGCTGCTCAGCCTCATGGAAAACAATTTCCTGTTTAAAACCTTACCAGATCATGAATCCGTTCACATTTTTCTTTCTAGATTTTCCTCTGTGCTGCTTCTGTGTTAAAGTGCACTAACATGCACAAGAGAAAATGAGTAGCTTACAATGTAATGCTTCTATAAAAACTAAAAGACTATGTAATTGCATAGGTACAGTGTATGTAAATGATCGGAGCAGTGGTGGTGTGACTGCCGGCGTGAAGGAAGGCTGTGGAAACCGGTCCCAAAATCACAAGCCGAAGTTTTACTTCTGACAGGGATTGCCGAGTTTGATGAATGACTTCTGTCTTTTGCTAGGACTCACCGATTTGGTAGTGGATCGAAAAAGTCTCGGTCCTCAGCTCGACGAAGAACAGTAAAGGCAGGAGTGGGTGGCTTGCTTTTGGGTTTCGTATTTGTAATACGTGACCCATGGAAGGTGCTGGTAGAGAAGTTCCTCCAGGCTTGCTTTTTGCTTCCCGTTAGGAAGAGGCCGTAGGTCAGCTTACAAACACGGCATTGCCCTTTTCCTGAGGCCGTTGCCTGCCGCAGCAGCCAGCGGGGGAGATGCTGGCTGTGAGGAGGGGGGCAGGAGGGTGCTGGGGCAGCCTGGCAGGAGCGCCCGGCCCTGGGGACGCGTGGGTGGGGGCACGGCACCTTCTGCAGCCACCGGGACCGCTGCCCAGGCGCTCTTGGCAGCAGCAAGGCAGCTCGGAGACATCTGCTCTGTGCCGCCGCTTTCATTAAAAGGAAAGTGTGCCCCAAGAAGCCGAGGTGTTGGGAAATAGTGCCTGGTGCTAGAGGGGCGACTGCAGAACAACAGGTAACGGCCTGGTGTAAGAGTGATGTCAGTGGGTGATCTATATCAAACACTAAATCACAGGAGAATAATACGAGCGTAGGACTAAAAAGACCTCCTGGGTTTTTTATGTAAGCGATATAAGACCTTTGGGGGTTTCTGTGTTAGTGATACCACTGAAATAAAAAAAAAATTACCAAAAAAAAAGAGCATACAAACCCTTCCCCCCCCCCCCCCCCCCGAGTTTTTAAGTGTGAAAAGTGACATAGCCAGCGGAGATTCTTTGATAAAACTCAACTTATAAAGAGGAATTGCTCAGGGCCACAGTGAGTCGTTACTTAGGTGTCAGTGATCGTGACCTGATTACATTTTTTTCATGTAAATGAGGTGCACATCAGCATCTAACAAATGCTTTAGAGGAGACTGTCTCGCAACGCTAAAATCAACTTCAGCTGAGTAAATAATGTGAATGTAAAAATATTAATAACTAGGAACAGCTTAAGAGTATTTGGCCAAATGTTCCAGGGAAAACCAGGCTTGGAAGGGAAACAAAAACCAGCTACACTTGTCAAGGGAAGGAGGAAAGGCAAAAATTGGTGGCAAAGGAGGTAAACTAATGGTTTAAAAGCTATTGGAGAATAGTTTTCAGGTTGCACTTTGGCAGGGGGGCAGCAGCTGTGCCCTGAGCTGATGGCACGGCACTTGCCTTCCAGAGGTAATGCATACTTACCTTGCAGAGATAATCCGGAAGGATGTCGAATTGCATCGTCTACGTTTTCAGTCCAAGCTACATTTTGAAAGAATTTCTTAATTTGGATACTGGCTGCGGATCGTTGATATTTCTTGGAGCACTGGAAAGTTCCCAGGGCACGGGAAGAAAATTCAGATGATCTCACTTCTTTTTTCCAAGGCGGCGGGGGATGAAGTCAGACAGGGCAATCTCTGACACGTCCTGTTTACCAACACGACTTTGATGGTGAATAAAATAATTGAGCAGTAGATAAGCTGTTTTGTTGATCAGTCAATAAAAAGGTAACTCGTGCCAATCAAGCGTAGGCTTTTGGCAATTTGGTGTAGTCAGGCTCAGCTTGTATCTTTATTGTGAGATTAATTTTTATTAATAAAGTGATATTGTTGGCATAATGCATTTATGAGCATTGAATGATTTAGAAAACAATAATTAATACAGCACATATACAGCAGATTGGAAAAAAAATTGTTTAGCTGTTTGTCCTCACTATATCTGCAGGAAGAAGGTTGCTGAACAGGGCGGGTTGTCAAGCGGAGTCCTGCAGTGGTCAAGCCAAGCTCCTGAGCCATTGGCCTTCGTTGTCATGGCCAGGAGGAGAACATATAAAATCACTCTGACGGGCTAGGTAGGCAAATGAGAAAAACATTGGCAGAACGAAGGAGACCCGAAGGGCAGAATGACTCCAGAGCAGTTTTGGAGGATGCAGCTGGCTGAATACGGGTGATTTTGTAACCGAGGATGCTGGCGGGATCTGAGAGCGCCGAGAGGCGAGTTTAGCCCTCGTGCGTGGTGGCGGCAGGATCCATGTCAGAAAACTCTGTAGTTACAGCACCTGCAGTCAAGGCGAATGGTGAGAGACCAGAGGCTTTGAGAAGGGCAATGAAAGTGATTAAAGGGCTGCAAATAGATGTGGGAAGACGCATAGCTTTACATCCAAAGGCTCAAGTGATATAAGTGTAACACACAGAGGTGAAGGAATGATTTGATATTTCTAAAAATATCTATCCTAGAGAAATTAAATATAATCCCAGGGAGCCTTAGCAGATGGGCTTAACAAAAGACACAGACCAGAAGTTGAAGCTAGGCAAATTCAGAATAAAAATAAGAAATATGGTTCTAAAGGTGAATGTAAGTAAATAATTGTTAGAATAGATCACCGAAATCAAAACTGGTGATGGAATTTCCACCACTGAAACTTTAAAACCAAGAGGAGAGCATTTTTAAATCAAATAAGAATTCCAGTCAGTCTTATGTTCTGTGTTTGACAGGAGCTCAATTATTGCAGTGTTTCCTTATAGCTTTGTGAGATGTGAAAAATGCAGACAAAATTTGTAGTGCAGCCTCCGAGTCGGGAATTCTACAGAACCCGCTGCTAGAGCTCCCTACATGTGCCCCACAAGGCAATTGTGATTTGCTTTAATTACGTTTAAAAAATCAGTGCGTGTTTCTGAAACGCCCTCTACCTCTCTTCACCTGCATCCCTGCAGCTGTGCTGGGTCAGTAATACAAAAAATGCAAATTATGCTCTTTCCTGCTATTTCTGTGCATTCTGTGCCTCTCTCCCTGCATCCTCCTCCAGGGTGTAAGCTGTGTCCAGGTGGGAGTTTCCTGGCTGCTGTAGAGTAATTCTGTGTGAGTCATGCTCTTTTTTAGGTGTCGGTTTTCTGGATATGATTGCGGGAACCCACAGGCTCCAGAGGCTCCCCCTTTTTCTAAGGAATTACAAACTGTATGATGGGGAAAAAAAATGAAGAGGCAGTAAAAAACTCTTCTTAGTTTATATTTGATAAAGGAGAGAGTGTATTTGATGTGAATCATTTTTCCTGGGAGAAATCATTTCAAGTTTTCCTTCGCTGCGGTGTTATTTCAGGGTAGAACTTGATCATTTTCCCCTGGCTCTGGACCCATCAAACGCAAACCCTTCCCATTAAAGCCTTGATTTTAAAATATCTGAGACAGATCCTTTCGGTGACACAACCCTGTTGCACAGGACGCGAAACATCGCCGTTCTTAACTGAAATAAGCGTGCCAGCAAAAGCTCCCGCTGCCGGTACCGTCCTCCAGCAAACACTGCAGCGCTTAGGGTGTCCTTGCGCCGTTGCTGAGCTCAGGCGTCCTCGGCGGCGCGGCTGCTGCCACCGTGACGGACGGGCTGCGTCGCGCTCGGCCACGGCAGCCGCCGCCCCGAGCGGCGAGAAATCGCTGTCTTCGCGGGAGAGGCGGCACGACGTGGCGTGTGTCACCTCCGCAGCCGCTCCTCCCCGCAGCTCGGGGGAGTTCGGCGTGACACCAGCGAGGGTGGGTTCGTGCCAGCGAGCGGTGCCGCGGCCGCTGGCAGCTGAGGAAACGCGCGTCCCACTCCGGTGGCTCACAGAAAGGGGCTCTCTGCGCTGCGAGTCTCTCCAGGCGACAAATATGTGAAGCCACAGAGAGATGAAGGACTGCGGATTACTTCAGATCAACTTTCTTGTGTTAGAGGACTGGAGAGGCTTCTTTAAGCCCTTCAGCAGATCAGGAAAAACGGGATAAGGAGGCATTTGTAGGGATTCACAGAGTGTTCATGCCCCTGCTGGCAGGGCTGACAAAAAAATAAGTCAGGGGCCTTATCGTGCTTACGTTAGCGTGCCTTCCTTGTGGTCGGCCAAGGCCAGCATCCCAGGGGAGAGGTGACCCCAGGTGTGTGGAAGTTGCCGCCCCGGAAGGGAAGCTGGGGGCACGTGAGTTCTGTCGATCGCCCCGGCTCAGCTGGCAAGTCCTGCGGCTACAAGCTGCTGCAGAGCGCAGCAGGCGGCTGGGGCTGCGGAGCCGTAGCTGGTTCCCTCGGGCGAGCCCTCGCCACCCCCGGCCGAGCTGGCGATGCGCGCCGGAGCTCGGGGATTTGCAGCCGTCAGGGCAGCGGGGCCGGCCCTGCGTTGCCACCGGCGCCTCCCGGACACGGCTGCTGCAGTCAGGCCTGGGCTCAGCCCTTCGGAGAGCTGCCGGGTCACGGGGGATGTGTAACGGCATCAGTGGGATTTACTAATACAGCTGATATTTACTTCAGTACAGTGAAGAGGGGGGAAATACTCTGCTCTGTCTGCATAGAAGATGATGTGGCTGACACATGCTAGCCAGCATTGTCGTACATGTTGTATTTTTATATATATATAAAAATAAATATATATACAATTGTATCTATTGCATACAGTGCAATGTAGCCGTGCCCTGGCTGTTAAGAAAGTACAATTTCTCGTTACTATGGAAGAGTGGTGTAGCAGTGGGGTCTAAACGGGGAAAACTGCCGATGGACTGCCTCCTTGTTCTTCCCTGGTACGTTATTTTATTTACACATCACGTTAAGTTAGAATGTGCCTTAGATCCTGTTCCTAGCAAAGTGACACTTCATAGATTTACCTGAGTTCAAAAGACCGAGACAATAGGCGTCACTCTCTGAGAAAGGCAGAAATTGCTGAATTTAAAATGGAGCACGGTTCTGCATCGCTTGCTTCCCGTAAGAAATCACGGTGACCTTTTTGTTCCCTGCCAGCAGTGGTATGACTGACTTGGGAAGAGGTTCGGGTTTGGCACTGAATATATTTCCTCCCAGAAATTTTTGCAATGATAATGCGTAAAAGGTTTGCATTTGCACGTGAAAATAAATTTTGTCATATCTTTGTGAAGAGTCGTGCTAAGAGCAGCGGTGTGCAGGTCACAAAGGTGGTTCTGGAGCATCAGGTATACGTGGCCAGAAGTTTTATCTTGTTTGACAATTAATGAAGTATTTATTGACTGTTCCCTTCTTTTCCCCACGAACCCTTTCTCAGGCAGCAAGGGCTTTGGGTCTCTTTTGTTGCTGCAGCTCAAAACCCTGGAGGGAGCAGTGACCTGTCAAAAATCATATCCCTTTATCTGCTGCTGCTGCTATGGACAGCTCTACTGAAAAAGCTTGAAAAATACGTGAATTACAGTGGAAACCAAAAACCGATAAGCTTTCAAAACTGCCTGTTTCCTAGCCCAGGCTGCCTATTGCCTCTGCAGAGTTTAACAGTGGGGCTTAAACGCCGCTGGCTAATTTAGTGGGTCTGCTTCTGGTGGAAATCGTCTCTTCTTCTTGCAGCTGCCAAAAGGCTCTGGGGCTCAGAGGTGCCGAGACACCTCGTGTCTGAGGTGCGGTACATCGGAGACGCTCACGTGGCTCAAAGGCGACGCGCTTGTGAGCTGCCCTCGTGCTCTTTCCCCAGGGGAGAAGGGAGAGGGATGTGCACCGGTGACGCTGGCCGCTGGGGCTCGAGGCCCCCCGTCCCTGGGCATCGGTCAGCTACCGCGTGCTCTTTGGCTGTCGGGTTAATGTCTTGTGCGCTGCTCTACGTCTGGTCGT
Organism: Phalacrocorax carbo; assembly: GCF_963921805.1. NCBI lineage: Eukaryota > Metazoa > Chordata > Aves > Suliformes > Phalacrocoracidae > Phalacrocorax > Phalacrocorax carbo. The sequence goes on from NC_087515.1 coordinate 129,072,629, forward strand.
CCTTATAAACCACTCTGTTTGAAACGTCTCAAAAAGCAATGCTCCCAGCAAGAGGATAACGTGCTGGGTTTTGATTAGCTGCACGTAACTGCCGGACGTGCCCATTGCAGTAGGTTATAGAGCAAAGCAAAATGCTTCGCTATTGTTTCCTGCGTGGAAACCCTCAGGAGCCCAGCCCCGCCCTGTTTTATAACAACTCTTGTAAATGGCAGTCACGATTCCTTAGGGTTTCCAGCCCCTCTCAATGAAATCTGCCTCGCTCGGTGACCGGGCTGCTTCGGCAGTGGCAGTCCTCTGCGGAGGACCTCGGATAAAGGGAATTGAGTGGATTTCATGTATTTGGATTTTCAAAAAGCCTTCGAATGGATAATTTGTCAAAGGCTATTAAAGATATGAAGGTACCGTGGGATTGGAAAAAAGGTCTTTGGAGGTACTGAGAAGCACTAAAGGTTAGGGAAGCAAAAAGTGGAGGTTAATGGTCAATTTTCCAGGAGGAGGAGGGTCCCTAAGCAGACCCTGAGGGACTAGGCGGGGGTGGCTGCCTCAGGTGGGTGGTGCAGCAGGGCTGGTGTCTTCTGGAGAGCAGGTTTGTGGAACGTTACAGACCACTTCGCTGCGGAAACCACCTCGCCCTGGATCGGAGCAGAGGCTGATGTGATCAGCAATGTTTTTATACTCCTCTATCCTTGCCAGGAGGCTTGTCTGTCCGGCTGCAGAATGTCTGTGATAACTGCGAACAAATCACAGGTCTTCTTCCAGCTGGGGAAGTTTTCTGTAAAAGCTTCGTGGTCTCCAGAACCTCCAAGAAAATATAGATCCTTTCGCCTAGAATCAAGGGTTGCTGATCTAGATCGGCTTCTTAGATGTATTAAATAAAATCTAGATGAACACAAAGGAAAAGGAGAAATATGCTTAGGTTGACAGTATTTTTTGCAAACATACATCAAAGGTGACTTTTTATGGAACTCAAGGTCAGAAAACGTTAAATCAGCCTGTTTCACCTCCCATATCATACTGATCATTAAATGTCACCACCTTCCTTCTCTCCTGAGCCCAGTAATTTGTACTGGGGAAAGGTTACCCTCCATAAAGGCACTCACTCTTGAATTCTAGAGGTTATAAATGCCCAGTTTCTCAAATAGTGGCTTGTTTGAAAGGCCAGTCTTCCTTCCTGTTTCGTACTTGTGGTTTATTTCCATTTTTTTCCCTCTTACACGATGTTCTGTTTCCAGCCCTTGTTCTGTTTTTGTTTCTCTACTTAAACACTAGCACATTTCCATGTATATGTGTTGGAGGATCAGGTGAGCCCGGCTTCCAGTGAATTGCACTGTCCACTGTGGTCTGTAATCCTTTTTTGTAGCCACTGCTTTTGGAGATAGAGCGCTATTCTCTGAACCTACTCTGCCATTTTATGTCCTAGATGTATAATTTTACATTTGGCCTTATTTAAGTACAGTATAACATTAAAACAAAGTATTGACATACAGTTTATCAAGGCTCATTTTTTGTGTGCTTTGAACCCATAATTTGAAGTCTCAAATCTTCTAGAGCAGCTGTGAAAAACCACTAAGATCATTTTATTTCAAGGATGACAAACTGACAGATGTTTTTGAGATCTAACAGTCCTGAATCCATTTTAAAAGCCTGTGTTGATATTACGTAGTTCATATTTTCAGTTTTGTAGCAGTAAGCCACAAACTTTATGGCAAACTCCGGCACCTTTGGTCAGCGGGTGCGGCAGCAGTGGTGTGTCGTACTTCGGACGGGCAGCAGAGCCCGGGTAAAAGGTGGTTCATAAAGCGGGAGGCTCAGGGTGGGCAGCAGAATTGGTGAAGCTGTTGTTGTGGAATCCGACCCCTGAAGTTGCACTAGGGAGCTGTCGAAGCCTCCGGCGTCAGGTGAAGCAGCCGGAGCTTGCTCGGATCTACAGCAGCCTCCCGAGCGCTGCCTTTGCCGGCTGGGCTGTCGGAAGCGGTGCCCTCGCCGCAGCGGGAGCACGGCTGCGCCGGGAGACTGCCGTGGCTGTGAGGTAAGAGCTAGCAGCGCTACAGGGTTCTGGGCTTAAGGCATTTTTCCCTTACAAAAGGTAGGTGAAAGCTTGCCCACCCTCCCTGTGATGCTTCAGCACCCTGAGTGTAGCCATGATGCTGCTGCGGCCACGCCAGCCGGAGGAGGCTGGAGCAGCTCCAGCGCGGCGGTGGCTGGGATGGTGTGCCAGGGAAGAGTCCTGCAGGCATCTTGTGGGGATGGGAAGAGAGGAGGGAGGGCGAGGGCAGGGCCGAGGGAGCAGCCACTCGCTCGTCAGAGCTCCTCGGTCTCTCATTCCCTCACTCATGGGGTGTTGGGGCGGTGTGTTCGGGGGTGCAGCAGCACCCTGCGTCAGATAGATTCAGACTAGATATACGGAAGAAATTGTTCGCGCTGTGGGTGGTGAAAGCCTGGCCCAGGCTGCCCCGAGAGGCGGTCGATGCCCCATCCCTGGGAACACCCAAGGCCAGGCTGGACGGGGCTCTGAGCAACCTGCTCTGGCTGAAGGTGTCCCTGCTCACGGCAGGGGGGTTGGGCTGGGTGGCCTTTAGCGGTCCCTTCCCACCCAAACCCTTCTGTGATTCGATGATCCCTCGGTGCGGCTCTTGGCAGCAGCAGCAAAGGACAGACACAAGCTCCTCCTTGGCCAAGGAGGCAAGGGCGAGGAGATTCCTCTTGTACAGGGCTCAGAGTTTTGAACCGGCAGCATGTAAATTATTGGCGGACAGTTCCCTTCGATTACCAGGAACAGGAGAGAGAGCACCCAGTTACCCTTCTGTGCTTAACGGATGAGAAAAAGATAAACCAGGTAACTGAGAGGATTTTCTCTCTCATCTGAAGTGGGAGTTATGTGAAAAAGGGAGAGCACTAAGACTGGGAGCTGTGCAAGGGCCTTCCTTCTCCGTCGGTACAGGTTGTAATCGGGAACAGCCAAGAGAAACTTTGGCTTTCTGCACTGGGAGCTCGGAGGCTTTATCGTTGCACTGCTGCGTGTCTGCGTGCATGCACACACGGAGGTGAAGCCGCGTGGTGTGTGTGCACAAACCCACAAGTCCGTGTCACCGCTTTCTTTTGTCCCCTGAACCTTTATACTGGGAGCGATTCCCATCCCCATCCTTCACGGCCACCGTTTCTGGCGGTACACGTGACTAATAGCAACAGCCAGGCTCCCGCGGAGCAAGGAGTTGCGTGTTTCCACCCAGCAGGTTGAGGAGCTCAAAGTTCCCCTGCCGTGGCCGAGCAGCCTGGTGTGCAAACACCCACGTGGCATTACCCGCTTGAGGGAGAGGTCAGAGAGCCCCGCCGTGGGGAGCCCACCTGCGCCTGCTGCGTGCGCCCAGCAAGTGCCCTTCCACGCTTGCACCGATGCCACCACGATCTGTGCGGGACAGCCAGGGGATCGGGCCCAGCCAGCACGGCTTTGTGGAAGGCAGGTCCTGCCTGACCAACCTGATCTTCTATGACAGGGTGACCCACCTGGTGGGGGAGGGAAAGGCTGTGGGTGTGTCTGCCCGGGCTTTAGCAAAGCCTGTGGCGCTGCCTCCCAGAGCATCCTCCTGGAGAAGCTGGCGGCTCATGGCTCGGACGGGTGGACCCTTCGCCGAGTAAAAAAATGGCTGGATGGCCGAGCCCAGAGAGTTGTGGTGATGGAGCTAACCCCAGCTGGCGGCTGGTCACGAGTGGGGTTCCCCAGGGCTCAGTGTTGGGGCCGGTCTTGTTTAATGTCTTTATCCGTGATCTGGACGAGGGGATCGAGGGCACCCTCAGTGAGGTGCAGATGACACCAAGTTGGGTGAGTGTTGATCTGCTTGAGAGTACGAGGGCTCTGCAGAGGGACCTGGGCAGGCTGGATCGATAAACTGAGGCCAGTTGTGTGGGGTTTCACAAGGCCCAGTGCCGGGTCCTGCCCTTGGGTCACCCCAGCCCCAGGCAGCGCCCCAGGCCTGGGGCAGAGGGGCTGGGAAGTGCCCGGCGGAGAAGGCCCTGGGGGTGCTGGCTGACAGCCGGCTGGGCATGAGCCAGCAGTGCCCGGGTGGCCAAGGAGGCCACCAGCCCCCGGGCTTGTGTCAGCACTGGGGTGGCCAGCAGGGGCCGGGCAGGGATGGGGCCCCTGTGCTCGGCCCTGGGGAGGCCCCACCTCGAGTGCTGGGCTCAGGTTTGGGCCCCTCGGGACAAGAAGGGCCTGGAGGGGCTGGAGCGTGTCCAGAGAAGGGCAGCGGGGCTGGGGCAGGGTCTGGAGCACAAGTGTGCTGGGGGGCAGCTGGGGGAGCTGGGGGGGGTTTAGCCTGGAGAAGAGGAGGCTGAGGGGAGCCCTTCTCGCTCTCTGCAGCTGCCTGAGAGGGGCTGGAGTGAGGGGGGGGCTGGTCTCTGCTCCCAAGTCACCAGTGACAGGACGAGAGGAACCGGCCCCAGGCTGCGTCAGGGGAGGTTTAGGTTGGGTGTGAGGGAAAATGCCTTCCCTGCCAGAGGGGTCAGGCCCTGGCACAGGCTGCCCAGAGAGGTGGGGGAGTCACCGTCCCTGGGGGGGTTCAACCACCGTGCAGCCGTGGCACCTGGGGCCATGGTTTAGTTGTGGACTTGGCAGTGTTGGGTTAATGGTTGGACTCTGTGATCTTAAGGGTCTTTTCCAACCTAAATGATTCCATGATTCTGTGATGCGAGGCACTGAAAAGCAGATCGTAATTACCGTCACTGATTAGGTGCTTGCACAGAGTTGTGAGGTCTCGGCATCCTGTTGTTTTTTCTGTTTGCATTTTTTGAGAATTGCTCTATTTTCCTAAGATCTGCATAAGCATTCAGTATTAATTTATTTTGCTGCAATACGATGGCTTATTTTTAACTTCCATGCTCATTCTGTCACTGCTGAGGAATGATGTCTGCTTCTGTCACGTTACAGGCATTTTTTACCAAAATTACATGAATATACATTTAAAAAATGTAAAGATGTTTAACAGGAGACAGATGACATCTTTGTTTTTTTTATAAAAGGATCATAAAGGTAAGCATGTTTGAAATGCATATTTTCCTTTATTTTTATATTCTCTTCGGTATGCCTTTGAATTCACCAGCTGCTACATTGATTTTTCCTTCATTTCCCAGCGAAGGAGGCTCGTTTCTGTATTTTCTGTAGTCGTCCTGATCACTACTGCTTCAGAATTAAGATGTTTTTAGCTATCTCCACATTTTGGTTTGACTGATACCCCATGCACGTTTTCTTAATAGACCTAGACATAAAGTCGGTCCCAGGGTGCATGGCCGTTGGACTGCAGACTGCTGAAGAGCTGCCTCGCGTGCGGGAGCTCCGGGTGCCACGCCGGGCGAGGGGTTCTTGCTGGATTTACGTGCTCTTCTTCAGAGCCAGCTGTTCCTGAAGGATGCAGCAATTTCCCAGTGTTTGGTTCATAAACCATTTTGCTGCTCTGCGCAGGCGCCGTGCTCTTCTGGGTCACACGAAGCGGCGCTCCACCGGATTTTGTAGCAGCCTTTAATCCTGGGCCGGCGTCCCTCGCAGCCTAATGGCCCCATAGCAGGTATCGGTTCTTACTGCGGGTTTTTCTGGCTCTTCCTGAAGCATTTTGGCCACTGTTGTAGTTGGAGAGTTCAGAGTAGAAAGGCTTGGCTGGGTTGCTCATCTGGACTGCAGCTGCCCTTGTTCTCCATGGCCGAACACAATTTTTCTTTATTTTGAATACTTTTTGTTTGTTTCCATGGTTGGCTGCAAGTACATTTTTTTTTGCTGGCTAAGAGAAGTCTCTTCTTGGTTTCAGGCTGGTAGAAGGTTATTATGACATTATCCAGCAAATGAATAGAAACCTCAAAGTGGCGGGGTTATAATCTTGGCTTTTGTTTTTTAATTCCTTTTTATACATATGGTATGTCAGTCTTGTCATGATCTTTTTACAGTGGCTGTAAGCAGCTCTCACCTGTTCCTGGACAATGCGGTGTTGTCAAGGTACTATGTTCTGCCATCACGTTATGGAGTATGGTCAATATTTATCTTATAATAGACGTATTCACAGCCATGGTTCTGGAAATAATGCTGTCATTCTGGGGCAGAATACAGAGCATTGGTTATAGTTCCTTTTATACTTGAAAAAGGAGCTGAGATTTTTTTTAATGCTTAAGCTATTGATGCTGAAGCCAAACAAATTTCATTTAAGAATCTGCTTTTTATGATCAAGATAGGAGTGGAATAAACAACCAAGGCAAGCTGCTGTGGCTTTTTCCCTTTGACGCCTTAGATCGAGACTTGTTGAAATTAGGCTTTAGACAAACCTAAATAACTTGTCTCAGTGCTGGAGTAGTGGGTGAAATGTAGGCAGGGCTTTTGTTTTTGTGTGCAGAAGGTCAGATTGCATGGCAGAGCAACCTCTATTATACTTACAATTTATGGGTCACATATTCATTTTTCTTTTAGGTCAAAATGTACCGGAGTTTGCATTTTAATGTGTGTATATTGGTTAGACCTGTGCTTATATTCTAGTCGGTCTTTATTTGTGGCCTTCCTCTCTGCTGCTCTTTCCTCTCTTGCTTCCTTCCTTCCGCTGAAGCTTCTGTAGCTGCTCAGCGTTGCCGAGGACGTGGTGGCGGCAGCTCCGCTCTACCCCGCACCTGCGGGCGGCAGAGCCCTCACCAGCGCTGCCAGCACTAAACAGCCCCGGGTTTCCTGATGCCGCTGAAGCCTGGGATTCTGTTGAAATAGGAAGTCTGGTCCGCTGAAGGCTTTAAAATCACAAACGTCTATACGGCAAATAACTGGGGACCTAGAATTTCACAGAGAGAGAAACTCCTCTGTACTCTCTTTAATCCACGTGGGACGTGCCGTAGCTGATGCGAGCAGCCCCGTTAGCGAGCCACGACAATGTTCTTCCTCCAAAAGCCGGCCTTTTAGTCTCAGCGTGGCATTTCCTTTGTTACGTTTGTGTTTCTCTCGGTGAAGATTGTATTTTGAAGAGTTAAGTTTTGTGCTTTTATATTAATTTATTCAAGGGGAAGAGTGTAGTGAAATATAAGGTGTTTGGTAAAAAAGTTTGCATAGGCGCCGGTGTGCTGCTTCTGGCTGAGAGGGCACGTCTGTCCCTTCACCTCTGAACGGGTCAAAATGGGTTAGATTTAAAAAAAAAAAAGAATTTAAAAAACAAAAAATCCCCAGTCCTTTTGTGGCTGGACAATTCATCCTTGACTGCCTTACCCAGCCTAAAAACGTTTTGTCGGATAACATACCGTGTGCCCGGGAGGTGCCGGGTCACGTGGCGGCTGCGTTTCCTTAGAGACGGCCGCGCATCAGGATGCATCGGGATGCCAGCTCGGTGGAGGACCGGGGAGGCGTTCGCCACGACCACAAAGGTTTGCGGGATTTGCATTCCTCGCTGCTTTAGCATGAAAATGCTAGCCAGGTCTTAGCCTGCCGTCGGGATGCAGGAGCGCATCGTTAAGGCAGACTTAACTTCCCTGGATGCTGCTTGAAATGTAACCCTGTTTGTTTGCGGTGGTTTGCGGGGAGCTGTGACGGACCAGCGCGAGGGATGCCAGCGAGGAGCGGTAGCGTGACCGCGCTGTCAGGTTTTATTTGTTTCTGGCTGTCATAAACAGGTCGTAGGAGCAGCTCGGAGAGGGACGCGGCACGGGGCGTCTTAGGGAACAGCCTGCAAGGGGTAACTTGCTGAATGCTTCATTTCCATCTTTCCTGTTAGTAATTTTTGAACAGGGCAAGAACAAAGTCATTATGAAGTAATATCTCACTTGATGCCTTGTTTGCAATAAGAATTATTATTAATAGCTCATGCATACCCCTGTGACATTTTAGTGGAAAACAGCCGAGTTTACCACGGCATTTTGTCATGACAAGTAATACGCGTATTGCAAATTAGTGGAAATAAATAGGCATAATAAGGAACTCGTATTTGTGTCGGTGTCTCTGAACAGTTACTGCTCTTCCATTTATGTGCTAGAGACAGCAGCCAGCTGAAGAACGCTCTTTAATGTTTTTGTTAGAGAGGCTGCATGCAGATAAATTGGCTATTACATAAAAAACCAGTGAAGACTTCATTTTAAAATTGCTCACAAGCAATACATTGTATACATTTTCAGGAGGTGGTGTTATAGTGCTCAGGGATTTATTTTCCTTGGTACTCATCTTTTTGTAAAAATCTCAAATATCTGTGCATATTTTCAGGCTTGTGATTGGTTTCTTAACTTCTTAGCACCTTTCATTTGTTTCTGATGCTCTTGCCAGAAGCATACATCTTAAACTATTTTAAAAATTCCTACAAACCCTGTAAAATCAAAACCTCCTGTTCATCATTCCTGCTGCTCAGACAACCCGAATGTGCAGATTTCCAGAGGAGAGAGCAAAAGGCTGAAATCCTGGAGTCCCCTCGCCCAGCGCGTGCAAAGCCAGGCTCAGTGACAGGAGGTTGTTACCCCAGCTTTAGCAGAGAGTCAGGTAGGGAAGCATTATCGTATCCAAACATGTCTAAAATGTTTCCCTTCGGCAAATATTTGGGCTGCTATTTTTGGCTTATACATTTTTAACCTAAATTGTTGTTGGATTACACATTGTTAGGTTTTTTTTCTGCTTCCCTTTGCACGAAGATAGCCTTTGGCTGGTTCACTGCTAAGTGGCATTAGGATGATTAGTCACAGTTAAAAAAAGAGATGTAAAAGCTCCATAAAGACACATAAAAAACTTAGCTCAGAATTTTAAAGGGAAGCAGAGAACCTGTTTCTCGTTCTTAGTCCACAAATAAAAAAACCACTCTTGAATAGTATAAGAACAGGAACTGGCTGTTTTCTACTGTTTAAAGTAGCAACAAGAACAAGGGAGAAATTAATCTGTAATATATAGGCGCAAATTTTCTTGAAAGTTGCTCACATGATTTGCACCGGAATGGGTTGGTGAGATGCAATTTAATACTATGGCTGTTAGGTTCCCTTTTTATAGGAAGAAAAGCGTTGGCTCAGCATAGCCAGGGATGTATTTGCCCTTGGTGCTCTCATTGGAAAAGTGTTAGCAGCTATTTTTAAACAATTCCTAATTTTTGCTTATAAATGCCCTGTCAGAAGGCAGTATGTTCCAGTCAGGGACTGCTGACAGTCATCTGGTGCTTGGAATTTTACAAAAGTTTGTGCAGAGTAAGTGTTCGGTGCCGTCCTGAAGCTGCAGTCCGATACGTGACGTCAATTACAATGCAATAATTCTTTAGAAATCTTTAAACAACGCTGTAGCCTGGCTAGTTTAAGGAACAGCTAAAGGGCTACAGGGAATTTTAAATCCGGTTCTCTGCCGTTCAGGGACAGCCACGAGTGCGTTGCCATTCTCCGGTTTGTTTCATCTGCACAGTTAATTGGTTTGCATGTCCTGTTAAGTCAAGTTGCCCCGATTTGGGGTTTTTTTGCTCCCTGCTCAGAAAACAAACTAAGTACCAGAAGCTTAGGCCTCTCTTCTGTGCTGAAAGTGCACTTTGACTTGAAACAGACTTTCTTTTTGATTTAACAGTAGAAACAACAGGTAACAATTCCCCACTTTTTGCTGGAGTTTTCTGGTATTTTATTGTGGGATCTCAAAGGTGACATCAAAGCTCAAGACTGGCCCTGACCAGCTCCCTCCGTGGCTCCCCGATGAGATAAAGCAAGCGCTTGAATAGAGAGGAGGTAGGAAGTGCCGCGAATGTCTGGGAGCTGTGCGCCGAGCCGGCCGAGCTTTACCCCCAACGCAGCTGTGTAAAGTCTCGGCGCCTGGTCTGGGGCCGCTCCTGAGGACGTGGTTTCATCAACCCGTTCACCTGCGGCCAAGTCAAGCCACCCGATTTTTTGAAGAGCTGCATCATGTAATTCCCAAGTGCAATTTAGCTCTGTTTCAGCAGTGGCAAATTTCCTTTGGGGAAACTGGAGCTAAATCTGTTGCACTTTTAAATGTCTGTTTTTCCAGTGCAGAGTCTGGGTTTTTTTCCTGGCGTTTCCGATGCACGGCCTGCTCGTTTCCATGTCCATAACACAGCCTTGTGTACTCCAAGTCTGTGCCTTCAGCCTTGTTGCTCCCTTCATGTACTCATAGCTCCCAGCGCGGTACAGCTGTGTCTGCTCATTTCAACAGAAATAAGTCCTTTACTCCTCTTAGTTTGCCACAGCCATTGCTTTTGCAGAAGAGTGAGCCGTATTCTGCTGTGGCTCGTGCATCTCTACCAGCCCAGCAGTGGCACGCACTCGCTGGAGAAAACGGTTGTGCCGCTGTCCCTAAAGGTAGAGCCGGTCTCTGCAAGAGCACAAGTCGGACAACGCTGAGAAGCCTTGGTTCCGAGTCTTGCCTGCCTGCGTGACAGAATGCCCTTTTCATCTGAAATTGAAGAAATCTAATCTGAAATAGCCTGAGAATAGAAATAGAGCTCTGGCAGTTCAACTCTCTCTAAAATGTCCTCTTTTTAGCGGCATATTTTAATTATCAGGGTTTCCTGAAGTAAAGCACAGTAAGACTTTTAAACTATTTATAGAAGCATAGATTCATTTAGGTTGGAAAAGACCTTTAAGATCATCGAGTCCTACTGTAAACCCAGCACTGCCAAGGCCACCACTAAACCACATCCCTCAGCACCACATCTTTTACATACCTCCAGGGACGGTGACTCCACCACTGCCCTGGGCAGCCTGTGACAGTGCTTGATGGCCCTTTTGGTGAAGAAATTGTTCCTAATATCCAGTCTAAACCTTCCCTGGTGCAACTTGAGGCCGTTTTCTCTTGTCCTATCGCTTGCTACTTTCCAACCTTCACCTCCTTCCCTTCTTTATAGGGAGGGAGGAGGTAGTTTCTTGTGTCTTAGTCCATACCCCTACCCAAGATTTAAAAAATTCAGAAAACCCACTAAGGAAAGATTTAACATATTTCTGGTTTGTGTGTAGTACCTCTAAAAAAACCCATTTATTATTATCCAATATTCTCCTACAAAAGCAGCCAGAAACCCTCCTCCGTTTTCTAGGTGTAAGTAGTGTCACAGCTCAGTTTTCAGCCCACAGCTGGAGTGCAGTCAGCATTTTGAGATATTGCCTCCTAAGTCCTTCTGCCAAGAGAAATCAGAAACCTTGGCCTTGATCCTGGAGTCCAGCCGAGCTGTGCATGGTGCAGGATCCAGAGTCAGCTGCCCGAGGGGCTAAATCTGGCTGCCCGGCGTCAGCCAGAGTTGCTCCATGGGAATTCTGTGGGGTGACAAAGACTGCGGCAAGCTCGGCTGCAGACCTGGCCGTGAGGTTTTGATGTACAGATGGTGAAAAGGAAAGAAAGCCCAAAAGAAGAACAACAAACCCTTCTTAAAATACAGTGATTTTATTTCTGAGGTCTGTTTTGCATCTCTGCAGCATCTTCCCACTGCATTGTTCAAACCGTATGGTGTGACCATGCAAATTCAGGCTTTCTGAGATGTTATCATGCAGTGTATTGAATGAAGAGAGAGTACAATGAGAGGGAGAACAACAGGCAGCGTATTGCGTTGGTGTGTCATTTGGAAGGGACCTGCGCCCTTGCAGCACCTCCTGGTTTCGCTGTTTGAGAACACGGGCCGTAGCTGCCCGCCAATGCGTAATTCTGAATTCGCATGTTCGCCTCTTGAATTTGGCTGGTGATTCGTACATTTGGGTCTGATGGGGGTTTGTGTCATAGATTTGTCTTCAATCACTGTAGGCAATCTCACACACATATATATATGGCAAACAAATGTTTCCAAAACTTTCCCTGCTGTGAGGTTTTTCCCTCATGTTTTTGGGCGAAAGAGCTCAAACTGTATACACAGATGTTACTGCAATTATTTCCTAACTCAGTGTTCATGAAGGCCAAGTGAATCATCACAGACGTTTAACCTGAACCACAAATACAACAGAGATCAGAAGATTTCTTTGAATTACTTCCTGTGCAAAGTAAAAAATCAGGTATTTTATAAAAAGCTTTAAAGTTTCCAGCAGGAAGCGGGTGCCGCAGCCATGGGAGTAGTTCATGTGCTTTGTTGCGCTTCGTTCATTGGAGTTTCTGCTCTTTGGATTTTGTTCTGTCTTTGCTTGTGTACTGCGGTTTGGTTTTATTAGAAATAAATCAAATTTATATGTAGGTTGCCATCAAATCGCCATATAATCGTCTGCTAAGTAGGAGGTTTGCAATTACGGTTCTCTCTGTGAAAAGCATGTTTTCCAGCTTTTAGTTGTTCCTGTGTTTCTTTGCTGAACCATCTCTTGAACTGTAGCTCCTAAGCCTGACTGTAATTCCATCAGTACCCTGGCAGAGCCAAGCGCAACAGAAAGCCCGCAGTTCCCAGAAACCGCTCGCCTACTTCTGCACGTGGTCACTGCGTTTGGCTGGTCGCTCCAGCGTCTCACCAGGGCGCTCCTTTAGCTGCCTGCCGCCGACCCTCGCGCCCTTTGCAGTCGGTTTCCCAGGATGAAGCCTGTTTGCGTCCCCAGTCTGCTCATTCTGTGAAAAGGGGTAATTCTTGCACCCCTTTCTTTGCTTCTGGATGTGAACTTTTATTTTTTATTATCAGCTGTTGCATTTTCAAACGGGTTTTCCTTTTCCTCATTGGCCTGCCTTCAGTGCCTCCTGTCGAACAGATGTATTGATCTTATATTCTGCTTACTCAGGCATGTAGTCAGAGGGAAAAGGCAGCAGGAGATCATTATTTAGGTTTTAATAATAAATAATGGGCCTTATTTATGGTTTTGATTATATATAATACACTGAACAAAAGAAGTCATTCTTTCATTTCCGCCCACTTAATGATAGTTTTTGAGTAATTAGAGGATAAGAGTTCATACAGCAAAGGAAGAGTTCATAGAGCAAAGGAAGAGTTCATACAGCACTAAAAGAATCACCCTCTGAAACAGTAGAACAAATTTGTTCAGTAGAGAGAACGCTGGACAGAAAATTCACCCATCTAGCGCTCACCGTTACCAAGCGTATGGTGTGACCTACTAATGCCGGAATGATGAATTTCAAAGCAAGTAGGTATCTGACGCAATGAACTTCCAGAAGCATTTCAAGTAATCGTTGAACTCTTCAGGCACATAGAGTGGAACAGCAAGGACAATGTTTAGGTACGAGGTCTGAAACCATTTGCACCTAATCCTATTTAAAAGTGGCTCTGCGGACTACTGCTGAAGCTTCAGTGTCCCACCGCGTTCCGCAATATCCCAGTCTGCTCATGCCAGCCCTCCTCTGAATTTAATGAATGTCTGAATTGCACAGTTAGCCCGTGCTATGTACATTGTCCACCCCAGAGTCCTTGCCATTCGCACACAGAGCTCTGAAATACGTATCGATGTGTTCATTGAAACTATGTTCTCTTGCCTAGCATGGGTTTAAGACATTCTTTAACTTATACCTATTTTGGATAGATAATAGCTAGAGCTGGTGTAAAGTCAGGCCTGAAAGGCCATTACAAAGTGCATGAACCTCATATGTTCTGGTCTCCCCAGCTGCTGACTCACCACTTGCCCCCTGAGCACATGTAGACTCATAATCACGGAATCCTAGAACATCTCAAGTTGGAAGAGACCCATAAGGATCATCAACTCCAAGTCCTTTGGTGTTAGTGAGTGCCTTGGTGCAGACTGCTCTGCTTCTGCAGATCGTCCCACATCAGTCAGATCAAAACCTCTGATGTAAGATGGGAAAACTGCCTGGTTTTCGATGAAGTGTGTGAGGGTAGTTGAACACTGGCATAGGTTGGTCAGAGGGGTGATGGAGTCTCTGTCCTTGGAGATACTAAGAACCTGACTGGGCAACCTGCTCTGGCTGGTCCAGCTTGGACGGGGAGGTTGGACAAGGTGATCTCAAAAGGTCCGTTCCAACCTCAATGAACCTGTCACCTGAAATACCCAAGGGCAGGAACCAGTTCCAAGCTGGTGATCAAGCAGTGCCAGAGATCATCGGTTAGCTCGTGATTGTCCGTTCCCTGTGTGCTACTGCTGACGGGAGGGGTTTGCCTGGGTCATCGCTGCTGATCAAACACCATCCACTGGCAGATTTCTGATTAAATGCTGGGTGGCTTTGATATCAGAGGAAACACTGAGGATGCAAAGTCAAAGGAATAAGCCCTTGATCAAGTCACAGCACTGCGTCTGCTGGTAATTCGAATGTGCCTGGAACCATTCTTTGCCAGTGAAGCCAGCTGGCTCTGAATCGTCTCATCCATGCAATTAATCTTTCTCACCTTCCAAAAGGATCTGGCCACATCTGAACTGCTTCCTGGGAGTCATTCCTGGCTCCTGCTAACTCCCAAACTACTCCCAGGAACTGTTTGGGAGAGAGCTATTTGACTCAAGCCAGAACTGCGCCAGGGTCTGCTAACAATTAAACGTGCAGACGATCCCGGTCCAGGATATTGGAAGACTTCCTGGCACTGTTTCATTTACTAATATAAGTGGGGCCAAACTGGCTCTGGATCAGGCCATCAGACTATGTTCTTCAAGATTTGTGGGACATAAACCATAGGAACAGTTCAAAAATGGGGCGTGCTGGAGCGGGCTCTAAATCTGTAACTCGGTAAATGGTGTCTCCCATTGTTAGCATTGTTTTTGGAGAATTTATAATGCAAGGGAGGAAGATTTCGGTTGTATCATTCTTATAGAGCATTTTGTGTAGAGTAAAATGACTTCATCCTCTTTCAGTGAGGGAGGAAGCTAACCATTTACTTGCTCCCTTGAACCTTCTCCCCACCTTAACACCCTTCCTTTTGGTCATTTAGATCCAACGATCCCTTTGCCAGAGTGAGCAGGGTCCCAGAGTTGCTGGCACGGACCTCAATGGCCGGGATACACTTTCTTTTCATGGTTGTGGCTTGTGCCTTTTTGTCTGATTGCAGTGTCTGGCATCATACCAGGTAGGGGAGAGACACTGTTCTCCTTGGAGCGACCCAATGTCCTTGTACTGCATCGAGCATAAACCAAGTCTTGTCTTACTTGTGACAGGTGGGAAGACTTCAAAGAGGAGAAGGGAGATTCTCAGGCAAAGTACATTTCAAGTGTTTGTCTCTGTATCTGTCTTCCTTTGCCACTGCTTGGTAGGGTCGTCAGTCAACTGGCAAAACACAGGATCAATCACCTTTATACACTGTAGCCTGGAAGAGTATGTCCAGTTTTGGCTTGTGGATTATTACAGAGAAAAATTGGCCAGAAAGGAAGCTTAAAAACAAAACAGTAGCAATAGATCCTGTATCTCATCATCTTAAAGATAAACAAGACTGCTAGAATAACAGGAAGCACAGGCAGCCCACTAATCATCTTCGGTGTGAATAATGTCCATGTTTTCCCAGTAAAATAAATGGCATATCATCCCAGCATCAAGCATAATAATGCCTTTGCTGGCGTTGATGAACCTACCAGTCTGTGCCCAGCGACAGAACGACAGCCTTTCTGAAGGAAGTGTGCACGCGCGCCTTCTGGCAAACAAACCAGCAAGCTTTGTGTATCAAAAACGCGTTATCTGTTTTGTTAAATGTACTAAATATCATCTTAAAAAGGTTATAGTGTCTCATATATCAGTACTGTAACAGCCTCAGTGGAGCTGCAGTCACCACGCTGGTGTGCCACGAGGCAGTAGCAGTACGAGAGCTGGCTCCTGGTGGGAATATCAACCTGCTTCAGAAGTGACACTGCCTCATCCTTATTTGTTTCCGGATAATGAAGGGGCAAGATAATCTGTTCGTACATCTCTGCACAACACTCTCTTCTTGTGAGGGTACTGGCATTGCCATTGCCTCTTCCAGCTTGGTGTCACAATGGGATTCTTCCACATTAGGCTGTCCTTTCTAGTCCTGGTCTAGAACTTACAGTCCTCGCACACAAACCCTTAGTAACAGCAGCTGTAAGACGTCTCCACCCTGTGAAGCCCCCTTCAGGAGCCATCCCTGCCTGCCAGTGACCAGGAATTGCTGCTGAAGCACTGTTCATCACATTGCTGAGTCTTTCTCAGTCCTTCTGCAACAGTAGGACCATCATTAAGTCAGAATAAGCAGTTGTGGATCACCTGTGGTTTGGCTGTGCGTGAAGCAGGTACAGGGAAGGAGCACCGGTCCTGAAGTTCCTCAGCCACGTGCATTAACACGTGAAGAGCGGAGGATCCCATAGAAAACAAGCATTTTCTGCCACAACACACTGTAGCACAAGTCCGAGCATGGCTTGAGCTGGTGATGATGTAAGAACGGTGATGCACATTCCTATCGGCGTTAGCACTGAGCTTGCAAAATAAAGGAGGGAGGCATGGCCAGGAGAACGGGCTCTGTACATGTCTGCACTTCAAGATTTCAGGTGATATTCTTGGGAAAAACATTAGTTTCACATACACGCAGTCCTCGATGTGGTATAGCACAGTGTGTTCATGCCCACAGTATTCAGGTTGTTGTGAGGAAAGGAGGTTGTGATAGCAGTAGGTAGTAGTCCAGGATTACTGAAATTTGGTCTGAGCTATTGTCAGTAGGATAAACTGGTGTGGCGTCCTCAGCAACATGGCCTCAGACGTGGATGCAGTTCATAGAATCATAGAATCATTTAGGTTGGAAAAGACCCTTAAGATCATAGAGTCCAACCATTAACCCAACACTGCCAAGTCCACAACTAAACCATGCACCATGCCTACATGACCCCCCCCTCACTCCAGCCCCTCTCAGGCAGCTGCAGAGAGCGAGAAGGGCTCCCCTCAGCCCCCTCTTCTCCAGGCTAAACCCCCCCAGCCCCCTCAGCCGCCCCCCAGCACACTTGTGCTCCAGACCCTGCCCCAGCCCCGCTGCCCTTCTCTGGACACGCTCCAGCCCCTCCAGGGCCTTCTTGTCGAGAGCTGTTGGCTCGTGAGAGTTTAGGGGCTAGAGTGTGCTCCCTCCAAATGCCAACAGCATTCCTCGAGCAAATGTCAGTACAAGTTTGACCGCAGTCACATACAGATCGCTAACGCCTGTAGGCGAAGGTAAGGGTGCATCACGATTGGGCTCACAGTTTCTGTGGTACGTCATGTATCTGCGTGTGTATGTACTGAGCAACATCTGCTTTTGCAACCCTAAGTTTAAATAATGGAAACCTTGTATATGGAGTTGCCTAACTGAGGTTACCAGCAAGCAGCCTTGTTTTCTAAGGAGTGGCAAGGGAGAGGTAATCTCTTTTCTTAAATCAGCTGTCAGGAAAGACAGAAACAGGAAAGAAAGAGTATGTTCTTGGGGGCGCAGCCTTGCTTCTGTCACTTCAACCCATCACAGCATTTGTCTTTCTGGGAGAACTGGGTGGCACTGCAAACAGACGGGGGATGTACTTACTGTAGGTAACTTAGTCGTGACTATTCTTTGGAGGAATCATTTTGGTCTCTCCTGAGAACAAAAGCTAAGACAGCGCAGGTAACATTATTATCAAAATGTATTGACATAGTTCTTCCAAGAATACGATGTAAGAAAAGCCGGTCACGCTTCTGTTGCTTTGAATCCTTCCTGATACGTTATGATAGAAAGAGATTAGTTTTTACATGGTTGTTCATTGGAGCCTCCCACCAGACTTCGAGAGAGCTGTTAAGGCATTTCTTTGCTTCTGTGCAAATGCCATGCAAGGAAGCAAGAATTATATTAAATCAGGTTGCACTTTGTAGTCAGTGTCTTTCTCACCTGGAGGGACGTACTAAGCAAAAAGGTTAATAGTGCATGCGTTGTTAGGAGCAAACAGTTCTAATGAATTCTAATGACTTGTACCTCCCAAACTGCTATGTGAGAAATCATAAAGTTCCCAGAAAAGGAATCGATCTCACCTTATTGATTTTTCCTATTGCTTATTGCTTTTGTGTTCAAAAAACGTGCAGACGTGGCACCTGGGGACATGGTTTGGGAGGCCTGGGGGTGTTGGGTTGGGGTTGGACTTGATGATCCTGGAGGTCTTTTCCAACCTTGATGATTCTGTGATTCCGTGATTCCCGTCTACACCTCATCTGAGAAAAGTGAACAGACTGTCATGCCAGCTGGGGTGTTTTTATTCTTACAGTTTTATGCATCTATGTTTCATCAGCTGTTATTTACATTTATGGTGGAGTTTTCAGTTAATAAAGAGACTGGGATTCCCTATGGATTTGGTTGCTATTCCTTGGTTACAATCTCTGTGTTTAAGTTCATGCAAATCTCTCTTACAGTATCGAGGTCTTGACTTCAGTGTCTGCTACCTGTGATGCCAGCGTGCCTGGCACCTAGAAATGCTTTAAGTTAACCTTTACCTGCAGACATCCACAAAACTCTCTGTTTTCCTTTAAATCTCTCCTTCAAAGTCCGTCAGCATGCCTGTAAAGTAATGACAACAGCCACAATAATAGACTATGGTCAGCCACTCTCTGTAGTGTGATGTACTGTCAGTATGATTTTTCAGTTTCATATATCTAATATATCTACCTACCTTTGGTTTGTGCTTACCTTCCTGTGTCGGTGCAGTTTTAGTTGTAATTCTTTGTAACTGTCTTTGCACGAAGAAACAGCCTGAACTGTGAGCAGGGTTCCTAAGCAGTGTCAAGAAGACTGATAATATATGTTATAAAATCTTACCAGTTTAGAACTTTTCAGGTTATAGAGCAAAACTCAGCTCTAAAGGTAGCAAATGCGTAGCTGTTCGGTTGGTAGCCATATAAACGCAATAGCTACGGTATTAGACAAAGATAACAAGGCTGACGGACACCATGCTGTTATCAACATCACCTGGTTGAAGATGTCCCTGCTCACTGCAGGGGGTTGGACTGGTCGGTCTTTAGAGGTCCCTTCCCACCCAAACCACTCTATGATTCAGTGATCCCCACTAATTCCATCCCTAATTAAAAAGCAGCTTAATTCCAGGAATTATTATATGGTAATTAACCAAATACTGGCATTTATTACAGTGCCAATCATTTCACCTGGAAAACGCTGCCTTTGTTTGTTATATGTGACACACACACTGGTTCTTACGCACAAAACATTGAATAAAGGTAGGAAATGGTATCCGTTACACTTTTGACATGGATTTTTCCATGTCAAATCTTTTCAGATTTCAGAGTTTCAGGTGTCAGTCATCGGCTTCAGACTCATCAGTTCCAGATCCGATGAGCATTCCTTCTGGTTCTTTTTTCGATCGGCTGCTGTGACAGCCCTTAACCCTCCAGTACACATTGCCTTTCCTGAGCTCGGCAATCTCCGAGTCTCTGCACTCTGTTGGAAGCAGATGAATGTTGCCTTGCTGCGCATCAGCAGTCTCAGGTAGGAGAACTGGTTTGTTTGCGTAACATATTGTTTACTGTCGCTTTTTTGTAAAGGTCCCTGTACAGGGTGATTGTCCAGCACAGCAAAAAGTCTCAAGACTTAGTTCCTTTTATTTGTTGAGGTTTTAGACTTGTGAGGTCTCAGAATTGTCCTAGACCTTCATCAACCAAGTCCAAAAGAAGACAAGCGAGTAATTAGACCTAGGCTTAATTTTGCTTTTCTTCAGAATGCATAATTATTGATTCTCCTACTTAGGAAAACTGTTCATACAAAATAGCAGTGACTAATCTATTTCTCATTTTTAGGCGAGATTACTCTCATATTTAGACAAGATTACTGAGAATAGATGTGGCAGCAACCTCAGGTACATCTGGATCTCGTAGGTTTTACTACAGGTAGGAGACAGTAGTTAGTAAAAGTAAATGCTAACAATAGAGATAAGTCAAGATCTTTGTTAATTTTATTAGAATTATGGCAATTACTCATAAAAGCTTGTTGACATGTTTAGGAAGATGATGGAGAAATCTAAGAACAGAATATCATCCATCATCCATCCTGGTTAGACCAAAAAGCTGTCTAGTCCAGTATCTTGTTTCCAGGAGTAGCCAAAACTGGCCGCTTAGGGAGGGAGCTGCTCATGGCAGAAGAGCCGGAGGTAATATTCATACAGAAATATGCTTTGAAAAAATAAACAAGTGCTGGGGCTGAAAGCTCAAACCTGTGATACCTTCTATAAAGACAATTTAAGGTATTTTAGCTTCAGAATTAACTTTGTGACATTTGTGTAAAACGGAATTAGGTGGGTACATTGCTTACAATGGCTCCGAAGTGATGGCATACCCGCGATGTTCTGTCCAGTCTTTATTCCTTCCTTCCCAAACGAATGCGGAGGACTCTCATGACCCCTGTTTTCAAGCCCTCCACAAATTTCTGCTACTTCTTTGTGTTCTGATAGCATCTGCCACTGCTATATGACGCTTCGGTACATGGAAGTGTACGGTCCCTCGTCAGAGTCTGAATACGTTAAACACAAGGAGACCGTGCTGGAAGCGCCCAGAGCTGTGAGTTTTCTTCTGCGTAGCCCCGGCCAAAGGAGCAGCCCTGTCATGAGCTGCTTCCCCCGGTACAGTTGTCAGGATGAGTCCTTGTCCTGGCTTTGAGCCTACAGTGCTGCAGTTTCCTCAGTTATTTCTAGGCCTGGTTACGTGGAGAGGGATGCATTTCAGATGTCTCGGGTTAGCACCTGCTTCTGTGCTAACCAGCAACCGGCTAAGTAAAAAAAAACATCCTAGTCTTGCAAAGGACACTGTCGCGTTTTTCAAGCTACTAAAGGTTTGTGCAACGTAGATCGTGGACCTCACGCGTGGAATGGGAATAAAGATTCCCAATGTCTTGATCTATGCTCTCTGGCGTAGGCTGATCTCTGACCTCCCAGCTGCTCGGCTAACGTCACTCCTTGTAAGCATCATGAAAAAAAGAGAGTTTAAGGAGTCTGATTTCTCAGCTTCTATGGCTGCCACGTTTGTCCCAGCTGCCAGGTATGAAAGAGGTCTCTTAGTTCACTGTTTATTTTTAGGTGCTTTCCTTCCCAAGAGCACCCTTGGCTGATTAAATACACCTTAAACGCCAGATAAGTTAAAGCTGAGAATTTTAACCTAACAAAAGAGAAATTTTGAAAGGAAGTTGTGAGCTGTTCCTGATCTACGTCCAAGTCCCTTAGTTTTAGTGTCTCAGCTACATTGTGAGCGGGGGAGGAGTTACTTCTCCTGAGTGCATCCTCGGAGTTTCTCTGCCACGATGCTTTGGGGATTGCTCCTCTGGATGCGTCTGGACAGTTCCATTTTCCAGTGAGATTATCAAGGCAGAAAAATCGCTCCTCAGTAGCTGAGCCAAGAATATTTGTCTTCTTTTCTGTTAGGTTGGTAGGCCGTAGCAGATGCCAACTGTCATGAGCATCTCAGAAGGGGAATTCACTTACGTTGCCTTTAAACGAGAAGTTTGGGTAAAATAAGGTTGACCTGCGCTGAAAGTCCCAGGTTCATGAAAGCAGCTCCTGTTACTCCAGTGGTGTTGTGCACGCGGCTACGGCGTCCTCCTGGTTTTGTGAACAATACGATTCTTCTGTCACGGTTATACAAGGCGGTGTAGCGCCGCCTTGACAGGGTTACAGAGTTTTGAAAAGATATTCCCTAAAAAAACATATAAATGGCCTCAAAAATTCCCTGGACTGTAAAGGGCTTTATTGTACGTAATAAAGAAGACAGAACTGTGCTACTAGAACATCTTTTAGCCAGATGTTCGTCTTTAATTTTTTTCTTTGCCTTTATCACTGCTAGCAAGGATTTAGCTGGAAAATCGAGGACGCTGGTATTTACAGAACTGGAATGAACTTGTGGAAATGTCTCGTAATGATACTAAAACCAGATTGTAAATGGTGAATTACATCGAGATTCTTATTAGAAGAGTCATGTAAAAGCAATATTGTAATAAAATAATTACCCTTCACTCAAAACAGCAGACCCACGTAGGTGAGCTTCTGCGCGGTAATGGAAAACGCGCCCTTGTGTTCAATTTGTTACTTAAACTAAAAGGAATTCTGTGAAAGCTCGTGCTGCCGCGTGTGTCTCATGGACGGTGAGTGTGCGGGTGCCCTCCTCCGAGGCCCGCGCGCCCCGTCCAGCCCCCGCGCAGGCGATGAAGGCCGGCCGCGGGCAGCACCTGCCCTTCGGGGTCAGCCCCGCTCTGCCCTGGGCTCGCTTCGCCCCCTCCACACGCGGCACCCTGCGATGGAATTCGCTTCCCCTGGAATTATTATCCGCTTACCCTAAAATTATTTGCTGGAGCGTGTCCAGAGAAGGGCAGCGGGGCTGGGGCAGGGTCTGGAGCACAAGTGTGCTGGGGGGCGGCTGAGGGGGCTGGGGGGGTTTAGCCTGGAGAAGAGGGGGCTGAGGGGGGCCCTTCTCGCTCTCTGCAGCTGCCTGAGAGGGGCTGGAGTGAGGGGGGGGCTGGTCTCTGCTCCCAAGTCACCAGTGACAGGACGAGAGGAACCGGCCCCAGGCTGCGTCAGGGGAGGGTTAGGTTGGGTGTGAGGGAAAATGCCTTCCCTGCCAGAGGGGTCAGGCCCTGGCACAGGCTGCCCAGAGAGGTGGGGGAGTCACCGTCCCTGGGGGGGTTCAAACACCGTGCAGCCGTGGCACTGGGGGCCATGGTTTGGGAGGCCTGGGGGTGTTGGGTTGGGGGTTGGCCTTGGTGATCCTGGAGGTCTTTTCCAACCTTAGTGATTCCATGATTCTGTGATTCTATAAGGAATACTGAGGTGGTGTTTGTTGTTTCTAAGAGCACAGTGTTTAAGGAAACCGTTTGTCCTCCCCAAAAAGGAAAAAAAACAGCTAATGCACACAGAAACGCTGAAATGAGTTGTTGCTGAAAAATATGGTTTGGGTTGCAAAAGCTGCTGCTTCTTGCAGCTGTTCTCTCACAGCTGCACGTACGGTTCTGTGGTGTGCGTGTCAGGGGAATGCAAAGCCGACAACTGAATCTTCAGGGAAAGAGGGGAGTTTTGCAGTGTGGATGTGGACAGAGCATTCCTTGCGTTCGGTGAAGAAGAAATAAGTAGGGAGATAAAGGGGCAGAGGGAAAGCACTGTTAATTAACTGCTCGTTACCACAGGATGTATTTGTACGTTCATGAGCAATATTAACGGCGCCTGAACGTGCCGCGGCGTGGCACGTCTGTCAGCCTTCCAGTGCATTATAATCCTATTTCTGCTTTTTTTGTACAGCAAGAAGTTCCTTTTCCAAAGGAGCATGTTTATTAAATGTCCTATGACCAAGTCATTTCTTGGTGTAATGTTATATTTAGAGCAACATTAACTTTAAACACGCAGCGTAATTATTTCTGTGCAAATCTCTCCTGAGCAAGGACTGAGCACTGAAGCGCTTTTGCACTCAAATCCTACGTGGAGAAGGAAAGCAGTAAGACACACAGGGAATATATATTCTTTGTGATTTTACGTGTTTGACATCCAGGTGACGTTTTTAATGGTTGTTTGATTCTCCGGACTACTGGGCTCTGAAAATTGTTGAATGAAATAAGCTAATGAGTCTTAAGGCGACTCCTGGTGCTCACACACCCGAGAGAGGCGCAGGCTCCGTGCGGCCGCACTGGGGGTGTCAGGGAGGGCAGAAGCTGCGAACGCCGTCGGGTCAAACGCCTTCTGCACCGCTGTCCTGTAGGAAGCTGAAGTTGGTAAGAATTGATGTCAGTACTATTGCAGTAAATCTTACTGAAAGTGAATGCTGCGATGATGGCAAATACAAACCTGTGAAGAATTTAATCCATGTTCCACGAAAGCACGGGGGGAAGCGTGGCATTTTTCTCCGTTAGGGTCTGCACAAGCCCTGTGCTGCCTGACGTGCAAGCTGAGCTTTCACCTGTGCACAGACAACGCTGCGCGTCTTCGCAAGTCTCATTTTAAAGGGTGATGGATGTATTTGGATATCACTGGAGGGTAAACGTAGGCAAATATTGATGCTGTGATAGTTGCTGCTGTAGTTCTCTCCCAGCGGCTTGAATCCAGCAGCAGAGCTTTCTGGGGACGCCCCGTGTGGGCTCCTCATGTCCTCCCGCTCCCTGCACAGCCACAAGCACACAAAGCCTGGGTGGCCGCGGCGCTGTGGCACTGGGAAACTTTCAGGGTTTAAAAAAGCAAGTCATGGGAGCATCAGTCCATGGTTGTATTTTATAGGGCAGTAAGGAGCACGAGGCTCTATCGATTTGTTTTTTCCAACTAACTTTAACTTCCTAAAACAAAACCGAAGCCGATGGTGTATGTGGTCACTGTATAAATGATTGCTTGTTATAATAACTCTTTGCTTAATTTCTTTAAACATTTCAAATAATTTCCCTAATTTGAAAGGTTCCTACATTTGCTTGAACTGCTAGACAATGCCGAAGGTCAGTTATGTAATCACAAGCGTTAGTTTTATCTTCATTTTGGTGTAACGCATGAACTGTGAAAAAGCAACTAGACCAGAGTAGACGAAGCTCTTCAAGTACCTTTGTGCACAGCGATGTCCTTTTCCCTAGTGTTGGTTTTGTTTCCTTTTTGTTTATTTTTTTAAATCACTAACTGGAGTAAACATTTCCATTTTAGTCCTCCTCGGCCTCTGACTAACATGAATGACACCATGGTGACCCACATGTCCTCTGGAGCACCTACACCCACAAAAAGGTATGCGTGCCTTGCAATATTGGTTGCTTATTTCCATGAGAGGTAAAAAAAACGCAGAGTATTGCTTTCAGATAACGCCACTTCAAAGCGTGTACGCAGCATTCATAGTATAAGGAATTGTTCGTGGTGCTTCATTTTGTTCTCTCTGAAGAGTGATCTTCTTTTATTGGAATGGATGTTGTTACGAGCGTAACCAAACTGAGCTAAAGAGGTTTTTGTTTTTCTTTTTAAATAGAGCATTACTTCCAAAGCTGTTCTGAGAAAGGCTGGTCTTGTTGTATCATAGGCTCCCCCGCTTACAAGGGATTATTCCGTTCTGCTGGAGACATTTCACGTAACAAGCGTACTGCGTTGCCATCGTCAGCACTTGCTCCCCGCACCAAACACAGCTGAGCTGCCGAAATGCTTTCAGGTTGCCCATGTCTACTAGAGGCATTTGGGTTTGAGTTGAATTTGGGTTTACATTTACTTAGTTAGATATATATAAATTACCGTATGGATGTATGTATGTAAACATACAGAAAACTAGTTGAATCACGTATTTGTGCTTTTCTTGCCTGTTAAGATACGCTAGGGAGCATAGCAAGGTGGTTCACTGGAGACTTCACTTGTCCGAAGCCGTGAATGAATAAAAGTTCCCCGCAGGGAAAGAGGAGCTGAACTGTCGCTATTTTAGTGACAAAGTGGTACTCAAGAGGCAAGCCAGATCCCTCATTTTCAGCAGCAGCCCTTCAAACAGAACTAAGCAAAGATCCATGTACTTTCCTTCTACTTTCCAAGACAAAAAAAAAAAAAAAATCAGTTGTGTGTGCAGTTTTGAACTGGCTACGTTAACATTATTTCAGACTCCGCGTGGAAACCATCCCATGTGGTGTCTGCAAGCACTACACCATGCAGTACACGGGATGACTCCAAATATGAGGTGTGGTGGAGTCCCCATCACTGGAGGTTTTCTAGACACGGTTGGACAAGGTGCCAGGTAATCTTACCTAGGCTACCTTTCCCGTGGAGGCTGGGCCAGGTGACCTTGTGAGGTCTGTTCCAACCTGGGCTGTTCTATGATTCTGTGAGATACACCCTATTCTATGAAATACGCCTTTTGCTGAATTAGAAGCGAGGAGGCTGCGAGAGCAGACAATTCCCAAAGCCAGTGCTTTGCAGGGTATTCGTGCAGGCTGTCCTTAAGCACATGACCCATAACATCTCGCTTATTGCATTGCAAGCAACCTTGTGGGCAAGCTCTTCTGCATTGTCGCTGCTTTGGGGTCCACGTTTGTTCACCGTAGTGCAGACAACAGTCGCCTTCAAATCTCTATCAGAGAAGATCCTGCTTTAGGCACGCATGTCCTCTGTGCACACAGACTTGAAACACCGCCTGAGTAGCAACGCCTGCAGGGCTCTCCTGCAGCCTCCTCTTGCGCAAAGCTCTTACGGAATGGAAGGGTGCGACCCTCTGTCCATCTGACTGAGGAGCAGCAGTTCATTTGGGTAGGGCTCACCTAGTTCCTTAGTTTCTACTTCTTTGTTTAACCAGCTTTTCCCATTTCCTTAATCCAAACTGGGTAATTCACATTTTAAAAATCTGTAATTCCACAGTCACCAAGACCAACTCACCTGTCTGGTAGAGAGCTTCCTGATGCCATCCTGTCGTGTCCTGGCTCACTAACATTTTGCCTCTTTCCAGTACGTGACTGGTTTCTGTTATGGTCAGTGGGCATGGTAGGTGCCTTTTTCTCTCATGGAATAACGTAGTCCCAGGAACTATTAATTCCTCTCCTTTCCACTTGGTGATTTCTTTCTTTCTCAGAGCGTGCCTGCTGTGTTATCTATAAAAATCACGTCTGATCTGGAAGAAGACAGAGTGAAACTTGAGGCAAGATTATCCACAGCAAGTATCTCTGTGTTCCTTGCCTTGCAAAATACCACAACTCATGCAAAATACAGGGTTAGCACCGAATATTCTGCAGGATGGTCTCTGATGGGGGGTGGAGCAATCCTCCACAGATGTGCCTTTCAGCTGCTGATCTAGTTCAAGCACATGGGAACAAATGCTTTATTGCTAAAAGAGCAAATGAGAAGATGAAACGAATGTTGGCTTTATTGCCAAGTACCAGCATTGATCCTTAAGTACTTTTACCTAAGGAAACACTTTTTTTTTTCTTTTTTTTTTTTTCATGTCAACATCCAGAAACTTGTTCTGGATACGTCTTTCAGATCATAATCTGCCAGGTATGCTTCTGTTCTTCTGTGAGCAGGGCCTAGGCTACCTATTGCCTTAATTTGAGGGGGGGCACCACAGAAAATGCTAGGAAAATACCATAGCAAACACTAATCCAAAATAAGAAGAGGGCTGGATACTACGACGTGACTCTTCAACTTGTTTTCTTGGCTACGTAGACCTTACAGTACACTGTTGAGATAAGGGATAGCAGAACAGCATTTTTGTCTGGGATAATGAAGGGAAAGAAAATCAACAGCTTATGGTAAGTAGATATTAGTAGATAAAGTACTGTTGAAGGTGAACAGTAATTAGATTGTGACAAGGCCTACATTGTCGGGGGTTTTAAGGGCACAAGAATTTCATGCTGATATTGTATCCTGTCACCCGTGATGACAAGTAGCAGATGCTTAGCTAAGATTATAAGCAGTAAGTCATTAAGTCAAGTCAGTAAGTCAAAATTGCTCTTGGCTTTTGCACTCGCTCCCATCTCGCAGCACTCATCAGTTTACTTCCTGATTTGCAGTATTTATAGAGGCCGCTGCTTCATAAGTGCAGCATCCACAAGTGAGTTCTACAATTATGACCTGTTTAAGAAAGCTCTTCCTTTTTTGTTCTAAAATTCACCTTCTTCATGCCATTGAAGGCTGTATATATCCCACCTGCTTCTAGCCTACGAGTCCTTATCTACTTAATTTTTCCTTGCACAGAAGGTAATCTGTAATTTGGATCAGGCTCATTGTCCTTATCAGTACCTCTCCTTCTTCCACATTTCTTTTTTGATGTGGCATGACCAGAACTGCACCTAAGAGTCAGATCTGAGCCCACTTTAGTGTTCCAGTCCCATATTCTTCTGCTTGTGTGAATCACAGGGATTTTGTGAGCAATGAAAGAAATCTTTCTCTTCTCTGATGTGGGCAAGGGTATGCGTAGATCTGGAGTTGATCACAAGAATCCCAGAAATACTGGATGTAGAAGCTGCAGTGATTAAGGGAAACATGAATAGCTCTTCAAAGTGCTACTACGATTAGTATTTTGACTAGTGAGGACATGACAGAATCAGCAACAGGGCTTCAGAATCAGCAACGCCCTTTGGCTTGGAGCATTTTTGTATTTATAGAGGAGCAAGGTCTCTGTCTGTTGCTGTCTGTTGTCCAAGGCAAGATCAGGTAGACCAACAATAATTCAGAAGTAAAGACTTGAGCAATCAGAGCTGTTTGGACACATGACTTGTCATCTGCCTCTGCACACCCTGCGATTGTCAACCCCCAAGACTTGCTGAAGAAGTTCCTCATGAGAAGCAGTTATCACTTGCTAACTCAGACCTCTCACATCTGTAGAAGGGAGCGGAGTGAGATCGTCAAGAAAGCTGTGTGGTAACAAAAATGTCAAGATAGGCTCCTTCAGCCGTTGGGGCCGATCCTGGATCACAGTTATTACTGAACAACGTCCAGTTGACTGCGAGCAGCTCGTGTTTTGAAAAGCATGCAAGTAACTATAGGTGACTTCCCCTTTAAAAGCACAGAACTTTACTGTACCCTGATAAATGAGCCATTTCCTCAGCAGTTCAAAGGCTGCACTGGGGTAATTCAGGATGAAGACCTCTATAGTACATATACTTCACAGATACTGTCCCCAGCAAAGGCTAAGAAAAGAAGATGGAATAAACACGGAATAAACACCAGAGAAACAATGTGATTCTGCAAAATGATCGTTGCATCATCCTTTGTCCACAGTTTGCTCTTCCCGAGAGGCGAGGCATTCACACAAGTGCAGAATGGCGGCAGACCAGTCCAGAACATATCTTTAGAAAGGTGAAATCATCTTACTTTCCAGTGTCATCTTCTGTCAGACATCATGACAGATCACAGGCAGCAAATACGTGGTAGATGCCATCATCTGTGACCACCATACCCGTGTGAGTACCTGCCTCTTACCAAGGTCCTGGCTCATCCCTCTTCAAGGATCCCACTTTCTGTTAGGAAAGGTTACATCATCTAGCAGATTCTGCAAGAATTCATGGGAAGAGGCTTCTTCTCTCTATACTTACTTATTCCAGAGAAGGAATGGGGTATTTATCTTTTCCTGGACCTGGGGGGTACGGACCGGCTGCCTCAGGTTCAGGTAGTAATGTTTGCCTCCATCATTCCAGCTCCCCAGGCTCTCAGCTTGCAGAATGCACACTTCTCCATAACCACTCAACAAGCCCCTGGGGATGTACCTGAGGCTCGCAGTGGGACCCAGACACATCTCTGGAAAGGTATTGTCATTCGGACTCTGCTTCCTGCCTTTGTTCTTTGCAAACTACCTAGTTGTGGTGGCTACGTGCACCTGACCAAGTCTAATCAGGGTTGGGTTGGTTTTAATCGCATAATAGTGAGAAATACAGGTCTTTATCAGAGCTTCTCTGTTTGTTCAGCTGAGGGTCTGCAAGGAGCGATCAGTGAAAGCCATTTCAGATGATAGCGTTTGTATGATCCAAGCTGTTTCCGTCGCTGCAAGGCTTGCTTGCTGGCATTACCGAGTCAAACTACACTGAAAAGTACTTCCAGAGTAGCATAGATTATCTTAACCAGGCTGTGTCCACACACACCAAGGAAATGCTGCATTACCACACCAAAAACCATTACCAAGCTCTTACTTGATATTGCTAAAACTTTGGCTCAGGTCAAGTATACATATTCAAAAAAGAATATGGAGACACTTCAAAATTACTTGAGAGGGAGCTAGAGATATCTCTGAAAGCTGGAAATGTGATGCTGAAGGAGCACTGCCTGTTTAGTGTATTAAGGAAGGCAGAGGTGTGATTTGCTAGCTAGGTTACCAATATTTGTACGTGGCGATACGTCCAGTAGCAGGGGTTTTTAGCCTTGCCTAGAAGGGCATTTCAAGGTCCACTAGCTTCTGCATAGCCTCGGCATACGGCCAGTCAACCTGGGTGGTTCCAGAGTCCGTGTGTTTAGTAGTAAGCACAAAAGCTAAAATACTTGGCTCTTGCCTCGGGGGCTCTGTATTTGTCTCAGCAGATGCCCACCCGTATATCATGAAGTATTTCCGATTTTTTCGAGTTTCAGTTCACTGACTGAACCGCTGAATACATTGAAGCATTATTGGTTCATCTGTCATCTAGTTGTCAGGGGCGTAGAAGCGCACGTCAGTGTTGTCTTTGTGTCCTTCATCTCTTTAAGCCTGGAAAATGTTCAGGTGCAGGCAGTTAATAATAGAGTGAGGTAAGGCAGGAGAAACAGGTTTTTCCCCCTTGAAGATTTCTTGTCTTTCTATTTTGTCGGTTCACATATGTCTGATTGCAGTGTTTTCCCCAAGATTTATTACAGTTACTATTGCTCTAGGTTAATCCATGATGTAAAAGACCATCACTGACTAAAATTAAGGGCCTCATTTCCCTAGCTGGAGGCGCTCTCACATCTTGGCAGCATGAAATAAAGATGGCAGGGTCGCCGAGGTTGTTCTGTGTGAGCTGGATGGGGTTCGGATCCGCATTTTAATGTGCCGAAGCTGTTCAAACTGGGCACTTCTCAGTGGCTTGCCTTCTTTTTGAAAGCCAAATTTGTTCCTAAAATTGCCTTTATTTTATATACCTGGAATAAGAAGTGGATGAAAATGTTAGAAGTTACACGTTTGCCTGTCTGTGGACAAAAAAATTCATCCTGAAAACAGGAGAGAGAGGGCTCAGCCTGTCTTTGAATGACCTCAGCACTGGAAAAACATGAAAAGGGCATCAGCAAAGCACAATAACATTTGGAAGTTGGAAGGAATAGTAAATGGATACCTGGACATGATTTTGCTGGAAAAAAGAGAAGTGCTTCTGCAATTTTTTTGTTGCACCCATACTGTTAAGAAGTTGCTGTTCACAGGGTGCCTGCAGATACAGATATAGCTAGATAGAGCTGTCTGGGTAGGTATAGCTAATGCAGGACCTCAGTGCAAGTCCGTACTGATTGATGTATGTAGTTTGAAAAGCCTTTTTCATGTGCTTCCTAGTAATGTTTTTAATAAGAGAAGGAATTTAGCGAGAATTGTGGATTGCACTAAATTATTTGTGAAAACCAGCCTCACTCCAGTCTTAATCTGTTCGTCACAGATGCGCACGTGGGGGTTTGGGTCTCTCTAGGAGGCACAGGGGGTTTCTGCTTCATCCCCAGGCTTCTCTGCGGCCAGAGCCGGTCAGAGCTCGGCTCTGTGCCACGGCTCCTCCATACTGACCTCCGCAAAAAGAGTTAAGCCAGTCTGCGGCCAGAAAATACGTTATCACCCGTGGAAGAGAGGCTGGAATCGGTAACTCTTGCTGTGGGAGAAAGAGAGATTTCTCTAGCTTGTGCTCCAAAGCTCTGGCCTCGAGAAACTGAGGCACCGATTTGGCTCCTGGAGGTGGAGTAGGCAGTCCTCGGTCCAGGCCGTCCCTGGGGAAGAAAGGCTGTGGCCAGCAGGGCGAGGGAGGGGGTGCTGCCCCCCTGCCCCGCTCTGTGAGACCCCCCTGCAGCGCCGCCTCCAGCTCGGGGCTCCTCAGCACGGGACAGACACGGGGCTGTTGGAGCGGGGCCAGAGGGGGCACAGAAATGCTCCGAGGGCTGGAGCCCCTCTGCTGCGAGGCCGGGCTGGGAGAGCTGGGGTTGTGCAGCCGGGGAAGGGGAGGCTGCGGGGAGATCTTATTGTGGTTTTTATATATTTAAATATATAAAGGGGGCTGATAAGAAAGATGGGGCTGATAAGAAAGGTGGGGACAGACTTTAGCAGGGCCTGCAGCGACAGGACAAGGGGTGATGGGTTTAAACTAAAGGAGGGGAGATTCAGACTAGAGAGAAGGAAGGAATTGTTCACGCTGAGGGCGGTGAAAGCCTGGCCCAGGCTGCCCTGAGAGGCGGTCGATGCCCCATCCCTGGGAACACCCAAGGCCAGGCTGGACGGGGCTCTGAGCAACCTGCTCTGGCTGAAGGTGTCCCTGCTCACGGCAGGGGGTTGGGCTGGGTGGCCTCTAAAGGTCCCTTCCCACCCAAACCCTTCTGTGATTCATGTTGGGGCTGCATCCATTCGTTGCACGAGGGCTGCCAAAGACCAGACGGGACCAGCTGTGCCGCGGAGCTTCTCACTCTTCCAGGACGCAGCGGACGCCGCCATTCAGGGGCAGGGCAGGATGGAAACCTCTTTTTGTGACTTCCCGCTGTTAAAAATATAAAAATAACCTCCCTTTGACAACCGTCTTGTTGGGAATAAGACTGAGCTGAAAGAACAGGATTTTAATGCCTGAGCTCCCTTTTTTTGTGAACTAGAAAGTGAAAAACGAACAAACCAAAGGAGCCCTCATCAGTGCTCCTCTTCAGTCCAGGCACATCTCTCAGAGGAACCTCTGTTTTTTCCAGCCTCCTCATCCTCCCCTTTCAGTGGGGAAATATTCAGAGGGGCAATGAACTCCTCAGATCCCACCATTCCATAACTGTATTTTGCACAAGGCAGGGAGCTTTCTGTCGTCTCTAAAATGCTGTAGACAGAATGAGGCCAGAGAACGTTTTTTCTCGTAAGCAGGGAGTTCTGGGAACAGAACCATAGCCAAGGCCATGCTCAGCTGTGGATTTTTTTCACATTTACATACATAACATTACAATTTTGGTATTTTTCATCTTGCAAAATGTAAGTTTCCAAATTAAAAAGGCCAGTGGATACAGTGGCATGTTTGCATTGTCCCGTGCATTTATTGAGACATAAAGGGGAAACTTTAAGGCAACCTAGCCTACGTTTGTTACCTATGATACAACAAAACACAGTACTTCTCCGATCTTTACAGCCAACGAGTCTTTCTAAATAAATGGAGGTCATTATGTCTGTTCTGTAAGACTAGGCCAAGCCCATTAAATGTTATTTGTTTTAGCTAATTTATTTTAAATTACTTCGGGAATAGATTTTTTCCTGCTGTTGTGGTCAATGCGCACTATTCTTCTTCCAGTAATTCTGTTCCCAAAGACAACCTGTCCTCAATTAGGTTAATGACGTGTATTTCCCTCTTTGAATACCCTTTTACATCATTCGTGTTCTCAGCAGCCGTGGTCAGTCTGTAGGTTACGCAGCTTCGTGCAGATCCACGTTAGAATTCAAATGCGCTGTATTTCGGTCTTGTTAATGTACATGATATTTGAAAAGGTGGATGGATCATGCTCTGTTTTCTCCTACAAGGCTTCCATACGTCGCTGTTGCCGTTATGGGTCCTATAAAGCGTAAGAGCGACAACCATCTCAACCGCTCGGTTGTCTGCAGCGTTGTTCCCCCCCACGCTAGCTGCAGCAGGCGCCCTGCGTGGTTCATGCGGATAAATAAACGCTTCTGGAGTGGGACAGAGCAGATCTGATTTTGACGTCCGCTTTGAGATGAGAACAGCCTGGCAATGCCAGTTTTCTTGCCTGTAAAGGGAGCGCAGACAGCGAGCTCGTATTTAGAAGCCTCTAGTAATGTGTGCTCAGGGAGGCAAAAGTTTCTCCCTTGGACTGATAAAGGTCTTTAAAATAGAAGTCCTTTTCAACAACCTAGCCTGTAAAAGCAGTCACCGTATTTGCTACCTGCAATCCAACACAGTATTGCATTCTTTTTTTCCTGATTTCTAAGGAGCCTGGAGACTAGAGATGTAGCATTTGGTCAGGTGAAGCATGTTCTTACAGCCTAAAAAAACCTTATTTGCAAGTTAAGAACTGAGGCTGAAAGGGAGGGATATGATGTCACCTGCCTAGACAATATCCAAAACCTTTCTTTTTTCCTATGTGAGAGGCTTTATTTCCACTAGCTTGGATTTTTTTTCAGCCTTCTGCTCCTACTGCCACTGATCCCCTGCTCTGCCTAGTCCCTCATACTCCTCCTGCCTTTATTCTTGCTCGTCCTTGTTTAACTGCTGTCTCCGGCACCGTTGGTTACCCCCCGCCCGAGCCCTGCCCTTCTCTGGCTTTGCTAACGTACGCGTGACTGGGTAGTTTCCCGCTTTTTGATCAGACCTGCAGAAACCTTCCTCTGCCATCAGCTCTGCGTTGATATAGTCCGTGTCTATGTCATTGATGCTGCCCCTTGGTTTTTTTAAGTTCTGTAACCCAAAGCGATTTTCATTTGCTTGGCTAGCTTAATTTATCTTCTGACAATTTCCAATGTGCCTTTTTTCTCCCCTGTTGCCGTGTCCACATTCATCTCTCTGACATTTCCTTCTAGCTGCCCAGTCACCAATTCCACCCGAAAGTGACTGAAACCACTGTTATTGTCCGCTCCGCCGTTTTTCTTTGAGACAGGTGGAGTACATTCCTTTTCTTATATTCTGCTTCTTAGACCTGTGTGACCTCTAGCGATCCCAGATCCATTTTAGCCATAGCTTCAGCCGCAGCAAGGTTTTGGGGGGAGAGAGTTCAATAGCATGAGCCTGGGTGGGTTGTGGCAGCTGGCACCGTCTGGATTGCTGCTATAGGCGCGGGCTTGCTCCATAACACCACGTATATGCCTGCCTAACACCAGACAGACTTTATTTCTGGAAAAAGGATAAAATATGGCTTTGTCTAGAGGCAAGGGAGATCCCAGCTCACGTGTAACCTTGCGCAATGGGGGGTGAAGGAGAAGGGGACAGCGAGGAGGAAGGAAGGGTGAGGAGAAAGGTCAGCGTAAGGAATCAGACTAACAATTTCAAACAAAAAAATCTGTGTTTTAGTACTTATTATTTAAACTGATACCTAGATGCCTATAGGTATTTGGTTTTAACTTGTGCTTTAAAGTCCTGCAGGTGCGATGGTGAGTCTGTGGGATGTGGGTTGTGAGGGAGATGCGTTAGGTGAGAGCGTGGAGGGTTTGATGGGGAGAAAAATGCGGTCAAAAAGCATCAGCAAGGGGAACAGTCGGGGGATGTGTACACTGCTCTTAAGTGGCTGTAAGGTTCGAGATCAAGAGGAAAATATGTGAATAAAATATAAAAAAAATCCTGGGTTTGGAACCTAGATGGGAAGGGTGTTCCCCTCGTGCTGTTGGCACGCAGACGGTCTGGGGGCAGCGCAGAGCTGGGAGGGCGTGCGGGCACGGCGCTGTGCCGTCCCGTCCTGCGGCCAGCCAGCGCCTCGAGGGACCGCGGGGTCGGAGCACGAGGCACAGCACCTGCGGGCAAGGCAGCTGTGCTTAATCCTACGGCTGCTGTGATGGTATCTTCTAACCTGCTTCTGTCGTGAAAGCTTTGGTCTACCTTTACACCACTTCTCACATCAGCTACTTCCACCTTTTCTGTAGTTTTTTCCCTTTTTCCAGTAGTGCTGCTTCAGTTTATCTTTGTGCTGCTGCTGATGTAACATTTCTCACTCATTCCAGCTCTTCCTGCGGTTCATGACGGGTTTCCCAACGGCTTCACTGCTATCCAACTGCTGTCCCAGGGCTGTTGGGTCCAGCAGAGCAGTGGTGACAAGAACGCCCTGCCGGCCGGGAAGGGAACGGGGGGCAAGGCTGCCCATCACAAGCACCCTGCGGGCTGTGCACACCCGAGTATTTGAGAATTTGGATTTGCTCTCTATCGCCTTTCTCATCACGTTCAAACACTTAGTTTCTTCTTTAGTTCTTTTTTACTCCATTTTGCCTACGCTTTTGTTTTTTCCCTAGCTACCTGATCTTTGTGTGCGCTGAGATTTGTCAGCCTAGTTCACCTCAATGTTTCTATAACAAAGCCACAGAAATCACGGGCCGGTTTAGGTTGGGAGGGACCCCTTGGGATTGCCTGGTCCAACCCCTGCTCAAGCAGGGTCAGTCAGAGGAGGTTGCCTGGTCGGGTTTTCAATACCTCCACGGGCAGAGACTCTGCGGCCTCTCTGGGCAACCTGTGCCGGTGTCTGACCACCCTCATAGTAAAATGTGGGGGTTTTGTGTTCAGGTGGAATTTTTTACTTTGCGCCCGTGGCCTCTGGTGCTGGCACTGGGCACCACTGGGAGAGCCTGGCTCTGTCCCCTTGACACGGGTTCGATCCCCCTGAGCCCTCCCTGCGCCAGGCTGAGCAGCCCCAGCTCCCTCAGCCTCTCCCCACAGCACAGATGCTCCAGTCCCTCCCCATCGTGGTGGCCCCTCGCTGGGCTCTCCCCAGCCTGTCCATGTCCCTCCTGTACTGGGGAGCCCAGCACCGGACCCAGCACTCCCAGTATGGCCTCCCCAGCGCTGAGCAGAGGGGAAGGGTCCCCTCCCTCCACCTCCTGGCAGTGCTGCGATGCCGATACCTTCGGTTTTGTTCAAGTCGTCTGTTTTTACACTTCCACATGTTTTCTATAAATTTCCTGATTAAGATTTTTTTTTTTTTTTTCAAGTAACTGAACAGCAACATACACACTCCAACAGCTTTTATCACTGCTGTCCTTCTGCAGCCACTCTGCTGGCTCTTCATTCTTCCCTGTCCTGTGTCTCCTAAAATGCAAGTGTTACAAGATCATGTTTTTCCCCTGGATTCTCTATTTAATGATGACCATCCACATGCCGCTGCTGTTGGACTGCATCGCGTTTCCCCGTACAGTGATACCGTGTGATTTTCAGCCGGGATACCCGCCCGCTGTCCTTCCTGCGTACGACAGCTGGAGGTGGGGGTCTGCAGAAATTACGAAGGTTGTTTAGAGAGTTCAAGGAAAGGGGTGGCTTCCCCATGACTTTAAGCCTAAGCCCGATGACATCGCTGTCTGCCCAGAGCACTGCAGGTCAGTCGGAAGCACGGCTTTGATTCAGAAATTACTGTGCTAAATTTCACAGTCTGTATTACGCAGAGAATGGTGGTGGTTATCCTTTTTGACCTTAACAGCTATTTAAATCAATCATGGGGGAAAGTAATGTGACAGAAAACAAGAGATCCCTCTAGATTATGTCCTGGCAGCCCTTTCAAAAGCTCTTTCCCTCCTCAGTAGCCAGAGCAGCAGTGCGCAATTTTGCAAAGATTTCTAAAGTTGCGAGCCAGCATAATAGAAATTTGCAGGGATTTCTTGCTTTAAATTACAGGATTTTAAATAAATTCTCTATTTTACTTGGCTTTCCCAGTAGATTTTCAGAACAGAAATTAATTTTAAGACACCAAAAGCACCGTTTAAATACCTGAGTAATTTATTGAGTTGCTTATAAAGCTGCAGAGCCAAGTCTTAGGGTGTGAAAACTGGGGCAGGAGCCAACGAACCTTTCAAACCCCGTTCTCACAGATGTGCAGTTACGTGTCCGAGCACCCAGGCCCAAACCTTCACCCATCACCGCTGGGAAGCAGGACGAGGAGGAGCGTCCTGCAGCTCTGGGCAGATTCCTCTGACCTCTTTTTTCTCTGCCTACTTTATACTGCTTCCCTTCTTTCCTCAGAAGGAGCATGGTTAACGTTATTTCTTGCTGTGTTTTCACCTTCCCTTTGCATGGTGTAAGCTGGTTTTGCGTATGGTGGCTGTTGTTATACAAAAAGTGTGGGAAACCCACCATAAAATTGCATTTTAATGCTGCCTTAAAGAATTCAGCTACAGCGTGTGGCTAATTTGGGGGGAGGAGGTGGTATTTTGTCTTTGATACCATCTTCTGAAATCTAAAAGGTTCTGTGGTAATAGTATAGTTCTCAGTTTCCCTACCAGTGATGTAGTAACTCTTTTTAAAAGGAGAGTGAAACAAACGCTCAGCCCACAGGTCAGCGTGTCTGACCCCTGTCCGAATTCAGGCCACATGATTCTGAAAGGTTTTCTTCGAAGATGTGGATATGACTCAAAGCGCCGGTTAAATAGAAAGTTACTTTCTGAAGGTGTTTTTTCAACAATGAACTTTCCCAGACTTGAGGTTTCAAAGGCGATCTCAGGGAGGCGCAAATAGAGCTGTGGCTGCGCCTGCAGCAGAACCACCCCGAAGCGTCCCCGTCCCCGCCAGCCGCCGTCAGTGGCACAGGCACCGCGGGCCATCGGCCTTTTGCCCTTCAGTCAAGGAACCGATGCAGCTGTATTTTAATCAGGGAAGAAAAAGGAGGAAGGACAAGGGGTGGCGTTGTGTCGAGAGAGAACGTGGCTGCGTCTCTGCTCTCAGGCTACATCGAGAAGTGTTTTTGCTGAAATACGTGTCTGGATGTCGAAGGGATGCCTTCAGATTCCTGAAACGTTATAAAACAATCGGTCCGTGCCCAGGTAGAGGGGTAGGGAATAAAAAGGGCTGACATATCTATGTCGAGAACAAATCGTGTCAAAGAATGGAAATTGGGTGGTTCTGCCTGGGTGGGTGGCCTCGGGAAGGAGGGGGAAGGACTAATTTAAAATGTATTGACTCATAAAGCTTCTGACACTGTCCCATACGGTATTTTCATAAATAAACTAGGTAAATGTGGACTGGTTGAAACTGCTGTTATGTGGGTGCAACAGCAGTTGAAAATACAGCGGCACGTTCAGCCAGGAAGGCACTGGGACGGCACATACGAGTTCAGTACTTTCTTCTGAACCACGAAGCCTCTGTTTATGTGAGTTTTGCAGATCAGGACTACCTACGCCGGCTTTTATATTCAGATGCTTCTTTCGCTCCGTGAAAGCAGCTCGCATACCTACAAGATTTCCACAGTCCCCCGGTGCACGCCGCAGAATGCCGCTAAGCCCTGCGCCTTCTCCTGCCCACCACACTCGGATATTCCCCTCGACGAGACGATACCTGTGCGCTGCAGTCGGCTCAGCCTGCCCAGCGCGGCGGCGAATGCGTCCCGCCATGCACCTGCTGCTCGTGGTGGCAGATTGATCAGGGGCAGAGGGCGGCCCCCGCCGGTGGCCCTCTTTCAGCGCCATCCTGGGGGGAGCGGAGGGGGGTTGCCAGCGTGCTCCTAAATCCTGCCTTCCGTGGCTTCCTGAGGCGTGGGGCCGTGGTCCGGAGGGGGCTGGGCTGCCGCCGGGCAGGCGTCCCCGCGTTCACAGGTGTGAAGGAAGAATCAGACACGTGCTAGGAACGGTGTTCAGACACACGTTAATTTAATCTAACGCTCACTTTTCTTCCAAAACGAGGACTGCTAATCGCTCTTACGGCTATTCCCATTTTGAGGTACAAATGTGGTCATTTCTGCTGGGCTTCTTCCTCTTCAGAAGAGCGTGTGTAATGATTTATAATGAAAAAGGTCTTGGAATCTTAATTGTTGTGGTTGTGGCGATGTGCCCGCTATAAACCGTACCTAAGGTAAAGCTTTTCCGCACTTGCCGGTGGTCAGGCTTCACGAGGTGTAGGTTGCTTAAGAATCCTTCTATGCAGTGGTTAATGCAAATTCTCTTATTACAAGCCCATTATTATGAAGGTTGCTCATTGCCTGGGGGGTTGGTGTGGGTAATTCCGTTTTGCCTCTTTTTTTATAAGGTCTTATTCTGCTTCTGGCAGACTTCTCTGACATGTTGCTGCACGTAAGAGAGAAGAGAAGAGTTTGTACGTCTGAAAAATGAGGATTCTGTTTTCATAGTATCAGTATATTGATGCTGAAAGCAATAAATACCATGTTTATAAAAGCTTCTGAGACACACGCTTCCTGGACACGTGTGGAGAAGGAATTAACTGCGCTTTATAAATGGAAAGAGCGGCTTGAATACCCGATGTAGAAATGGAAAACGGAATTTCTCGTACACTTGTGTTTGAGGAAGAAATACGTATTATGGTAAAATAAGAGTGATATATGCTCGAGAACCATTTTTTAGGTGACAGCCTGATCTCATACCTGCACGGGACCTCTCGTCTCCCAGCAGGGAGCGGGGCGACACACGTGCACCGTTTCACGCGGTGGAGCCGAGGAGCGCCAGCGTCGCGGCACGGGTGTTCCCGCCTTTGGGAGGGAGGAGAAAGCGTGGCTGCCCTGGTGTGCGATGCCTGCGGTAAAACCAGAGCCGTTTTGATGTATTCCCTCAGGGGTTTGGAGACGCTGCTGTCGCAAGCGCGGTGGAGCCCAGCACGTTTTAATGGGGCCGTACAGACAGACAGTTA
Organism: Phalacrocorax carbo; assembly: GCF_963921805.1. Classification (NCBI taxonomy): domain Eukaryota; kingdom Metazoa; phylum Chordata; class Aves; order Suliformes; family Phalacrocoracidae; genus Phalacrocorax; species Phalacrocorax carbo. The sequence goes on from NC_087515.1 coordinate 129,112,270, forward strand.
TCTGTGTGGGATTACTTCTGACAAATATTTATTGCGTTCAATCTCCATCCGTAGAAATATTCAAAACTCTAGTAGGTTTATTTTTATGAGTCCTCAAAACAAAAAAAAATACGATGGTATTTAATGAATCCCTGCCAGAGGGTAGTTCTGTTGATACCAACCTCTGATTTTTTTTGTTTTTATCACTTCCTTCATATTTTCATTTATTATTATGAGAGAGAGAGAAGATGCTTTCGGTTCTGATCTTGGCCATAGTAACAAAGCTGCAACCCGATGTGGTTTGGGTTACTTTTGGAGCTGTGTGAGAGCAGAAGGGTAAGTTCTGGTCAGGTCGGAGGCTCCAGACCCCCGGGGCAGCTGGCTCGGGCTGTGCCCAGCCCTCGGTTCCCGGCGGCTCCCCGAAGACCGCGGATCCCGCTGGAAGTGTCGCCGCCGCAGCGGAGGCTGCCTGGCGCGTTCGATGGCGCGGTGCTCAGGGCGGGCCCGCTCTCCCCGGGGGCAGCAGCGCGGGGAAGCTCCACAGCTCTATTCGTTGCACGTTTAGGCACCCAAATGTTCCTCTAATCTGTGTTTTAATCTTTAACTGTGGAAGGTATCCTTTTCCCGTGACTTGCGGAAACATGTTTACATTTTTAATTGCTCATCAGTTTGCCTTAATTTTTAACTGTTTGTTTCGTTAACATTCATTAATTATTTGCTTTGTATTCATGTTATGTTTTGTTTGCTCTCTTTTGCCTTCATCGCTGCTAGGTTACAGTGCAACCCGGACACTGCCGGCCCGTTAGCAGACGAGCATGCACTGATAGCAACCTATGTGAACCGGCTGCAGAGTGGTGCACGGTTAGTGTTAGGAAGGCGTTCCTGGAGCAGGGACGGGTACAGTAACGCTGCTTCCTCTGGGGAGAGGTGTTCCAGTCAAAGGTATTTGGCCTCCGTTGGCAAACAGAGGGAAATGTATTTAGTTTTCTCCGGAATCTTCTGAAAACAGACAAATACGTGTGCGTGCACGCACAGGTGCGCGCAGGGGGAAAACGTCACGCGGGAAGGGATCGGTTTGTGTCCAGTCCCGCCCTGTCGCAGTCACCGTGTTACAGAGTCCCTCACCTGAACGGATTAACATCGTTCCAAACGGGTTAGATGATTTTTCTCTCCATGACCATTCTAGAATCTCATTTTTCACCACTAGGAAGCTGCCTAATTTCCACCTTAAATTTTTTTCACAGCCAGCTCATACCCATTAGTTCTCATGCCAACGTGGCCCTATAACGCCAACTGCTCTTCTTTCTCCTATTGCTTTTACCCCTCTGCCCCGAACGCGGTCGCAGGCAGGTGTCCCATCCTGTCACCATCTTTGCCTCCTGGGCTAAACAAGCAAGCGCTTTCAGTCCCCTCACCACGACCTGCTTAACACGGCTGTTTCTTTCTGTGCCTTTCCAAAAACTGTTAATGCCTTGAAGAATTAGTGTCTTTTATCTCAGCTTTAGTATTTGTGCGCATTTATATTTCACATCTGTGTCTATGTGGAGAAATTTTACCCTAAAGCCCCAAAACACAGCTCTCCCATTTCATCACAGGACGTAGCCGGGAGGTTTTCCATATTCCACTTTTGGACCTAATTAAATTGTGCCTTTACAGAGCCAGAGCTGTGCAGGAAAGGAAAAGGAGTCTTAGTGGTCTGGAGGCTATTTGTAAAGGCCTTGCTCTATCCATGTTGCCGTCCTCTGAATAATATTTTTAGAGTCTGATTTCATTATTCTCTCATGAAGAAATTTGTATTCCACTGCTGTTATTGGTGAAGTGCATTCTGGCCATCTAGATCTCGGGGGAAAGTCAGTTTTTTTCTTGCTAGTGAATCACTGCTGTCTGCTATCACCTGCTATCAACTGAAAGCCCATAATATTGTCCACAAGACAATAAAACCCAAGGAATTTCAGACTCTCACCTTCCCTCAATTACTGTAATCATAGGATTTTGAGATACAAAGGAGTGCATCTTGAAGAAGACATGACAGATTGAGATATTGTACGTAGCTCATAGCTGCCATGTTACAACCAGTTGAGTAGAGGTTCTCAGTCTTTTAGGTCTTTAAATGAAAAAAACATCACTCGGTGCTGTTACCAGAGTAGCAGTGTACTCCTGGAAGGATCCAAACGCAAAGAAAATTATTTAAATCCTACTTTCACTGTGCATGGGAGTGTCTTCCAAGTCAGCATGAGAGCCTGATTAAATCCATGCTCCGCTGCCACTTCTTTTGATCTTCACCCCTCACTCCCCCCCCCCCCCAGATCTCACATAAAAGTATATCTCTGCTTTTGGCAGGCTGTGTGGAGATCCTCAGTGTGCTCCAGCCAGCCCTTGCCGGCCGTCTCTGTTTCTGACTGATTGAGATAACAGTAAATCTCACGGACAGCATTTCCAGTCATAACCACCGCTTGCTTTCCCGCCTCTGTTCTCCTGTTGGCATCTGCTCTTGGCTGCTGTTGGAGGGAAGGTACAGGACTGCTCCTCTGGCCCAGCTGCTGCTCTCATGCTCCTCACGGCCCCGCTCCTGTCAGGGCGGTGCAGCCTTCAGGAGCAGAAGAGACCATTAGAGCATCTCCTCTGTCATCTCACACCAGTGGCCAGGCATTGGGACATTTAAGGGGCATTTGGACAATGCCCTTAATAACAGGCTTTAACTTTTGGTCACCCCTGAAGTGATCAGTCAGTTGGGCTGGATGATTGTTGTAGGTCCCTTCCAACTGAAATAGTCTACCCTACCCCAGCCCATCCTCCCCTGCCCTATTCATATAACCGTAGAGTAGGTTGGGTGGGAAGGGACCTTTAGAGGCCACCCAGCCCAACACCCTGCCGTGAGCAGGGACACCTTCAGCCAGAGCAGGTTGCTCAGAGCCCCGTCCAGCCTGGCCTTGGGTGTTCCCAGGGATGGGGCATCGACCACCTCTCGGGGCAGCCTGGGCCAGGCTTTCACCGCCCTCAGCGTGAACAATTCCTTCCTTCTCTCTAGTCTGAATCTCCCCTCCTTTAGTTTAAACCCATCTCCCCTGTCCACCCCTGTGCTGAACCTAATACCTTGTGTCTCTAAAGGTGTTGCTTTCAGAGACACCATGATGGAGAAGCTGCTCAGTTCCTTGACAATCTGTCCCAGTGATTAATTGTGCTGGTTCTTTTAAAAAAAGAGTCCTACTTCAAATTTGAACTTCTCTATCTTCCAGTCACTGATTTTGTGTATACTTACCTGTGCTCTTTATCGCCCAGCCTCTTTTCATGTCTTCCAGCCAAACTTTGAGAGCCTTTAAGACATGGCTAGCTGGACCCCTGAGATTTTTCATCATATTAAAAATTACTTAATTCACTGATATCCTCCAGCCAAAAAGTCCATCCAAGCTACATAACGAATATAGCAAACAGAGCTCAGTGGATTTCATTTATCTTTCTTACAATATTTTTTTTTTACCTACTGCATTATTGTGGTAGCAAGCCAAATTGGTTAAGTGCTTTTCAAAGAAATAATAGAAAATCCCCACCCTAGAGGATGTGCTGCAGGCAAAGACAGCTGCAGAGCGCAGCAAGTTATACCGAATTCAGCCAGAAAGCTTACGGAGCTGATGAGTTGTGCTTTATTACTTGGACAGTTATTTGTTACATGTTTGTTAAGCTCAGCATTCATAACTTACGTTCCACATCATTCAGCAAGCCTGCTTTTCCCCAGTCCCTGTGAAGCCTGTGTTTGAGCTCCAATTTTCACCAGAAAAATTAAGTAGCCCTACCTGGAATGTCATTATTTTTATGTATTACGTGTTCTGCATTTCCTGCAGAAGACAGCTGGCCACAGGACTGGGGCGTTTCACTGTTGGTCGGTTGAGCTAGGTGGGTGGATGGGTGGTTAGCTGCTTGGCTCGTTTGACTTGGTTTCCTTTAAATTCCTGACTCTCCAAAACGGCACTTTTCTGCAGCACTCCTGATTTTAAAGGAGAATGAAAGGAAAAAGTCACTTTTCTTAAAGATATTCTGTCCCCAAGATCCTTACTCGTGGTTCACCATCAGTTGACACCTGGGACGTGTGGCCCTTCAGGTCAGCGCTGCAAGAATAAGCTGTGCTTTCTTTTGCTGTCCTCTGCCTAAGCAGTTTTGGAAGGAGCTGAAGATCTCAAACCTTCTCCCATGATGTATCATCTCTTACATCCTTTACTGATTGCCCATCCCTTGCCAATGCTTCAGTTGTCCAAGCTCATTTTTGTGTTAGTATTTGACAGCAGGGCGCTGGCATCTCGACTTTCTCTTTACAGCTTGCATTTGCCCCCAGTAACTCTTTCGCAGCCAAAACCAGCACAGCTGGGCATGGTTTCACGAGAGTCTCAAGCCGACCGAAGCGCGGGGTGCTGATTTTCCCCCTTTTCTCCCCCACCCCGTTCATCCTGCCGTGCGCCCGCTCCCGCCTTCGCGTTACCTCCCGCGTTTACGCAGCCGCCTGCTGAGCTGGCTCGGGGAACTGCCCTGGCAGAAAACAAGTTATTGTTTTGTCAGGCCGCTCTCAAGCCAATTCAATTTCCTTCGCTGGCTCCTCACGGTGCCCCGACACTACTGCCGGCGCAGCAGTGGAGGGCAGAGGCTGCGAGCATCGCTCTCGGTGCCTGCCCGCATTTGGGTCAGCTCGGAGGCACTGCAGAAGCAATGCCTGCTGTGTGCGTTTGCCACGTTGCCTCAAACGTTTCTACTGACACCTAAAAATCAGCATCGCTTCACCCTCCCCGCCCCCCCCCTCACGCTCATGTTCTGTGGCTCCAGTCAGTTTGAATCTGTCTCATTCTCTCCGAGCCTCTGCGGCAGACGCGGGCTGTCCCGAGGATGGCGCGTCCGTGTGCGTGCCAAAGCCTCCCCTAGTCAGACCTGTCCGTCCGTGTTGTCCGTGTGCCAGCTCTAACCTGCGTCTCCGAAGGAAGAAGCGGGAGAGCTCACAGATTGACTCATCGGTGCTCTATAAGTAGCACGACATTGTCAAAACAGACCAAACCACCTGGCACAGGATTTTTATGACAGGGAAATCTGTAATATTACCTTTCCACAATTCTGCTGCTGTGAAAATCTCTGCACTCTCACCCACGTACCCTCCTGCCTTCTGAGCTCGGGGCTTAAGCCAGGCTTATTCTTCCCCCTTGCTGCCTTTCCTGTTCTTCTTGAGCTGCTGTCCTGGAGGTTGTGCCGGCTGCCGCTCCGGGACCTTTCCGCACAGGCAGCACTGGATACCGATGGGACTCGCTCAGCCGGGGGAAGGCTCACGGTTTGCGGTGCGGCTGCTGTCCCAAAGGACGGGGAGCTCCGCAGGACTCCTGGCAAGGAAAGGTTTCCAGGGTAGGAATCCCTGCAATGTCTCCACAGAAATTAAAACTACTATTTTCTAGAGGTCATAGTTCCAGGAGCTGGGAGAGGCGTTAGGAGATACCAGTTATGGAACGGGTAGAAGGGATGGAATGATCTGTATTCTTATAAAAGCAGAAAAAAAGCCATGTACAGACAAAATTGCAGAGGAAAGCTGAACAAAGCCCATATCAAATTCAGAAAGTGGGATGGGAAAGTTTGTTCTCCTCCAACAAAAAAAAAAAAATCAGAAAATGAATTAGCATGAAGGCGTGTGAGAAGTCCGTCAAGCCTAGTGTAAAGACTCTCATTTTTCTTCTCTCAAATCTGTTTTCCCACTTTTTTTAGCCTACCTTTTGCCAGCTCCTTCCTTTGCGCTGCTTAGTTCGGTATCTTCAGGCCTTAATCCAGCAGGCCAAACGCAGAGACATAACGGTGCAGTTTATACTCATCGTAGGCCCATCTGTGTCAACCGTAGCCGTACATCTGTTAAATTCAGTCCAGTGTTTCTGTGCCATCTCCAACACATCATCTGGCAGACTTTCACAGTCTTAAAAGAGATCCAGCTGTTAAATTTGGCATTACAAAAAAGAAATTACACCTACGTTTTAAAATAAACATCATGTATGCGCTATAAATTTGGTTCTTGAAATAAGGTAAACATAAATCTGTGAAATTTAAATAATGCAAACATAAATCTGTGAAATTAAGTTGAGAGAAATGGAAATTCTTTAGCTATGTGTCTCCTTGCCTTTGCTGCCGTCCGTGGCGTGCTCCTGACCCTGAACTGCCGCGTAAGCGCGTACAGGTACGGCGCTGTGCGACTGACGGCAGCCAGCGTGGGTTTTGTGATCCCCACCCGGACCGGCGAGGGTAGCGTTAGGAAGGCTGTGCTGCAACACGGAGCGCTCTGCTCTTTTCCCCAGGAACCCTGGCTGGTTTTGGTTCATGATGCTCTGGTTTTTGTAACTAATTCAGTGGCTTCCCTTTGGAAGGGAGGCTGTGATGAGAACTCTTTGTGCAGCAGTAAGACAACGAGCAACTACGGAACCGTTCGGGTGGGTGTTGACTTAGGAAGTTGCTCTTTCATTGGCTTTCCCCTGCTGGTTCGCTGTGGCCAGGCCAGCGTGCCACCCAGACTGAGCTGGTAATAGGTCTTAACGTCGGCCGGTTTCAACTAATACAGCCTGAAAATTATCGTTTGTCCCCACTGTGTGTTTCTAGTTAAAAAGACAATTATTTGTGATTAGTGGAAACCGATTCAGCACTCCAGGCCCTAACTGGGTTACCAGACTAGATGCCAGAGGGGATGATGCTGGTGTTAAGCGTTAGGAAGATCCAGGTGCTGCATTTCACCTCCTAATCTTGGGGATCCGTCCCGTTTGCCGTCTCTACTTTTCCTGTTTCAAAATTCCATGTCCCTTTCTGCTCTCACCTCCTGGTGCTGTCGCCGCTGCTGCTGCTGATTGGAAATATTTTTTAATACTTCTTTCGGCAACATTTTCAAGACAGCTAAGCCCTGTCTGCACGAGGCCACGGGAGGCAGCCAGAACTCTGCTAGCTGAGGTGTGAAGGACCATGTCTCAGATTGCCACGTTTGGGTGTTGTAAGGTGGTACTAAGTCAGGTGTAAGTCGGGCTGACTTGCAAAGTACTATTTGCATTTAAGTCGATGTTGTTAGAGTCTGATCTTCTCAGGTCAGCATGTTTCCCCCTGCTCTTCCTCCTGTAAATCATCCTGACTTTGACACTTGTCATCCCACATCTCCTGCGGACAAAGCTTTTCTCCTTCGTCATTCAGCTATTTGCCCCTTTTTACCTTGAGCGAACCAAAAGGGTGTGCAGAAAAGCTCCTCAGAAACAAATAAATTTGTTCCTAATGATACGTATTTATGAATTGTTGAACACAAATCATTTTAATCATTTAGAACTGGAATATGTGAATCCTGGAGAAAATGCTGCTAGGCAGAGAGTCTTGAGAGGAGCCCCCGCTTTGGAAGCGGAATAAAAAAGGGAACGATCTAGATTATTTCCAGCGTGACTCTTCTATTTCCCATCACCATCCCTTTGCAATAATACATCCTTTTCTCTGTCATCCCCCGGTATGAGTAATACCTAGAGGCGGCGGATACTGACGGGGTGTTTTGGCTTTTCCCCGGCAGTGTCCTGGACAGCCCCGGCAGGCTGGACGAGGAGCACAGGCTGATTGCCAGATACGCCGCCCGGCTGGCTGCCGAAGCTGGAAATGCAGTAAGTGAATATTCGTCCCTCCTTACCGACCGTGGAATATGGAAGGTGTTTTTCAGAGTCTAATTAGTGGCTTAATGCTAATAGCTGCGTGAATTTGTCATTTTTTGTTTATTCAGCTGATGCGAAAGAGCGGTACGCTTTCCTCATTTCCAGCAGAACTACTGCGTCCTCAGGCAGCGGGGGAAGAGCAGGGAATGACAACAGAAGTGATTAGAAATGAGGTCAGAGGAGACGAGAATAAGCAGATTAGTCCCACTTAGTCTAGAGAGGAGATAAATGCATAGATACCTGAGGAAAACAACTCATGGCACAAACGTTATGGAAAATATTTATTCCAGAGGGAAGGAGCCTGAGAGGGAAAGGAAGGTATTTTTTATGTTTGCAGTTTCTTATAATAGAAGAAATTAAGGCAACACCCAACCAGTTTTAAATTGGTAAAAATAAATGCTGCTTTAAGAGAAAATTGCTATAGGAGATCATGGCAGTGAAGGCTTTACTGAAATTCCATAGAATAACTGCAGTCTAGCTGGAGGGGAGACGCCTGTGTTTGCTGGTTTAGCCGTACGAAAGGAGAGCGGTGTTTGCAGGAGCAATCTGCCACGCTCCTGGTCTCCCTCGATACAGGGCTGCCGTTTACCGCATTTCCACCAAGTGTTGCTGCTTAGAAGCAGCTTGGCTTAGCACGTGCTCACAAACCTGGCTGTGCTTCCCGTCTGTCGAAGGTGCACGTCCTTAGGCCTGCTGCAGCGGCTCTGAGCAGGCTGCACCAGCGCCGCTCCCTCGCTGCTGCTCTGCGTGATCGCTATTGCAAAGCACGTTATGAGCCATGCGCCGTTTCAGATGCAGCCCTGCTCTTCCCCGGCCGCCAGCAGCGGCGACGACCCCTCCTAAGCATCTTAGCGCGGTAGCGTGGCTAGAGAGGCGCCTCAACGGCAGTGTCCTCATTCTCCTTTTCATTACGTATTTGTCGTATAAATACTTCCAAGTGCCTCCCAGCAAGGTAGGCTTGTGCCTCCTCGTGCGTGTTCAGCCAACGATCTGACTTTGTCCTGCGGATATTCCCCTTTCGTGAAACTTTAATGAAAAAGGATTATGCTTTTCAAACGCTTTTAGCTGTCAGTTCCCATTATCTCGGTCAAACGGTGTATTTGCATTTCTGAAGTCATTCAGTTCGCTAGATCTACGTTCGTGTTGAAATACAAAAGCAATACAGTGAAACTTCCTGGTTTAGATGGAAAAGGAGGGGATTTCTATGTAATCGTATAAAATTAAAGTTATTGAGGTAGTAAGTGCTGAATCAGTTTCACTCTGAAAGAATGTGGAAGAATTCTGACTCATGACTTGACTTTTTCTGGTGGTAATAAAGAAGTATCATGAAAACTAAAGAGTCACCGTGTTGGTTCTGAAAGAACTTGGTTGTTTAAAAATCTGTAAACCACCTCAACCTGTCTGTGTGCTTCGTAGTTCTGCAAGAGGTCAAAAATGAAGCAACTTATTTGGATGTAAAGAAAGCAGCATTTAAGAGTTTACTGAGACTTTTCAAAGACCCGTGACAAATTGCTGCTTTCTTTTCATCCAAGTAAGTTACATCATAGGGTCGATGTCAAAGCGCTGCCAGGGACTGAAGTGCAGTGGAGGAAGGATGTGAGGGTAATAATAGTGTGTTTCCATTGCGACCGAAGCTTGGCAGCAAGGGGTGTAAAGGTTATTTACTGTGTCCACAGCCCAGAAATATTCACGGTCCAGAAATATTAATCAGCTGAAATGGATATATTTTTCATATTCTGAAGGAATCTGAGTTTAAAGTGCTCTGCTTCGTGGCAGGTTCTAATTATTTCTTGCCAACAGGAGTTCCCCCTTCCCTCGCCAGCACGTTGTACGACTAGTGTCCAAGTGGCCGTGTCTGCGGGGCTCGCTTCTGAGGGTGTGCCCTGTGTGGGAAATGGAACGGCTGAGATTTGTCAGCCACAGCCATTTTTTAAAATACTCTTCTTATAACGTTAAAACAGAGAGACAGGAGTAAATTAGAGGGTGGGAAATTCAAAACCAAAACAGAAGGAACAATTTTTTCTTCCTGTATGGAATTAAAATGGGGGACATCAAATGAAAACCCCAATATAATAAAATCTCAGAGATGCAGTAGGATAAAGGTGCTCATCGAGTATATGGGGCCAGGCTACCAGCCTTACAGGAGCGGCACAGGGGGACGTGCAGGCAAGGGAATGGTGTTGTGCATCAAGGAAACACACAGTGTGACGGCATAAAAATATGACAGAAAAAGAGGAAAGCTGCAGAATCCTAGTGGGTTGAAATTCCAACTTCTTAATAACAGAAAAGAAATACCGCCCCCCTGATTAGATGATGGTGGTGATCAGGAAATGTTGAGTGAGATAAGATAAGCTGCGAATTCAGGGCAGGTAAGTAACAATGAGAGATTTTGGCTACCCACAAAGAGGCTAAATCAATGCCTTTTCGAGGGAGAGGCTCCTTTGAAAAACTAGTTTTAGAACCCGCAAAACCCACAGAAAGCTGGGCTCCAGGATTTGGTCCTGAGTGGTGCACTGGGGCGAGTTCGAGCGGCGTGGACTGTGCTGGCTGATCTGTAGTAGCAGCCGTCACACACTTAGCTTTACCGGCAGGAGAGAGCACGCCAAGTAAATCCCGTATGCAGATATTCAGTTTCAAGAAAGAGAACTATGTAAAAATGAAACTATTAGAAAAAGTCCTAAAAGGATCAGTCCAAAGAGCAGGAAGCCTGTAAGCTGCCTGGAGGCTGTTAAAAATCCTGTATTAGAGCTCAGGAAATCTATGTGTCAAAATCCAAAAGGAAAACAAAACCATAAAAAAACTCTTTTCATGGGTCAATACGGAGGATACCCCAGGGAAAGGAGGTGTTCAAGAAATGGAGAGCTTGCCCAAATGGAAAGAAGAAGAAAGCCTATAAATACAGCTGCTTAAACGTTAACAGGAAATTCAGAGGTGGGAAAAGAAACTGAAGAGCACTTCACAAGGGATGCTGAAGTCTATGGTAGAAAGATTTCCAATTCCATCAAAAGTAGGAGTCTAACTAGGGAATCAGTAAGACTTTTTGGTGATCAAGGGGTACAAAAGAGTAGTCAGGATTTAAAAGACCATAGCAAGGAAGCCCAATGAGTTGCCTGCATCAGTCTTCACTGCTGGAGGCGCATCATGTAATGTATTCTTTATAGCAGGTACATTGGAGGAGTCAGATCTGTTCAAAATAAATCATAGAATCATCGAATCATGGAACAGTTTGGGTGGGAAGGGACCTTTAGAGGCCACCCAGCCCAACCCCCTGCCGTGAGCAGGGACACCTTCAGCCAGAGCAGGTTGCTCAGAGCCCCGTCCAGCCTGGCCTTGGGTGTTCCCAGGGATGGGGCATCGACCGCCTCTCGGGACAGCCTGGGCCAGGCTTTCACCGCCCTCAGCGTGAACAATTCCTTCCTTCTCTCTAGTCTGAATCTCCCCTCCTTTAGTTTAAACCCATCACCCCTTGTCCTGTCGCTGCAGGCCCTGCTAAAACGTCTGTCCCCACCCTGAGAGGCCGCAATAAGGTCTCCCCGCAGCCTCCCCTTCTCCGGCTGCACAACCCCAGCTCTCCCAGCCCGGCCCCGCAGCAGGGGGGCTCCAGCCCTCGGAGCATTTTGGTGGCCTCACTTCTAAACGAGGGAACACATAGTCGCTGCAGCCGTGTGGCATTAGCTTGGGAGTCTTTGACAGGCTGAGGAATGAGCTGACGATTATAATGAAGTTCAGCACAGCCCAGCGCCAGTCCTGCATCTGGGACAGGGTAACAGCGTGCAGCAGCGCGGGCTGAGCGCCCACGGGCAGCTTTGCGGAAGAGGAGCCGGGCATCTTGGTGGGAAGCAGGAGTCAGGAGGGTGCCCCTGCAGCAAGGCTGCCCACCACTGGCAAGCGTGCAGCCAGGAGAGTGAGGGGCGCTGGCCGAGGGAAGAGACCTTCCTCCTCCAGTCAGAGCCGGCGAGCCCGCATCAGCAGTACTGTGCCTGGTCTGGGGCTCCGCAGTGCGGGAAAGGTATTGGAGCAAGCCCAGCAGAGGCCACTGAGCTGGTTGGTGGCTGTAGTACCTGACATCTGAGGAGAGCCTGGTATGTTCAGGATGCAGAAGAGAAAGTAAATCCTTTGCTTTCAAAGGATTTGAAATTTGGGATTTGGATCTCACTGCTGTCTGTAGCCACTTGATGAGCCAGACTTACGGGGGTCTGTTGGCCAGCCAAGGTCAACCCACCAGCCAGGGTCAACCCACCGCAGAGGTGCACACTGAAAGGACAAGAAGCAACAGAAACAGGTAAAAGGGAGGAGGGAAGGGAAATGCCAACTATATATTAACAAAACTTTTTCGCCATGATAATGGTCAAATATTGTTGTCCAAGAGGTTGTCCAGAGAACTGGAATCTTCCTCCCTGGAGTCATTCAGAGCTCAACTAGACAAGTTCTTGAGCAACCTGCTCTGAATTGGCCCTGCTTTGAGCAACACATAGACTAGAAACCTCCAGAGGTTCCTTCCCACCTATATTCTCTATGAATCTGGGCCTTAATGAAAGTGGAGAATGGGGAAAAAAACCATCCAAAGGAGTTATGGAATATTTGTCAATGGAGATTGTCAAACCAACATAGACCAGTATCTGCTGGGAATACTTGAGAGAGACTGATGTGAGCAAAATTATTTCTTCTTGTCCTCTCCAGCCCTACCTCTTGGATGTAATGTGCTTCATTTTTAACATGCTGACTGCTAGAAACGAAGAGGATCCCAGATACAGACTGTTCGTGCTACAACAGCCTCGTGCTAAGCTGCATACTCTATTCGTTGAAGTACTTGGCAGTGGTCACTGCTGGACATTGGACGCTGTGCAGCAATGGGTCTGACTCGGGCCGTCAGTGCCTGCTTTTTCTCAAATTAGATAAAAAGTTAGAAGTGCCTTCTGCAGGCTTGTTGCTGTAATGAACGTCATTCGCCATGTGAATGCAAATACAGTCCCTTAACATTTTTAGGGGAAATGCCTTTGCTTGAAGTCTTACTGGGACAAAAGAGTTTGAGGCATATCTCAGAGTTAATTCTTGGAATCCAAGCCTGTTTCTTCTTAAAGAAGAAAAATAAATGGGGAGGGAGGAGAAGGAAGGAGAATGCATCATTTGTCACTTGATCCATGTGAGTTGCTCCGTAGTGCGGGAGAGGCTGATGGCATGCAACCAGTGCAATTACGCACTGCTAGACAGCAGCTCAGTCTGTCTTCGCTCAAACAAGCTCTGACTGGGCTACTCTTGTTTTCTTCAAGCCAGTTGTCAGAAGACAAAATCCCTTTTATTGCATGTAAGTTGCTCAGGGCTATGCTTGGCCTGCCGGTTTGGTCACAGCAGAGTGCTGTGCATTAAAATAGCTGTTGGCTGGCTCTGCTAGACCAGTTAGCTAGAAAGCAAAAGAGAGAAAAGGAGGCTGGAGGAGTAAAGTGAAGTAATTAATGGAAAACAAGCCAAACTTCGTTTAAACCACAACTTTCAAGATCACAACTGTTTGATCTGTTTGTCTCCCTCTGCTGATCTGTTCAGATTATCAGTCTGAGGTAAGAAATACTCTGGTATTTCCTACAAAGCATCAGCTTTTTGATAAAATCGTGGACTGGAAACGATATCCTGTGTCCACGTCCTCAGCCCTCTTGCCTGCTTTCCCTTACAAAACCCCTTCCACATAAATATCAGATCCTGCCTCAACACTGCCCTTTTACTTGAATATAGGTAATCCTGCATGCAAGGCGACGGCAAACTTCGAAAAGAAGGGGCCATTGCTTGAAGGGACCATTGCTTGTATTTTAGGTGAATATAGAATAGAATCACAGAATCGTTAAGGTTGGAAAATATCATCAAGTCCAACCGCCAACCCAACACCCCCAGGCCTCCCAAACCATGGCCCCAAGTGCCACGGCTGCACGGTGTTTGAACCCCCCCAGGGACGGTGACTCCCCCACCTCTCTGGGCAGCCTGTGCCAGGGCCTGACCCCTCTGGCAGGGAAGGCATTTTCCCTCACACCCAACCCAAACCTCCCCTGACGCAGCCTGGGGCCGGTTCCTCTCGTCCTGTCACTGGTGACTTGGGAGCAGAGACCAGCCCCCCCCTCACTCCAGCCCCTCTCAGGCAGCTGCAGAGAGCGAGAAGGGCTCCCCTCAGCCCCCCCTTCTCCAGGCTAAACCCCCCCAGCCCCCCCAGCCGCCCCCCAGCACACTTGTGCTCCAGACCCTGCCCCAGCCCCGCTGCCCTTCTCTGGACACGCTCCAGCCCCTCCAGGCCCTTCTTGTCCCGAGGGGCCCAAACCTGAGCCCAGCATTCGAGGTGGGGCCTCCCCAGGGCCGAGTACAGGGGCCCCATCCCTGCCCGGCCCCTGCTGGCCGCACCAGTGCTGACACAAGCCCGGGGGCTGGTGGCCTCCTTGGCCACCTGGGCACTGCTGGCTCACATATATATATGTATATACAGCCATATATATAAAGCAACCCTAGGCCCTCTGTTGTCAGTGTCCTACTCAACACCTCCCTTTCTCCAAGCCAATACCTCCTTCATCTCCT